>NC_091146.1:31327493-31651660 GCF_041381155.1 Argopecten irradians
AATAACGTAAATTTTGTCATAGAACAGACATATGTATTTTTTATATGGTCTTATCTCTTCCTCTAGCGGACAATTTTTCAAAAAAATATTTTTACGAATCGGCCATTCAGCTTTCACTAAATCATAATGAGTTTGAATGTGAAGTTTATCCTCTTAAGGTTTTCAAGTGTTTTTAAGTGGAATGCTTGACCCATGATTTGCTTTTATTGACAGGAAATAAAAAAAAAATTATATCCACTTTAAAATTGAATTAAAATGTATAACCTTACTACTCCATTGATTTCGTGACCGTAGAATCGAGTGTTTATAACAGACAATATCATATTGTTCATCGAAAGGAGAAAGTAAAGTATTTAAAGTCTCACTTCCTTTCTAGAACAAAACATAAAGGTTTCTTAAAATTATTTATAACATCAGAAAATATATACTGATTCTGTGCGTAATGTTTGATAAAAGTGGAGAGTTATTTTGCGGTTTTGCCGTCTGGCCCAGTGATAGTCAACTACAGTGCGGTATTTAGGACGATGGCGGTAAACATAAGACGACCCGCGTTATGAAAATTAACATTTTATTTAGTTTAATCAAATTGTTCAAAATGTGATGATATGTATAATATTAACAGTAGGTTAATATTTTTTTTCGTCTCTACAAAATTATTGATCTCGTTTTACTTTCACATTCAAAAAATTAAAAGCCGTTTCGGAAAGGTAGTGGGCTTTTAACAATTTTAACCAATCAGAATATTTTAATTAATCATGTAACATTTTGATTGACAGGTATGGCCCTACTTGCACTGTATGTGTTCCTATTTATACTCTGCATACCACCGATGTTCATACAGCACAAACTCGGAGGCTACGAACAGAAAGGCATTGTGGGATTGTTCTCGCGGTACCTCCCTATCGCTAAGGGTACGTAATTGTCATTGAATGTACACATGCTAAACATGCCTAGTGTAATCAAAATGGATATTCAATGACCTTGAAAAGTTTACCAATCTCTAACCTTCTATGTATATTTTAGTTCAAATATTAAAGTACACATTGACATTGATCATTTGTTTTGTAGATTTCAACTTGACCTTTCAAATCCATATTTTGACTTATCACCTTTTGACCTAGTTTAATGCCATACAATTTAATGTCTTTATCCATCTACCTTTGAAACATGGAAATATTTGACCTTTCTGATAAACCAGTGACCTTTGACCTAGTTTTATTGGAGCTATAACCTCTGAACTCTTATTCCTGGTATAAGCATTGCACTAATTTACAGAACGACCTCTGACATTTAACCTTGTTATCTTTTTTTTAAATAAAAATTTGCACTTTAAACCCTGACCTCTTATCATTGATTGTTATTCATAGATGATAATGACCTTCCTTTCGGACCTTTCTAACCTTTTACCATTAATTTTTGCAGAACTAGACATTTGGCTATAATAGATTACGTCTGCCCTTACTTGTGAGAATAACTGCACTTTTTACCTGTGTGACCCTTGACCTTTTGTTACAGGTGTGGGCGTGGCCTTACTGATCGACCTTTTCCTTACCTGTGTTTATTTTGCACCGTTGGTCTGCCATTTTGGGATGTACGCGGTGATCTCCATGATCCAGGAGCCGTACCTTTGGGAGGGATGCAGCAATCCCTGGAACACGGACAAGTGTGTGGAAAATCTACCTGTCACGTACGTATATATCATGTCCAATATTGTAATAAGATACTGGTGTAGTTGTTAAGTGTTAAATGTTGTTGGTGTAAAATTTTAAGATTTACTTTTTGGAAATTATTGACGGGGTGTTATTTTCGCGAATTATCTTTATAACCTTTGAAAATGTCATTCATACAACAGGCTTTAACATGTAAAACTGTTTTTTGATTTATTTCGTGAGGAATCAAATTTCGCAAATTTGGATAGATCTACGAATTTAGGGAAATTAAACCACCCCACAAATATTAACAATTGTACAGAAAATGGTCGATGAAGGATGTCCCTTTTGAGTTTAATTTGATTTTTTTTAGAAATGCGGAGTTATCTGCCCTGAGCAGGTAGGGAACTGGTTATAATGTCAAAAATTTCAGTTTTTCTGTGAGGAATGAGTTATTTTTCTCACGTCAACTAACAAAGATGTATCAGTTATTCTCTTCTGACAAAATAGATAGTCCTGCAAATAAACAATAACAACAACAAGCAAAAAAAATGACATGATAATAACTATGAAATTATTATACTTGTATTATTGTGTGAATTTGTTTTGACTAATTGTAACCAACATATTAGTCTTGTGAATCAAAATAACTAATAACAGCTCAATTACACCCATAGTCAGATTAGAGTACATGGCCGAGTTGTAGGGTCCGGTAGAAGGATTGAAAAATAGCACTGAATTTTCCTAAATTCAGTCAACATTTTCCCGATTGTGGTAAAATTAAGTTAAAACCCCCAAATGATGTGAAAAGATACGACAATAATATAAATATCTTCTAAAAGTAAAGATCGTATATTTTGTCCTGAACTTATCAAAACTGGAAAATTTTATTAAATTTATACTTTTCTTATTTTCCCAATTTTGAAAAACATTGAAGATATTTTTGCTTAGGGTCCTTTTCACAAAATAGCTGGCAAAAACCCTGACTACTGTAGTGATACCACAGTTATAGAGATTGCTGCTAACATCGTGGTCCTCATAGTCACCGTTTTTACTTACAGCATGCACTCTCAGAATGAGGGGGTGTATTACAACCAGTTGTCGTAAGTAACACACTAAATCTATATGGGCTAGATATGTAAGGCGATTTTCTGTTTTGCTTCCAGCTTTTTGTCTGTGTTGCGTTTTAATGTGCTGTGTTGGATTAACGCATGCACCCCCGAAGACACATTTAGCCTCTTCTGAACCAAAGACTAGACCAGTCCATTATGATTTTTCAGGGGTGAATGAGTTAATGTGGACTGCTAAATCCATTGTTCCATTGAGACACCCAAAATGAGAATTTTTTGTTTGTCATTAATTAGTTTAATTAAACCGATAATTGTCTCCTTTGTTGTGTTTACTGCTGCCAAGTGTCACTAACCATAACAATTTGGTATGAGGGGAGCTAACTCTGTATGTAAGGGAGACAATTTTAATTTCAGATGAAATAACTGTAATATATTTAAGGAAGATAATGTATGCAAGGCAGATAAATGTAATACAAGGGAAATAATTGTGTATATGAAGGAGATGCATGTACATTTAGAAAGGGAGATAACAATGTATGTATTTATATTATTGTAAGGGAGGTAAGTATTGTGAGAGAGATGACTATTGTAAGGGAGATAACTATTGTAAGGGAGATAAATATTGTAAGGGAGATAACTTTTGTAAGGGAGATAACTATTGTTAGCGAGATAACTATTATAAGGGAGATAACTATTACTATTGTAACGGGAGGTAACTATTGTGAGAGAGATGACTATTGTAAGGGAGATAACTATTGTAAGGGAGATAAATATTGTAAGGGAGATAACTTTTGTAAGGGAGATAACTAATGTTATCGAGATAACTAATATAAGGGAGATAACTATTGTAACGGGAGGTAACTATTGTGAGAGAGATGACTATTGTAAGGGAGATAATTATTGTAAGGGAGATAAATATTGTAAGGGAGATAACTATTATAAGGGCGATAACTTTTGTAAGGGAAATAATTATATGCTATGGAAAAATATGCACTTATTTAGAATTGATTGAAAGCAAGTGAATTACTGACCTCTTTAACGGATACTTTATATCTAGTGACTGAAGTAAGACAACTAACTTTCTTAATAATTAAAAAATAAAGTTTTAACATCTTGAACTGTAATTACTGTATATAGAGGTAAGAAAGTTATATATGAATGTCAGGATGTCACCATTTAAAGAGTTTGAGGCGAGACATTTAAGTCATCTTCATATGTTAATAGAGGTTGTTTGGTAATTATAGTCATGCAAGCTTACATTTAAAAGGGAAATTAATGCAAATAATGGATATAACTCCTTAAAGTAGAACCTTATGTTGCTTATTGATCTTGTAGTGAACTAGATGCTATATACCTATCAAGCACTTTTTAACACAGTGATATTTGAATGATGACTTTTATCATTATGTTATCGCTGCTCTTAAGTATATACACTATTACATGTAGTTTGGCCCTAAATGACAGTTGTCGATGGGCCGTAAAACTGAAGCAATAAACAAACAAACAATGGATATCATGTAACCTTCGTTCAAAAACTAAATTTGCTGCTGACAAAAAAATTTAACTATGCTATATATATTTTTCAACTTCTTCAATTTGGGATGGTGTATGGTTTCTTGTCTTTAATTTTGATTCTTCAAGCAAATGCCTCAATATTATTTAATGGTTTATTCATCCTTAGTTTTAAAGAATTATTTTTTTTTTCTATGGGAACTTTTGGGAGTTGCATGTGCTCTTTTTCTTCTTTATTATAATCAGAATTTGTCATTAATTTCTTATATCTTGACTAAATAATATAGTTAATGTTGATTTTTTCAGCAATAATATGAAAATTTTAATTACTACATTTATAATATTAAGTGTCCCTGATCGAATCACATTCTACTGATCAAGTCACTTATGTAAATTTAAAAATTTACTGTTTACAAAAATATTTTGGCAAATTATATTCAAGTTTTCTTGTCAGATTTTGTCAAAATAAATTTTATTGAGTATAATTTTTTGGAAAAATAAAATAAAATATCTGCTATCCAGATAAAATCCTATTTTTGCGGTATAGGCATCGTCGGAGACCCAGAATTGATCGCACGACACCACGTTACGTTGTCACCAACTACAGGTCCCCGACGGTGGCGTATACAATGTTAATGATTACTTTTACCTTTCAGAAATAATATTTTGATAATTTAGTTTTTGCTGCGGAAGATAATCAGATAAGATATCATTAATTTTATTTTATTATACAGTGAAGTGTAAGCTGTTTATCGTTTATTTTCTCCTTGCAGTGGACAGACTGCTGATGTTGCAAGACAGACACCAGAAAAAGAATTTTTTAAGTAAGTAAAAGACAATGTTAAAAAAAAGAGTTGATTCGTTATTGAAGTGAAACTCCTTTCCTGATTCTGTTGTTGAATTCCTGACCTTAACACTTTCAAAAGTCACCTTCATATTCACTGTAAAAATGTATCCTGTAAGTTTTATCCCAGTTTTTATACTTTATTTGTTACAAACTGAAGACGTCACAGAAGGGACGATCTGGGTTAAAGTGTCTGATATTGTTTGATGTCATCATTCAGGACCCACATATGCGACCGCTAGAGACAGGCTTTCTGATTAAACAGGTTGTAATTAATGAAATTAAGAAGGAAAATACCATATACAATAACGACAGAATCTACATTGATCCAGGTGAAACAAGGGTCAGTTTTGACAGATTACACTGTATTACCCTAAAATTAACATTAAAATCTTTATGTTCTTTAGCCAACAGTACCTCCAAATCACGGATAAAATATCAGACATCCGTGGCTTTCCAGTGTGGAATAACACCGCTCCGTTCCAGGACATCGGTTTCTCCATACTTCCTGTTGGACTAACGGTTGTGTGGCTAGTGGTGTTCCTCATCGTGGCATTTGGTGGCCGTGTCTGTGGCTGGGTAGGTATCACCTATTATATCATTTCATATAATGTAAACAAACTTCCTTTTGCAGTCACTAATTTTCGCAGTTTCTATTTCATAAAGTTCATAAAGATTAACATTCGCGAATTTAAGATTATAAGATTGAATGAATATTCCAATCAATACGAAAGCTGTATGAATTAATTCACGGAGATTAAGTTTCGCAAATATATTGGAATGCAAAATTCGCAAAAGCAAATAGCATGTGAAAGAAAGCTGCATTACAGTATGTGGAAGATTACATGTGATAGATGAATGTTCATATGAAATCAACGTTAAATTGTACTTTACCCACGTCGTTTTAGTAATTCAAAACCCCTGTATTGTATCATCGTTTGATATCACAATTACCTTTACATCATTATAAGTGACTGGCATTTATGCTTCAATGATTGCCAACTACGTTCTAAAGTGGGTGAAAATATTAATTTTCCAGACCTCATATAATACTCTATAACATAAAATTTTCATTGTGTAGAAATTTTGGTTATTTTCGTGTGGTTACTATGAAACCATACACATAAAATCAATGAATCTTGTTTTATATAGTATTATTGTCATTGTCCCATCTAACCACAAATATTTTTATCCAGGGAGTGAAAAGCCCCAAATCATGAAAGCAAGTACCCATGAGTAATACTTGTTATACAGCACATGTCATTATGTTTGTTCCAGATCCTGTTCGTGATGTGTCCTGGGTTTCTCGGCACCCTGTTTGCTGTTCTGGTGTACGGCTACATGAACCTCGACAAGGCTGCCTCAAACCAGTTCCTTGGTAGATTCTATAACCTCAACTTTGATGGTTTTGTAGATATACGAACCAATCGAAAACTTATTACAGTAAGTATACACAGATATGTTTATAAACATTGTTATCAAAAAAAAAAAAACCAGAATTGTAAAATTTTATAATCCACAAAAATGAAGCCCAACTGAAATTAATGATTTCGCAGGAGTAATAGCACTGATACATTTGTATAACAGGACTGGGAGAAAGGCTTCAGTTTGCTGATGAATTCATTCCCCGTCTGGACCGCTATACCCGCCACGCTGGGTAAGATGACCGGACGAGGAAAAGTCAGCCGGAATCTGTAAGTATTAATGTAATCCTGTCCCTATTTCTCGAAACCAAATTCAGTCATAAATTTTCATATAAGTTACCTAGGGAGAAAAACTTAAGTTTTGACTGAAGTCTGCACTTTTGTTTCGAGAAAACGGGGCCAGATATAATATTCTAACAATAGTTGATTTCATACTGAGATTAAGGCCAGGATTTGTTAACCTTTAGATTTGATTTATCACTGTGAGCAGTTCGGTAAGATAACTGGAAGAGGGAAAGTCAGCCACATCTTGAAAATGTTTCCCGCCGTCGTCCTAAATACCGCACGGTAGTTCAATGTTACTGCGCCAGAGAGCAAAACAGCGAAATGACTCTCCACTTACAGTGTAACTTCCTGAAACCGATCCTTTTCAAAACTGATCACCTCTTGAAACCGAACACGGATGTGATGTGCGAAATGAATTCCTCTTTATTAATAGTAACTAAAACTTCCCAAAACCGATCCCTCATAATTCCGAATACCGGACTGATTTTGAGATCGGAATAGTCAAATATAACTAAAATCATTTATACCGAACACTAATAAAGCCTGTAGGCACATGTATATGGTTATAGCTTAGTGTGGAAAATGTATTTTGGGCAATTAAATTCTGATCGTAATGATCGATATTCTGTTCACTTCTCCAAACCGAACCCTCTCTAAACCGGCCGAAATTCTATGATCGGTTTGGGGAGGTTCCACAGTACGTTGGAAATTTTGCATATGTTTGGTGTTGTGTTGTGACCTCATCTTAGGCCATCGTCATTTATATTCTGATGTTATTAATGTCTTTTATATTTTCCTCCGGAAAAGTAGTGGGCCTTTCATATTGTATCATCACAGCAGTTGGTTTTCAGATTTTCAGAATCAAAAAAAAAAAAAAAAAAAAAAAGTTTTTCAGAATCTTATTTAAGTATTTAACTTAGTATAACAACAAATGATTTTAGCTTGGTTTGAAAACTGTCATTAAACTTATTACCTGGTTATTATTTTTGTTCTCTATTACATACATTTGAAAATAAAAAAATAAAAAAAAAATAAAAAATTGTTCTCTATTAAACAGGGGTTGGTTACTGATCATACTCGTCTATGCCTGTATAGTCCAGGTACCTCAGCTGGCCATGGCTCCGTATCTAGGCAACCTACTCGAGAAAACATCGTCTTCACTGCCAGAGGATACATTTCTAGGTAAGTGTCCACACATAGGTGGATTTATCAAAGGGAGATCATGTGAATCTCTCTAAGAGGAGAAACTAAGTCTCTCTCTCAGGAGATTTCTCATGATCATGCTTCTATGAAGTATTTAAGATAAAGTTTCTCTCCAAAGAAATTGTTTATTCCCTACAAGCAGATCACCTGAGTGATCAAGGGCCATCACTCATATTTCTCCTGAGAGATTATTAAAGTTTCTCCTGAGAGATTATTAAAGTTTCTCAAGGGAAATCATTAAAGTTTCTCCTCTGGAGTTTCATTTTAAAATGCTCCAGTTTTTCTCATAGGAGAAAAGATATCTTAATTTTTGCAAGGAAGAATACTATTGTTACAATGCATGTTTTTTGTTGATTGTTGACTCATGGTTCTATAAATATAGATTTGTTTGTTACTATTTATAGGCGAAACATACATGGAATGTAAATATACAGTAGTATTTTAGGGTTTTCTTTACTCACAAAATCTTGAAACATTTCATTTTCAAATCAATATTAAATCTGATTTGATTTAACCTTGTTTTGGTGAAATTAAATAAATATATCAATAAATCTGGCCTAGATGGTTTTTTGATATCATCTGACCCGAAGGGTCAGGATGACCTATAGTCATCATGTTTCGTCCGTCGTCGTGCGCCGTCCGCCGTCCGCGCCGTGCGCCGTCCCCCGTGCGCCGTCCGCCGTGCGTTAACTTTTCACATTTTGAACTTCTTCTCAAGTTTGACCAGTGGGATTGAGCTGAAACTTACCTGAAATGATCCTGAGATGGTCCCGACAAAGTGTTGTTATTTTTCGGGTCGATCCGAAATCCAAGATGGCCGCCACAGCCGCCATCTTGAAAACACATTTTAAACTTCTTCTCAAGTTCTACCGGTGCGATTTGGCTGAAACTTGCATGAAATGATCCTGACATGGTCCCGACAAAGTGTTGTTATTTTTCGGGTCGATCCGAAATCCAAGATGGCCGCCACAGCCGCCATCTTGAAAACACATTTTGAACTTCTTCTCAAGTTCTACCGGTGCGATTTGGCTGAAACTTGCATGAAATGATCCTGACATGGTCCCGACAAAGTGTTGTTATTTTTCGGGTCGATCCGAAATCCAAGATGGCCGCCACAGCCGCCATCTTGAAAACACATTTTAAACTTCTTCTCAAGTTCTACCGGTGCGATTTGGCTGAAACTTGCATGAAATGATCCTGACATGGTCCCGACAAAGTGTTGTTATTTTCGGGTCGATGAAATCCAAGATGGCCGCCACAGCCGCCATCTTGAAAACACATTTTAAACTTCTTCTCAAGTTCTACCGGTGCGATTTGGCTGAAACTTGCATGAAATGATCCTGACATGGTCCCGACAAAGTGTTGTTATTTTTCGGGTCGATCCGAAATCCAAGATGGCCGCCACAGGCGCCATCTTGAAAACACATTTTGAACTTCTTCTCAAGTTCTACCGGTGCGATTTGGCTGAAACTTGCATGAAATGATCCTGACATGGTCCCGACAAAGTGTTGTTATTTTTCGGGTCGATCCGAAATCCAAGATGGCCGCCACAGCCGCCATCTTGAAAACACATTTTAAACTTCTTCTCAAGTTCTACCGGTGCGATTTGGCTGAAACTTGCATGAAATGATCCTGACATGGTCCCGACAAAGTGTTGTTATTTTTCGGGTCGATTGAAATCCAAGATGGCCGCCACAGCCGCCATCTTGAAAACACATTTTAAACTTCTTCTCAAGTTCTACCGGTGCGATTTGGCTGAAACTTGCATGAAATGATCCTGACATGGTCCCGACAAAGTGTTGTTATTTTTCGGGTCGATCCGAAATCCAAGATGGCCGCCACAGGCGCCATCTTGAAAACACATTTTGAACTTTCTCAAGTTCTACCAGTGCGATTTCGCTGAAACTTGCATGAAATGATCCTGACATGGTCCCGACAAAGTCTTGTTATTTTTCGGGTCGATCCGAAATCCAAGATGGCCGCCACAGCCGCCATCTTGAAAACACATTTTGAACTTCTTCTCAAGTTCTACCAGTGCGATTTGGCTGAAACTTGCATGAAATGATCCTGACATGGTCCCGACAAAGTGTTGTTATTTTTCGGGTCGATCTGAAATCCAAGATGGCCGCCACAGTCTCCATCTTGAAAACACATTTTGAACTTCTTCTCAAGTTCTACCGGTGCAATTTCGCTGAAACTTGCATGAAATGATCCTGACATGGTCCAGACAAAGTGTTGTTATTTTTCGGGTCAATCCGAAATCCAAGATGGCCGTCACAGCCGCCATCTTGAAAACACATTTTGAACTTATTCTCAAGTTCTACCGAAGGGATTTGGCTGAAACTTGCATGAAATGATCCTGACATGGTCCAGACAAAGTATTGTTACATCTCTGGTTGATCCCAAATCGAAGATGACAACCATGACACTATGTATAATTAAGTTCCTATATTTAAAGGCCCTTGGGCCTCTTGTTTGAAATAAAATTTGTTGAAAGAAATTGAAAATGATCCTGACATGATCCTGACAAAGTGACACCATATATAATTAATTTTACTATTGTCAAGGTAGTCAGATGACCGTTAAGGCCCTTTGGGCCTTTTTTTGATATTATTTACATAAAGACCTGTTGAAATAGTTGTTACTAGTTCAATCTAATATATCATACTATCAAAATGTTTGACTAAAATTAAAATAATGCTTAACTTTCTGGCTAAAACATTCTGTCTTTTCTTCCGTGTGGTCTTTTTATCCTAAACCCTAATCACACCAGGGATTAAATATTTGTTTGTTTTTTATTTGTATTGCGTTAATCTATCCTTCAACTATAGTTTAAATTAATTGAATTTCTTCTTTCTGTTAATTTAGTTGAATTTTCTCAAATTCTACTGTAGTTTAAAAAACTTTAGGCTTACAATGATGCCTATTGTCCTTTACAAAATCATTATCTAATTCTTGTCCTAGTTAATTTTTTTTCCCATCTGATTTGTGTTTTGAATGTTTTAAAGTTAAAAAGAAAATTTGAAAAGAAATATGAGATTAAAATTTTAGACATTTTTTTTTCTTGACAAAATGTCATAACATAATAACAATATACTGAGAACTTTTTTTTAATCAATTTTTTTGAAAAATGTCATTTTAAAATGTAACACCAAAATTGATAAAATAACAATAATTGCCTTGATTTAACAAACTCCTCTAGTGATGTGACAGATATATTAAAAGATTCCATCATTTAAAATGTCTTTGCAGAATGGAATGAAAAATATCAGTAATGTAAAATATGAAAACTTAAGACGGAAATCGTACATTATTAATTTATTCACCCTTAAAGACACATTTAGACTCTTCTAAATCAAAGACTAGACTATTTCATTAAAAACTTTCAGGGGTAAACAAACTGATTTATTGATTTTAGTTAAGTGAAGGATTTGGTTCCTTTCCACATGATAAAGAGTTGTCAAGATAGCCCAATTAGAGAAATAATTACTTTCTAATTTGTTCATCGTTAAATTTGAGTTATTTACATGTATCATTTGTAGTTATATTATTTTACAGAATGCTGTTATTTTAGTTATTAATTAATTTAGTTTAATTTTGTGTTTGCTATAGTGTTAAAACCTGAATGACTGTTGTTTTAGTAGATTTTTTGTACCAACTGCATGACCTTATAAACAAACATTTGAATGTAAAAATTAAATTGTGATCAGTTAAGATGTAAAAAAAAAGGTAGGAAGAGTTATCTCCCTTGTCTTGAAATAAAATTGTAAGAGTTATTTCCCTTTTGTCAACTACTGATGACCATGACTCCCAGATATGGATTATACAGCTGAATGTGATAATTAATAATAACTTAAAGATGCTCCACCGCCGACAAATGGCATTTTATCACTATCAAAAACAAGAGCAGACGATTGAGTATTTTTCTTCAGTTACAAAAGTTACTTACTTTACACTATTACCACCATTGCAAAGTTTGAGCTTCTAAGTTTACTTCAAATTAAAAATATGAAAAATAATTAATTGCATCCCGAAAAAATTCCATGTCACTATATCCTATATGGAATGAAGTACTGATTGCACATGCACCAAAGGCGAAATAAATTATTTTATATTATTTTTTTGTGTTAATTAGACGTATATATACACGATAAAACACCAATTATTGTTCAAATAATGAATATCATTTATGCTCTGTCGGCGGTGGAGCATCTTTAAAGCATTTTGTAAAAATTGGATATTTTTGAAGGCCAAAAGGTCTAATGGGTTTTCAGATTCTTATGTTATTAGTTTGATTTTAAGATTTAAAAGAAAAAAATTCCAATTGATAAATTTTATACCATTTAGAACATTGTCCTTTAAATTTGTTTTAGATTTTCTTCTTTAGATGCTTTGCTTCTTCTTTAGAGAGAAATTAAGTTCTACATGTAGTTCTTTTGTTTTAGTATTTGGATGCCCAATAGGGTCTCAGAAGTAATTCAATATATAAACTTCTTTAGAATTGTTTCTGAAAATGCTAGATTAAAAAAAAAAAGAAATCATCAAAATAAATAGAATGATCACATAAATCAGGGATGCTTGGGTTCTAATATACACAGATGATTAAACAAATGTTTTATTTTTATCTCATTTGCTTAACTGAAAAACCATGGTTGATGTTAACTGTTAATGGATTATGTATTCACCTTTTTTTCTAAAAACATGTCAGCCAATTGCTTATTCGCCCCTGAGGACACATTTAGACTCTTCTAATGCAAATGAATGCCAATTGTTTTATTATAAGTTTTAGCTTATTCACCCATGAAGACACATTTAGACTCTTCCAAATCACAGATTAGGCTAGTCCATTATGAAATTTCAGGGATGAATGAGCTAATGCTGACATAATAGCCAAAGTATTTTGTGAAAATTTGAATGTTTTGAATTTCAGATTTCAATAATGTGGGGAGTTCTTCAGGTAAAATGGTCCGAGATTTTGGACAGATCCTGCACAGAGCAGTAAACTATATCCCCCTTACACAGTCTTTGTATTTGATTTGCAGATTTTATACTCACTCAAAGTCATGCATGGGCAGGATGGAATTAATTCTAACGAATCAAAACCAGTCATGCATGAGTTTGAATAATTTTATTTATAAAGGATATGAATTTGTTGATTTGTTGTTTTCATGGCCATGATAAGCATTTCCAATAAAGTTGTTTTCACAGAGAAGTTGTTGGAAATATTCTGGGCCAAGTTTTATAAACATTCCTTAACTTAAAAGAATTCCTTAACTTAAAATTCCCCCATAGGAAAGCATTACAGAAAATAAGGGAAAAAATAAGTTGAGGAACCTTCCTTAAAATATGTAATGCTTTCCTATGAAGATTTTTAATTTAAAGAATTCCTTAAAGTTCATAAGACTAGGCCCTGATTTACTGAAACAAAACTATGCAGGTGATGTATGTGTAAATATGGGTGTAAGTACAGTTGAACCTGCCTATGAAGACCACACAAGGGACAGTGGAAAAATGGTTTTTATACCCAGGTGGTCATTATACACAGGTCAAATTGTGCTTAAATTGGTCATTTGGTACCCTATAAAAGTGGTCTTATTAAGCAGGTGGTCTTTATACAGAGGTGGTTGCTAAGGAAGGTTTTTATTGTATATGTATGTAGCTTGTATATTACATGGACAAGGACATGGATTGTATATACAGAAAAAGAGCTCAGAAATTTGTGGTACACAAATTTTCATTAACATTGTAACCAAGGACATACTATGTAACTGTAACCTGTTGAAGGGGACAGGTTATATGTCATAATTAAAACTGGGGTTGATTTATATTAAAAAATCTAAAAACCTTTTCTAATAGAAGTTAAAGTAGTTGATATGGCTATTCCGGATTTGCATATTACAGAGTTATCTGCCCTTGCAGGTAGGTATTGATTGTGACGTCATGTTTTTGCGAGCGTAACGTCATACTTTTCGGAGCAAATGACATGAACTGCGTTCACAAAATAATGACGTAACAATCGATAGCTGCCCGCAAGGGAGCTAACTCTTTAATATGCAAAGACAGAATAACCCAGTGTGTATGAATACCAAGTAAAGATGGACTGGTTTTTATGTATTTGGACTTTTGCTGAAAATATAACATTTCAGCATGTATCAAGGCTACTATTACATAGAATATGGGGATTTATTTAATACGGAGGTTTCGAGATCCCAAAACAACGTGGGTAAAGTAAAATTTATCATCAATTAGTCCCACCTTGCGGTAATTAGGACATCACAAAAATCACATCAAATGACGACGTCATAATCACCGAAAGGTGGGACTAATCGACGGTAAATAGTACTTTCTCCACGTCGTTTTGGGACCTCAAAACCCCTGTATTGGTTCACATATGCTACAGGCTTTCCCTACACAGCTACATACACGAATATTCCATACACACATATGGTATGTCAGACTCCTCAGCACCAATAAGTTCAATCATCTGTTTCCTTCTAGCTCACATATCCAGCTTTAAATTTGTATGAAAACATGTGCATCTTATAAGTGTCTTTGTAAACATTTCAACCTATGGATATTATCATCTTTTCATCAATTTTTCAGGTAAAGGAAATTGTAGACATTTTATTGTGTACATATGTTGATCTCATTTGTAATTCTGTTGGTTTCTATTTTGTCTCTGCTTGCACTGACAGGAAGTACCGTAGACATTTGTAAGTTATTTCCCCTACTTCAACAGTTATCTCCCCTCCTCCTGATATTAGTTATCTCCCCTTGGTCCCCAATTATTTTTCTACATCTCTCTATTTTTCAGCGTTTCTGAAATGTGAAATTAATTGACTTCTATTGCTCTGACCCTGAGTAAATAAAAAAGAGTAAAATCAAATTTGTGAGTGAAAAGCGAAAGCTTTTGAATATTTCTTTTACTTCCTCAGTGATCATATTTTTCTTTATCCATTGTTAAAACCATTGATAACAAAACTTCTTTCGTAAGTCAGACTTTAAAAAAAAATTCAGTTATAAGAAATTTTTATGCAAATTGTTCAATTAACGACTGCCATCAAGAAAAAATTATATTTCAGGGAGATAACTCTCTGTGATATTGATACCTGTTACAAACCTAATATGTATACAAAGTACAAATAAATGAAAAATACATTAAGACTACAGATTTTGATGAATCTCAACTTACATGTACTACTTTAAAGGGGGATAACTCTTAGAATGAAATGTAGTTTTCACACATCACGATGTTCCATTTCCTGTATCCCAGCCGTAGTTTTGTTTGGACCTGTCCTTATTGGTGTTGTAGCAGAGCGCTGCATGGCTTTAATTTATTAATATAGAATTTCTAAATATCACAAAATTTGATTTATGCGTGGCATTTTCTGACATTTTTTTCCGTATTTTATTTGGTATGAGCTGTTTCTTTGTGTTCTATTGGTTTTCCTCTGTATTTTTAAAAAGTATATTTGATGTGTTGGTTGTTTACAATATTAATTTGTGCGCTATAGCATATCCAGAATAACTGTAATGGAGCTGTTACTGATAAAACTGTGGAATTATTCACCCCTGAAATTACAAAATGGACTATTCCAGCCATTGAACTAGAGGAATCTAAATGCATCCTCAGGGGTGAATGATGTAACATGAATATTCGAGCTTTAATTAATACCATATATGGAGATGTATTGCATATGTAAATGGTTTGAGCATTTTGAAATGGTTGAAATTCTTATATATAGCTCATTTGTATAAACTAATGCCACTAACATGAAACCAAGACAGGAGTTTGTGATAGAAAAAGGATAGTTTTACCTTCTAATGATTGCAACGTCATACTTTAAGTGTGACTGTATGACGTCACAAAAACCAGAATGTGGGACTTATCATACTCAAACAACGTCATTTTATTGTCTCAGTATTTGGTTATTTATCACAGCATTTAGGAATTATAACCTTCATCGATTACAGTATGTGAAGGTCATGACCTCTGACTGAACAGTTACCACAGGAAGTAGATAAATGACATGCAGATGAGTCCACTATATTTATCATGACTGACATGACTAATGTATTTGAGGTCATGACCTTTATAACTGATGTATTCAAAGTTTTTGAGGTCATGACCTCTTTGACTGATGTATTCAAAAGTTTTGAGGTCATGACCTCTTTGACTGATGTATTCGCAAGTTTTGAGGCCATGACCTCTATAACTGATATATTTAAAGGTGTTGGCATCCAAGACCGATGATTTGAAGCTCTATGATAGATGTAAAGGTCATGACCTGTATCATTGATATGTGTTTGAAGGTCATGACCCCTTTGACAGATTTTTGAATGTCATGAACTTGCTGATACTTAAAGGTCATAATGACTTCTATAAGATATTTTTTTAGGTTATTGCCTCTATCTAAATGTAATAGGATGTTCATACCTCTATGAATAACATATGTTTTTAGTTTGTGACCTCTAAGATGTGTATTTCTTATTACAGGTATAAAGGTCGTGTTTCAAGCCATGCCGGCAGCATTCTCCATACTCAACATCCCCAAGGAATACGCCATGCTCTTCTTCCTCTCTCTGTTCCTCAGTGGAGTCATGTTCTTAGTAAGTCCTGTCATTCACCCCTGAAAATTCAAATGGACTGGTCTAGTCTTTGAATCAGCAGAGTTCAAATGTGTCTTTAGGGGTGGATATGTTAATGTTCTTAGTAAGTAGTGTAAAAGGAGCAGGTCAGTGTGGTTTGTACATAGTGTTAAATACGGTCTCTGTCACTCAGCCTACAGTGAATGCTTCTTTAGCTCAGTCGGTAGAACCATAGATTTCCACACCGGAGATCCCGAGGTTTGATTCCTTTTCGGGGCACTCGACAGGAATCTGTATTTTCCCTGTTCTTCTACAAGTTTAAGAGAATGTCTTTATTGCTAAAACTTCACTTTCTAATACATGCACCAAATGTTGTTTAGGAGTCCATTTATAAATGAACTTTGTGCTGCTGTTGAGTATTGTCTGAAATTAATGAACGTTGAAATGTTTATTTTCCAGTCTGCAAGTTAGCTCACTATTTTCGACCCAATAATATGTTTTTATTTTCCAGTCTGTAGGTTTGCTCACTTTTTCGGTCCAAAAATGTGTTTTATTTTCCAGTCTGAAAGTTTGCTCACTATTTCCGACCCAATAATATGTTTTAATTTTCCAGTATGAAAGTTAGCCGACTATTTCCAACCCAATAATATGTTTTTATTTTCCACTCTGTAGGAATGCTCACAATTTCCGACCCAATAATGTGTGTTTTTATTTTCCAGTCTGTAGGGATGCTGACCATCGTTGATAACATATGTGACAGTTTGTTTTCCCGTTCATCACGTCTCTCGTCTCACAAGATCCTCGTTAACTTCATCATCTCATTCGTTATGATTGTACTCGCCCTGGGAGCGGGCTTCATCCACATGACACAGGTAATTTACAAATCGTGACACAGGTAATTTACATATCATGACACAGGTAATTTACATTTCATGACAGGTAATTTACATATCATGACACAGGTAATTTACATAACATGACACAGGTAATTTACATAACATGACACAGGTAATTTACATAACATGATGCAGATAATTTACAAATACATGTTTGCAAATTAATCATGAAATATAACATTTTTTTCTGACCATGTTGTCAATTATTTAAACATTTGATGTTCTTGAGGGAAATTTCTTGATTTTGAAATTAGAAAATGGCTGATATTCAAAACAAAATGTATTGATACTACATATATTGATATATTCCATCTTGACTTCAAAAACCTGTTCAATTGGTTGATTGCCCCTTTATGCATTTGATGCACATGTCTGTATGTGAGTTAACTCATTCGACCCTGAAATTTCACAATGGACTGGTCCAGTCTTTGATTTAGAATAGCCTAAGTGTGTATTTAGGGGTGACTTAGTTAATTATTTGATCTGTTTCTTTGTTTAGGCAGGAATGTATTACACAGTACTGATGGACCAGTCCGTCCTCAGACTTCGCTTCATCACCGTCGCTCTGCTAGCATTCTCCATCATCATCGTATATGGTAAGAATAGGTATATGTACAGTGTGAAATTCAGGCCGTGTATAGTTATGATGGCCCACATAGAATAATAATACATTGAACACTATTGTTCTCTCAGTTTGATATTCTTAAATGGATGATGCCTGTAAATCTGTAATGTTCAGGAAATTTTTTTTAATCAAATCTATTGCATTTTTATTTCCTTCAACACGAACTTGTGAAAATAACACTAAAAAGGAAATTCCTGGCAGTCAAAGCATTTTGGTAATGTAATAGACAAAATTGAACTTTGTACTCTGAAATTGTGTTAAAGAATGTATTACTTCAAGCATATTTATTTTAGCGGATTATACTCTAAGTGCAAATACAAAAAAAAATATTGTGTTATTGTAGAATATTATCTTTGTTGATTCAATACTGGAAAACCATAACAAAATTTAGTGCTCATGTCCTTGAATCAGTTCTTCAAAGACATAAAACTGCTGCTAAAATATGTATGCTTACAGCATTACATCTGACTTGTTGTAATTGAAATTAATATTCTTCCTAATTTCAGTCCGGAATCGTTTTGCTGTAGCAGAAAAAGTACTGCTGAGTATTTGGTGTATACTTGCTGCCATAGGGGCGACAGTAAGTATAAAGGGACATAACTCAGCATAGCTATTATAGCAGGGGAAATAACCCAATAAGTCCTGTATCAATCATTCTCCACTAATTTGCATGTTTTCAGAAATGAAAACATAAAATATGAAAAATTTAAAACAAAGTTCTTATGTATTGTCATTTGTTTGGCAAATATCTCTACTTTTTAAATCCAAAAGGGCTGGCTCCCATCTTGACTCAAAGAAAAGTTATAATTGTTACAGTCAACTATCATATTTTGGTCAATAACAGATACGTGACTTTGTTAAAATGAACTAAATTGAGGTTTGTCATTAGAAATGCCACAAAATATACACTTTAACTGAATTTTTGCTTTGGTTTTGGACTTTTCTTTCCATTCAAAGCCATTTGTCCGTCTCGAAAGCAAATTGTCTTTATCAATTGCAGTTATGAAAAGTTCATTTGTGAATATTGGTTTGTATGATTCATAAGTGTGTTCGAATAGTTTCATATAAAAATAGTACCAAAGTATTTTGTTTCTATATTTTTCCTTATTATCAAACTGTACCTTTATCTTCATCAGTACATGTCAGTAATTTTGTATTCATATAAATCACAAATTACTGTATAGGACATTAAAAATCCTGCATTTAAACAGTAACGTATATGTCACAATATACTTAATATATGACTGTAGAAATCTGACAGGATTATTATGTTTTTCTGTTTCATAAATTCGTCAAAATGCATTATAAGAAAACGTACTTTTCAGCGGTTTCACTTCTCTGCAATACTTTAGATGATTTTTGCCTAAATTGGCAGCGATAACGTATCTGTTTCTCTTGGTATATGTCTTTATGAAGTATTAGAAAATAAACGAATTCAATAACACGAATCTGCTTCAAAACTTGTAGTCAAATCTACAACATCAAATTATCAAACGATAGATCAAAACTATTGAAAGCGGCGTCGATGAAGAGATGATTATGTTTCTACCATATTGGTAACGTATCTGTCTACACCGATTCCCATTGACTGCGGATGGTTTCAGCGTTCTTGTCATTTAATTGGGAAAAAACGACCCGCACGGCTGACAGGTATATGTGACAACTCATGATAAACAGTTCGTCTGATATTATTGGCCAACGAAACCTCACTTGTCCTTTGTTGATGTTTTTGACATGAAGCAAAGGAATAATTCATTCTCATTGTCCTCGCCTTCCTTCACATGAGAAACGTATCAGTCTCCGTCATACTTGATTGCCACAAACAACCCTAAACTTACATTTTCTGACCATATCTAGTCTGAAACAAATTGCTACAAATGAAACCAAGTTCACTCAAATTAAGGTTTACGTACACAAGTACAGATCCGTTACCAAATATGACAGGTACGTTACCAAATAAACAGATACGTTATTTTATGTTTATATATCACATTACCGTATCATTAGTATAACAAACATTCTAACAATATCTGGCTATAAAATGTATTTGAATTAGTCGATGTAACAGTATCTTTATTGGTTTTTACACTAAATATTAGAGTAAACGGTACATCTTTCATCAAACAGATACGTGATCATTTATACCAGATACGTTACTATTTTGATATGTGAGTTATACATTTAACAATTAATTATATACCTAATAGCTTAATCAATACAGCTAACTAGTGTTAGAAATCACGTGATTATTATCAGAAATGTATATATATGTTACTATGTACAGGTATATACTAAAGGAAAGTAAAGGTTTTTCTTATTTCGAGTTTCCCAACACTGGCAACACAACGAATCTTCCCGCTTGTAAACTATTGACAAACTCTCGGACACTTGCCACGTGGTTAAGCTAATTTCGAATGTTTTATGACAAGCGTGAGAATTTCTGCCGATATGGGTATTTTTCCATAACGTATCTGTCTGTAACGTACTGACCGACACTAACCTCTCTCATCATTTAAATGACACCGTGTGACTTGTCGACCAAACCACAAACATTGTAACACTTAGTATTATATACTTTTCAAACTGTGATGTGAATTTATCTCTGTGGGAAAGTGGCATCTTAGGTAATCAAGTACATAGTAGTAACGTATCTGTTGATGTCGTTGCGTAACATGTATATTTTCAAGATTAGATCGCACCTGTCCATTTAATTGTTAACGGATGTGTCCTTGTCATAAAGGTAAAAGTTAGTATGCAGATTGAAGTTCATTATCACGGAGAAAACGTGGACATTTGATAATACATTAATTGTGTACACGATTTTATTTGTTTGTAACGTATCTGCCAGCATAGTTTGTGACAATGATAAAATGAGTTACATCAAAAATATCTAAGCATTTTGTGTGCCAATACTTGTCTATTCTCATTGCGTATGCTAATATCTATGATATGATAGAAAAAAATGTAACATTTACCCATTTCCTTAGTCACAGTTGATTTATGAAATACATTATAGCTTAAGAGGACAGTCGAAATTCGTCACGAGAGCCATATTTAATGTGATGATGAGAAAAATCTTAATTGGTCAGAGGAACAACACTTGATTATTTTCGAAGATCAATCAATATATTTTACGTGTGAAACAAACATGATATACAAACATGATTTTTAAGTCCCGATATTGATAGAGGACACTTAATAATGGAATTTGTACATTTAGTGGAGAATGAACGGTATAGTAATCTACTGCCTACATAATTATCAGTATTAGGGGACATAACTCAACATTGTCTATATGTATAAATATCTCTATCAGGGGACATAACCCAGGATAACTTATCAGGGGACATAACTCAACATTATCTACATACAAAGTAATTATCAGTATCAGTGGACATCACCCAGAATGACATTTGAGACACCACTTACACAATTATCTGCATTAGGGACATTACTTAACACTACTTTTACATTTATCTAAAGTTTGTAAAATAACTTTACAGAACCTACACATCAAAAACAGGGGAAATAACTCATCTTATAGAGTTTACAGATTCTTCTGTAATAGGGAGTATAACCTAGTTGTAAGAGATGAATTTGTAATCACAAATTTATTTTTATTGAAAAAATGTATCATGATTTTCCACTTTTGTACCTACAGGGGTTCTGGTTGTACTCATTCATCATTACCAAGAATATCCCCATTAGTTACGCCGGACACCAGGTGTCTGACCTGTGGGAACTCATCAGCTGGTTACTGGCCGGTGTACCATATATAGCCATACCGGCCGCGGCGATCCATAGCTGTATGCTGCACGAGGGAGACTGCAGTGAGGTAAGTTATCTCCCTTTATTTTGTCAAGTTGAGGTTCAAATCTGGGTTATGAAATACGAAATAAAAAATCAATGAAACCCTTCAAGTTTTAACTCTTTGTAAATGGTTGAAACACAAGATTAATTTCTTTTAATTTTTGAAGTTAAGGTTGAAATTAGGATCTTGAAAAAATAAAAGCTATTGAGCAGCTTCAATTCTTTTATTAATACTATTGAAATGGTTAATCACGAAGTTCAACAGGGAAATTATTCATGAAGTTTCTACTAAAGAAAAGGTTTTTGATCTTGCAATATCTGAATGTTTTTTGAGACAACAGATAAGACAATCAATATCTTTAAAGTAAAATGTATAGTTTTAGGTCATCTGACCGAAGGTCTGGATAACCTGTAGTCATCATGTGTTGTCTGTTGTTGTGCTTTGTGTGCTGTGAGCGGTTCGCTGTGTGCCGTGCAAAAGAATTATAGTCAACTCTTTTTTTTATCCCAATGCAGATCACTACCAAATTTAGTGAGAAGTGTTGTTGGAAGAGAATGATCATATTTTAGATAAATTACCCTGGTTTGACCCCCAGGACTAGAGGGTAGGGCCCCAAATGGGGAACATGGCTTAAATTTTGTTGAAAAATCCTTTTCTTCCAAAGCTTGAGTGGATAACACAATGATTTGGTGTGAAACATCAATAGTGGGGGCAGTCATGTTTTATATAAATGACTCTGCTCCAACCCCAAGTGGCAGAGGGGTGGGCCCCAAATGTTCAATTATCTAACCAGACCCTAAAATAATTTTTTTTCTGCTACAGCGGTCACGTTATCTCCTTTGTGGAGGGGACGAAGACGATGACGATGAGGAAGAGCCGAGAAATTACGACGGATATTTCCCGACGGAGCCGACCGCTCCACCCTATAGTTATATGGACCCGGGCGGCCATCACTACGGCCACTCTCTGTACCCTGTCGACGATCTACACAAGGCCACATACGACCCAGAAATGGAACCGCTTAACTCGGACGTACGGACAAGTCGGATTTAAACGTTCTGGTGTTTAGGAATTTTATCTTTGTCTGATGTAACGCTGTGTTCAAAGGGGAGATAATCAGTGTTGAGAAATAAGAAAGAATTATGTCCCCTGGATGATGGTGTTTAAAGGGAGGCAACTCATTAAAAGAAAGTGAAAGATTCATATGGATATTGTGGTTTTAAGATATTACTCGGCAGATAATTAAGATAATGAATGATCTGTGGCCTAAAATGCAATGTTTGGATTAGTTACCACAATCCAAGGACAGATAACTCTTCAGAGAAGAAAACAAACTGTCATGTTCACGTTGGAAGTGTTCATCAATCTGGAAATGGTTCAAAACTTTTGTGATCCAATGATAGAAGGTGTACCAGATAGTGTGAGCAGGTTCAGGTTCAAGCCTTTTATATGAACTCAAACAGAAAAAGAATTGTTAGATTGAATTATAAGTATACTACAAATATATGAAGCTGACAATGCTGCTGGATTTGTACGGCTGCCTGTGTAGAATTTACACACAAGGACAAGTGTGCTATTTATTCAACATATTGTGACATCATGCGCAACAGAAATTTGTGGACGAATCCACAAAGTGTGTGTTCTAAAAGAGACAAATTTATCTGTTCTCATTGTTGTGATGGTATCACTAAAGCAGACAACGCTTCAAACATTATTTTAAAGATGAATGGAATCAGTTAGTAATTTATCTTATGTATTTTACAGTGGCGAGATTTGCATGTTTTGTGTTAAGGATAGTACCTTTGTTTGTGGAAACATTTGGTTTCAAAATAGCAACATGTACATATTGACAAGGAGTTCATTGTGTTGACTGAGTTTTAATAAATGAACAATTCGGTGACACAAAATACAATGGATACTTCTAGTCAAGGAAGAGTGTGTTTTTGCGTCAATAAAGGGAGACAACTTTTGGTATCAGCGGGGAGATAACTGCAGACAATTATTATTTTTCCAATCATGATTTAGGCAAATTATTTGAATTTGCTTTGAAAGCTTATCATAATTGCTGAATGTTTTTTGTGAAGTTAACAGTTTGGAATATCAGGAACGCAAGTTTATCAACTGTTCAAAAAATCTGAAGACAAAGTAAAATGTGAAATAATCCTATCATACATCTTTTTGCCAATTAAAAATTTGGATATTGAAATTATTGCCAAAATAATACGTAACACCTCGTATCAGGGACATGATATTTAAAAGCTCAAATGGAGAAGAATTAGTTTGTAGATAAAGGGACATAACTCAGATAAAAGGGGCATAACTGTGAAAAAACACAAACAAAGAATAACTTTGTAAATTAAAGGGAAATAACTCAGATTAAAGGGGCATAACTGTGAAAAAACACAAACAAAGAATAACTTTGTAAATTAAAGGGAAATAACTCAGATTAAAGGGACATAACTGAAAAAGCACAAATGGAGAATACCTTTCTAGATTAAAGGGAAATAACTCAGATTAAAGGGGCATAACTGTGAAATCATCACTCAGGCCACACATACCATTATGCCTTTACTGTGTGTAAAATTAGAATGTATATTTAGCAGAAAGGTATTGAATAGCACTGTTGAAATGTGGAAGGGGGAATCTCGTTTCCTTTAGGAAAGGCAGCCATGATATCCCACCTATTACATATTTCATTTCAAGATGTCATCAAAGATATATAGTACAGTATATAAATTAATAAATACTTATATTCTTATGGATTGAATGAAAATTACACTAAACAGTGATAAACCTACTTGTGCATCCCGAGTCCTGGACTCACAGAATTTTAAAAGGACCCATGAAATTTCTGGGAATGGGTATCTTTAACACTGTGGGACCCATTGTTTTCACAAAAACCATTGAAAAGGACCCACGAAAAATAATCGTAGATTGAACACTGACTAAAAATGAATTAAATGTTTTATACAGTGGGTTAACGTTGACTGCTAGTAGAATATGTACTACATTCATTTCTACTCATCATTTCAGACAATATCTTAGAATATTGGAAATTGATATTTTACAGAAATATATATGTGCGAGTTTATTATGGAAATATTTATAACTAATTATAAGTGTACTAACTAATTAACATTGATAAATGATAAAAAGGGGTTTATTTAAAGAATGATTATGTATAGGGCCAAGAGGTATTAAATAGAATATATAAGAGAATTTATTTGTTAAAGAAATATATATGTGCGAGTTTATTATGGAAATATTTATAACTAATTATAAGTGTACTAACTAATTAACATTGATAAATGATAAAAAGGGGTTTATTTAAAGAATGATTATGTATAGGGCCAAGAGGTATTAAATAGAATATATAAGAGAATTTATTTGTTAAATATGTACTCGATAGAAGAAGTATTACGACTGTCAGATTTCTTTTATAGTATAAAGATTTATCCCATAGCAGTGGCTCCAAATGGACTTCATGGAGCCATTCATTGGCATTGTATTCTGCATGAAAATAGTTTTCTTATGGACACGTATATATGTATATACTGGTCATCTCTGTGAAAAGTTTAACTACATCAATGCAGCAAATGTTAATAGATTTCTATCATGGTTGTGAATGTAGTATGGTTGATAAACTCTTGGTATTATGTGTTAAGTGATCGTAAAAATAATGTATATATGTAATCGACTCACTTACCCCTAATGACACATTTAGACTCTCCTAAATCAATGACTAGAACAGTCCATTATGAAATTTCAGGGGTGAATGAGTTAAACGACGATGTTTCAGCAGAATTTTTTTGTAAAATACTCAGACTTGTCTCGTCACATTTCTCATCAAGAGATTTTATATTATAATAATCAACATTTACATAGCTTATACTTCTGTATGCTTCACTGAAAATATTTTACAAGGCCTATTCTGTAGTGAATTTTATTCCATAGTTGGGTTTGCTCCATTTGCGGTATTTTCCATCAAATTTTTGTAAAATTTCCGAATTTATAATTTCAACTGACAGTTTATGCGAATTTGAAATGATAAAATATGAAAAATAATAATATACACATCATGAAATGATGAAAATGCAACATATGTTTATAAGATCCCCAATTTTACCATATATGACGCAAATTTTTCGAATTCCTAACTCCCCTGGCCAGATTGTTCACACTAGAAAATAGGCCATGATTTAAATCTCATTTTAAGTTTGTTAATTTTCATGTCAGCTATCATCAATCTGGCGACATTTTTATATTTTCATTGCTTTGATAGAAAATAAGCATTACCTGTCAAGTCACATATATATTTTTGTTTTTGTGTATGCTTAATAATTTTAGTAAATTACTTTGAATTCGCTGATAATATAGCATCGTTTTTTAACAAAACATGTTAATATTCATGATATTGGTTTGACATACGAGTTTTTCATCAACATTTTCTTAACTAATGATGGTTCATGTATTTCATCTGTGTTCAAATGTGTTTCAAGAATAATCTTATCATATGAATGTTTTTAGATATAATAATCATGCACACATAATAATATGATTGATTTCTAGGACTTTGTATACAATGTATGTTTGAAATTTAATTCACTTAACTTTTATCTGAACATTTAAGCTAGCCTAATTCTTAATACATTTGTAGCATTTCATTATAAATACATAGTACCTTTATGACGTTAAACTTAGTCATTTGTTTTAAACGGCATTTTCACTCTAATTTGATTTCGAGATTTTCAATATGAAACCTGTATTGTGCTAGTAATTGTTCTTCATTTGCGGAGATTTGTTTTCGCGAATTATTATCAACCGCTAAATACACGAAAATTAATTGCATGCAACATTAAATTGCTATATATACCGGGTATATGTATTGTATTTGCAGCCATTTCTGTTTGTCCAGATAAACTTTACTTTCAAGTGAGCATCACCCATGGTCATATTAAATGTAGAATTTACCTGGTATAATGTTCACACAAAATTGAAAATGAAATATTACATTTCAATGTTGACCTAATTATTGACCCTGCACCAATTGTATTAAGGCCTTTAATACACTGTTCTATAGTTTCTTCATTTATGTGACCTTGACCTATTTTCAGCGTCACAAGGTCATGCAAATTTGTATCTAGTCCTTTTTGACTGATGTTTTGTCATAAGTGTTTAAGCACTGTTTGTGAGTGATTAAATGCCTTTGAGCCTTTCTATGTATATATGCAGTACTGGTATGTTTTTAAAACATGGACTGGAAACTTTTAAGATGGGTCAAGTTTTAGTAATGCTATTTTGATTTTGCTACCTCTTTATAAATAAGGAGGCGTTTGTTTTGTGGCTGATCTTTTAGAAAAATTTCCTTTTAAATGGTTATTTTTGTTGGAGAGAAATTTAAATCAACGGATTTGAACTTTTATGATTTTTTTTTTTAAATTTCAGTATGGTTTATTGATTTCATATTATTTCAGATCATGTTAGTTTTCCACAAGATCACAAAAATATTAATCTCGGCAAAAAGAATTGGCTTTGCAGTATTATATTTGATTTCTGCTTACTTACCTATTTTTTGTTCATGTTTATTGTAAAATCTTCAATTTTTAGGATTGATTTTGCTGTTACTTTATCATAATTCCTGATAAAAATGTGCAATCAGGTACTGACTGTAGGTCGATGTTTTTTCTCTGGGTATTTCGGCTTACCTCTAACTCATACGTTTGCCACATCCTTTGTTGATCCTGTCAGATGGTGGTAAGATATAAAAGAAAAAAAGATACTGTAAAACCGGTTATTTTTGGCAGGGATGATATTTTTGCAATTTCGTGGGACATTGCTATGATGGCGAAAATGTGATCCCTGAAATATTAAGAAATAGTTGAATCATATACATTATACATATACATTTAAAGTCAGATCGCGAACATTCTTGATTTTAAAGATCAAATCGCGAAAAATAACTAGCTCTATGGTATTATATAGCTTTAAGATGAAAAGTTATTCCATAAATTCAAAGAAAAGTTTCCAAAAGCATGATTATTGAGTGTTAATGCTAGGTGTTGATATTGTATGAGTGTATGTAGAATTTTCTTATGTGTGCAATAACCATTCCATCTAAGCATCTAACACCCCTGAAAATTAAATCTCTCTAATCAAGACATTGGACGTTTTAACAAGCCTCTTAGAAGGTCAAACAACTGTATTTTTAATATATATGTAGGATTTTGCATGATATTTAGTTCAAATAAAGACATTATGTTAGCTATTAGGAAGAATAGATTTTAAAGTTTTCAAGTCAAGAACATTTAATTACCGTTGTCTTTTATTACTTTGTATATAAATATATATCTATACAAGAGTTTCCAAATAAATTGTAAATTTCAACTTTTTACGTTTGTTTGTTTTCATTAAGATACATGTATTACACTATGTTAAAAGGAGCCACAATGTTACCAAGTTTGAATCTCGCATAAAGCAAACTTGGCCAAAGATGTAAATTCGGCCTTTTCCATACAAACGACTTATCTGCAATAAAGCATCGGGTAGCACTTATACTATGGTATAGCATCGTTGGAAGGGGACTCAAAATTAAATAAATGGTAGGGCAACCATCTGAGGGGGACAAAATTGGGTCATTTTTACTGTATTCTTATAAACAACTTCTTTAATGATACTAATGATTACTAATTGAAATAAAACCAGCTTCCCTAAACCGATCGTGGTCGGTGCTGCTTCTACTAATCACGACGTTGGTTTAGCAATTGTCTTTTTTCTTTCATACGTATAGGAGAAACACCGAAAACTGTAGATTAGTCAAGATAATGGATAATGCGAGGCCCGTAGGGCCGAGCATTGTTCATTATCTTGACTAATCTACAGTTTGAGGTGTTTCTCTTACTTAAAACATGGCACTCTGATGTACAATGCTAACTATGGCTATTGTGTAACTAATCTACAGCTACAGGTTAGGCCTTCATCCATCTTTGACACTGAACAGGTCAGCACAGTAATTGTTGTAATATGTCTACTCTGGTTGTGCATGTATTGCATGAATTTTTCATGAAATTCCATACCGATGTTATTACCAGAGAATTTTTTGTGAGTTTGAGTTCTCTTCATTCTGAGTGGAGCAGTACAAGAGGCAACATGGCAGACAGTACAGATCAGATCTTTACGAAGTCAAACTATCTAAAATGATTATCAAATTTCCAATAACAGAGTTTATTTTGTGATATGTTAATTTAACTGCTCTTTATGTCAGAGGCAGACCATTCACTTGGATATAACTTGTCGGAAATTCACAAGATATGGAGGATTACCATGGAAACGTATTAATTTTGAATATACCACTCTACGTTATGAAATGAAGAATATGATTGGTCCTAAAACATAATATCAAGATTTAGTGGATTCTAAAGGAAACTACATTGAAATTCAGTGAAAACGGCAAAGTGATGAAAAGAAAGCTTAAAATTTCAAATTTGTTCAGTAGGCTTTGTGTGATTCTTGGATAAGGAATTATACCGAAATTATTCAATTTGGGAAACGTGGATTTATGTGTTACGTGTATGTATTCAAGAAATGAAGCAATTAACAGTGAAATTATTGGGAAATATACCGAAAGCATTCATTCATTTTTCAAAGAAAGAAAGTACATATCTATCTAAAATTAAAACATCATTGTACATCAACTGTCGAAATACTAAAGAGTCTTGATTTTCAACACAAGGAGTAATTTTATGCGTTGTGGTTGATGCGATTGGATTTATGCCGATGTCCACGAATCAATATATAAAACAGTAAAATATGTTATTATTGAAGTTTTCTATTACATTTATGTTGACTTTGATAACATTTATTTGTTATTTATCTGTCCAATTTTACAATGCTGCATGTAGTGTAACTCTTTACCTTTCACTGTACATTAGTTTACCTGGAACTGTAGATTAGTTGAAACTAATCTACAGCTACAGGTACATTTTTGTAAACTAATGTACAGTGAAAAGTGTACTAATCTACAGACAGAACAAGTACTTGAACAATAGTCTAAATAAAGAACTGGGGACAACAAAAGATGACATCATAGCCATGTTTTAACTACGAATGTAATATTTTAATATTAATACTGGCCAGTTTCATGCAATATACTCATGTCGTCTGAGCCTGTATTACATATGACTACCCATGCAATACAGCCTCTAAAGTCACGACGTCAACAGAATTACTATTTTTTTCCGGGTCACCTTATGGTGTTAAACCCTCGGCCAACCTCGGGTTTTACAACATTTTGTGACCTTTTCGGGTAGAATATACCTGTCCTTCATATCCACATATGAACGAGTCTAAATATATACTGAGCACCGATGAAAACCCAGCACTGTTGTAATATAGCTAAATTTTCATGGTTATAATAACTTTCTACACAAAATGATTATTTCATCAGACAGTTACACGTTTCGACAGTCTTATCCAATCAATAAGTCAGCTAAAGATCACACGTGGATGGACACACGACAAACGTTTTAACGCTACTCCCAAAACTCATATTCAACCTTTCAGTATATGGTGTGACCACCGTTTGCATCTGCACAAGATCGACACCTTCGGGGCATAGACCGAACCAGACGCTGGATTTCATTGCTGAATATTTCTACAGTCTTCTTGAAGGGCAATGTCAAGTTGGCGTCGAGTCTGAGGCTTTGATTGACGTCGTTTCACAGCTTGACCTAACTAGTCCTACAAATGTTCAATCGGATTGAGGTCAAGGAAGAAAGCAGGCCAGGGCAATGTCTGAATGTTTTTATTATTGAGGAAATCTGTCGTCAATCTCGGTGAGTGCGAACGGGCATTATTTTGCTGCAAAACGTCGATGGTTGGATGATTTCAAAAGAACGGGAGTTTGTAGGACTTCGTCGATATTAAGTCACGTCGTCAGATTATCATCCACTCACCAGAGGCGTTCTGCGGTCGAATGAAATCCCTTCCTACCCTCACTCTCTGACACACGAATCGGCGTAGCGTTCTCACCGTCGTCCCAAGCAAGAATTCTGCCGTCACTATTACGGAGATGAAAGCGAGACTCATCCGTGAACAGGGCACGTCTCCATTGCAGCATGAACCATCGACGATGACGTCAGGTCCAAGTCAGACGATTTTGATGTCGACGTGGTGTCAGCATGTTTCCATGGAAAGTTCTGCGCGCTGTTAAACTGGTTATTTTTTTAACATATACATGTTTAATAAGGGAGAATAAAATTTTCACGAATTACATAGAATATTTCGCGGTCTGGCGATAAGAAAACATGATTTAGGCCATTATCAATTTTATCGAGGATCAAATTCGCTAAAATTATCGGCTATACGATGTTCAATGAGGTAAGTTTCTAATATTGTAAATTTAATTAAGTAATTTCATAGCTTAATGTATATTTATATATCAAAACAGCGCCCGCACTCTAGCTATGAATCTTTTCCGTGTATCATTATTTGATTTGTTATGACGGTCATAGATATAAACCGGAGTATATCTATTATGTTATTTATTGATTATCAACCGTTGATAACTTAACAGATATTTTATTGATTTAAAGTGACCCCTTAACATAATTAGCCTCACCTGCAGGCAATTAATAATAGATAACTACAAAATATTTACCTTGACAGCGTAATGTTTTTATTTTTAACTGAAAACTATTTAGAAACTGATATGCTGATATCACACGCACATCCTCACACACACCATCACCCACACGTGAGTCGACGTTAACCGGTGTTACTTATATTTCTGCATCCGGGTATTCTAAATCAAAATTCAACGGATTTATCATTCAACAGGTGGTCGTGGCAGTGAATTCTAATGATGAAGATCACAGGGACTTTCAAACAAAAGGTTAATATATTTAAGTATCATATTGTATCAATGGTATGCTTAGTATGTATATTTACTATTGTATTGGGAATTTGTACAAGTTCCTGTGGTGAAAATCAACTTTGAAAGTGTAAAATTATAACTCGGCCGTAATAGTTATCTTCTATATCGAGGGAGTGAGTTTACCCCCAAGAAGAGGAAAAGAAGAGCGATTGATTTCTAAGATATCAGCAGCTTCAGTTCTGCTTGAATATTTTAACAACTTGAAATCAAAACTACATCTAATGATTTGTTGAGTGGGTTTATCCCTGAATTTAATACAAAAAAGAAGAGCGATTATGATATCAGCAGATGCTGTTCTGCTGGAAAAGTTTAACAACCCGATATAAAAACTGTATCTAATGCCATGTTTCAGGAAGTTGGATGAGGAGAGACGAAAAACAACACGTGGATTATGTTCTAGACAAAACACAACTTGTAGTAAATACGGATGGTGTGAAATCATTTCATCGCTTAGGATGAAGTTACATGGCGACTGAAATAGTGTGACTTAGACATCACTCGACATTCCTGATCTAAATCAAAATGTCGACTTCCATTACTCAAATACCATCCCACAAGAAAGGACAGGGAACTTGTCATTACCATAAAGGGAGACAACTCGAACTCTATTGTGAACAATGTCAGGAAGTGGCTTGTTTAAAATGCCTTTCATCTGTTCATAAACGTCATACAGTGTGTGAACTCGGTGACGTCAATCAACAGAAAAAAACAGGACATCGTACAATTTATCGATTTAATTGAGAAATATGAATTAATTGAGCTTGAGGCATATATCGCCGACACAGATACACTTCTACAAGACAACGACAGTGCATTCGAGGAACTGTCAAGCCAGTTGAAAAGGCAAACTGAGAGTCTAAAAGAAGAGCTTGACAACATAACAGCAGAAACGATCTCTCTTTATCAGAAAATGAAAGACGACAATGCAAATTTCATCCAAAAATACAAACAGGACTTGGAAATATACAACCATCAACTCAAACAACTATTGCAGGGATTGAAGAAAACACTTCAGCACGGTTCTCTCATAGAAATCTATGATACTGAATGTAAATTAGATTCTGAGGTCAATCTCCCTGACCGACCTGTTTTGAGTTCTTTCTGCTTTAACCTAAACAGAAGTCCTCGTCATTACCTAGAGCTGGCTCTAGGGGACAGTAAAATCCTAGTTCAAGTCCAAACAGCCGACCGTGGCCGAACAGAGGACTTCAATAACCCAGGTCAGGTTCAAACCTCAACAGACCATGGCCGAACAGAGGACTTCAATAACCCAGGTCAGGTTCAAACCTCAACAGACCATGGCCGAACAGAGGACTTCGATAACCCAGGTCAGGTTCAAACCCCAACAGACCAGGACAGACCTGTCGCACTATTGGAAGACCAGAAGATGTTCTCTGCACAACATCATCGGTCAACGGATAAAAAGAAGTCAGTAATCAGAAATACGTTACGGTCTGAAACAAAATTGGTTCAGAAATGGAAGTCCCCAAGTTCCATCACTTCTATTTGTCCCACTATCGATGACCAGGCCTGGACCAGTGCTTGCTTTAGTAGAAATATGACTCTCCTGGACAGGACCGGCACAGCGATACAGGAGGTCACACACGAGGTTAAGATTATTGACAGCAGTCTGTCACCTGTAACAGAGAGACTATGGGCATGTAATGAAAGCAACGATGTCATGGAACTACTATCTGGACGCCTACGGCACAGATTTCGAACCGAGGAAACACTCAAATGTATCTGTGCTACCGCTAGTAACCATATCATTGTTGGCATGTCAAAACACATCACCAAATTCACCACAGAAGGTCATATGGTACTCACTACAATGGCTACAGGAGCTGAAAAAAACCCATTACTGTGCTCACCGTACAGGGTCGCAGAGTGTTCGCTCACCCACAATGTCGCGGTGGCCGATTATTATCAAAGTGACTGTGGTGACGAATGGAAACGTGTCGTCGTCTTGGATACGGATTTCCAGAAACTCTTCATATACAGAGGCGATATTCCATGTGTATATGGACAGTTTGATCCAACGTGCATGCTGTATGATAGGTCTGGAAATATCGTTATAAGCGAGGGGAAGAATAACAGGGTTTTAGTTGTCAGTGGAGAGGGCGAATTTCTCCGGATTTTACACAAAGACAGTGCCTATATAAGAAGTGTGGGGTTAGGGAGAGCCGGCATTTTATGGGTTGTAGTATCTGGGGTGTCCATTTTGAATCAAAATGTTAAACTACTAAAATATAGTCGTTAAGTTTTATGATAATGGCATGCATATGTACTGTACACATTTACAGAAAGTAACTTTAATCCGACATATTTCCGCGGATTCTTGATTGTCTAAGAATTTTTCGTGTCGTGTCCTGTTTATATCTCGATTGTTCTACTTTAGCATCATTCTCGATATTCCATGGGTTACTATCACTGACGTCATATCCACCCCTGGACTATCTCATAGTAAAACATAGCTTCGCATATATCACTAGTGTAATATGATCTAGAGCGACAATCATTGGCGGGAAATTCATTGTGAAGTCATAACAGGAATAATTAAATGACATGACGTCAAGATTTTGAGGACGGTGGTACAAAATGGCGGCCTCTGCTGAATTTTCGCAATACGTAGATTTCTTCAAACGTTGGCTGATATAGTTATGCGATAAAAAGTATTTTAAATATCTGTTCATTTCTCACGTGTATGAGATTGAATGAAACTCATCTCCAATTTAACTTTTGCTCGCCAAGGCTCGCAAAAATAAAAACTCATGAACACTCGTTTAAGATCCTCTATATATGTAATAAAAGAGTAGCGAAAACACAAACGGGAAAAACAAATTTCATTTGAATTTTGTTGTGTAAATGATACTTGATTCTAAATCATTTAAATGTTACTTAACTTTTCTTTGAAGCTGTATCCCTAGATGTATATATTCTAATGGTAAATACATGTATGCAGTTTGAATAAAACCTTTGGAGTTTGACTGAAACTTGATTTTGCATTTAGCTCTTTTAGCAATAAACCGTTATATTTCCGAAGTAAAACATAAAGGTTTCTTTAAAACTTTAATAACATAAGAAAATATATATCAATTACCTATGATGAGTAAGATGAGGTATCAACATTAAACATATGCAAGATTTCCTCCGTAATATATAACGCGGGTCGTCTTATGTTTCCCGCCGTCTTCCTAAATACTGGCCGTACATTGTAGTTGACTATGACTGCGCCAGACAGCAAATTAATCTGCACAGTTGCATATGTTTGGTGTTGTTACCTCATCTTAGGCCAACGATATGTATTTTCTTATGTTCATTAATGTTTTTAAGAAACCCTTAAGTTTTGCTCCGGAAAGCTAGTGGGCCTTTAGAAAAATGAAAAGCTGTTTCGGAAAAGTAGTGGGCCTTTAAACTTTATTTAAGCTTCCACTTACAGTATACACTTACGCAACTTTCATTATCAGATACGTAAGGAGGCACATCGTTCAATATCAATACCACAACATGTAACAAAGATCAATTTTAAATCGGCTATCTGCAAATTAATCCGACATTTAAACGGATGACCTTGGCTCACATCTATTCGTGCCACAGGGACCTGGCACGAAAATTTTTAACCAATAGTATACATATATATGTTATGATACTATAATATATATATGTATACTGTTGGTTAAAATTTTTCGTGCCAGGTCTCTGTGATCCGTGCCTGCATAATATCGCTAGATATACACTCGTCATGAACCGTAGATGATTTAGGTACAGAATAGAAAAGTGTAGATAAATGTAATACTATATTACTTTATAAGTATAGTGTACAGACTGTGTCGGTATAACCGCGGTGGCCGACTGGTTAAGATTGTCCTAACATATATTACCACAAGCTCTCCACCTCTGGGTTGCAAGTTCAAATCCCATGTGGCCTGGTTAAAAATGAGAAAACTTCAAAAAAAATAGCGGCTTACTAGTTTGTTATATTACATAACTAATTACTATCTTACTACTATAATATTATTCAGTCTATTAATGAATTATCTCCCTTGTACAATTATATTATATATAAAAATATCTATTTGAAATTTATTCCCAAACTTATATATCCATAAGAGAATAATACTTGGCATATTAATAGTAACTATAATATTCTTCAACTTAATACATGTATATACTTAAATTTGATTATAGTTTCTGGCTAGGAAAGGCCTTACAGTGTATATAGGCATAGCCTGTTGCCAAATCCTTTTGATTGATTCAATAAAATTGGTTGAAATGAAATAAATAAATGCACGACAGAAACACTACCACAGTATAGAGCTATACAAAGATTACAGGACAGGTACACAATACACATTGGGAAATCAGCTTAACTTGTTAGCTTGCCTGGTCCATATAAATACATCTTGTACATGTACATCAATGTACATCCCCGCTACATTTATATAAAGGCATAACGGGTTTTTATTAGGGTCTTATTTGCCATGTACAGTTATTATTGATTCAACCTTTGGGATGAAAATTCCACCGTGGTTTTACCTCCAAAGTCGAGAACCACGTGAATTTTCATAAATAACATTCAGCTGACATTGGTAGTAAACGTAGTAAAACAAGTCACGTGCTTATTCCTCATTCATGCCATTGGCCTAAATATAGAATTGCATTGTGGGTAACTAGTGATCAGGTGATTGTGTGTTTACTTCCAAATATAGTGATAGATTGCTTACCATTTTGTCGCGAAAATTGATTTACTTGTCAATATTTAGACTCCAAAATGTTATCAATATTGCATGCAAACATTTTGACATGCACATACATGTACTGTTTTACTTAAACACTGGTCTGAAATGAGTTATAAAGCTGTCATTTCCACTTATTATCTAACAATTCTATAATGCGAATTGACCAATTCAATCGGTCTAGCCGTCTAATCTAGGATCAGCGAAGATCGGCTACCCCCGGCTAAATTCGTAGAATTCTGAATTGATATTTACCTACTTTTGGTATCAGAATAGATAAATAAAACACAAAGAAAATAAGATCTCATTCAAAAGAACAAATTATATATACTAAATAACAGTTCAGAGACAAATCACTATATTTAGAGGTAAACACACAATCATGTGATCACTCCTTACCCACGATACAAAGCCATATTTCGGCCAATGGCATGAATGAGGTATAGGCACGTGACTTGTTTACTACTTTTTTTACTACAAAAGACCGCGTGTTTTGTACTATAATACAGTGTAGTAAAAATCCCCCGCGGATCGTGGTTTCATTTCAAAAGATGGCCAACAGATGAGATTAGTTTAAACAATATTTATTCAAATATATACATACATATACACCAATACATACATACAGCTAGGATGGGAAAACAAGCTAAGAGCTTATATTAATTCCTCTCCTGAAATAAAAGCATGGCGTTTTGACATGGACATATACACAATAACAGGACAACTAGTGAGACAATACATTTATACTTAAATAGAGATATTTCTCTCTCTCTCTCTATATATATATATTTTTTTACGTAGTACATATTGAATTTCATAAATATATGCTTGCATCTATTTTACGCCGAATCGTTTGTTATGTAACACTTACAGGATCATGTTGATCCCAGTTTGAAATGACGTCAAACTACTCCCGACTCACCCCTGTGAATAAAAGCAACTTATCAATACCCGAGACTAGACAGCCAATCACGACAGAGGAAACACAGGCACAGATATAGGACAAAAGTCACGATAAGTAAATGCATGACAGAAACACTACCACAGTACAGAGCCATACAAAGGTCACAGGTCAGGTACACAATACACATTGGGAAACCAGCTTAACTTCTTAGCTTGCCTTGTACAGTGTATATGTACATGTACATCTTGTACATGTACATCAATATTTACATCCCCGCTACATTTATATAATGTCATAACGGATTTTTATTAGATTTTATTTGCCATGTACAGTTATTATTGATTCAATCTTTGGGATAAAAATTCCACCGTGGTTTTACCTCTAAAGTCGAGAACCACGTGGAATTTCATAAATATACATTGGTAGTAAACGTAGTAAAACAAGTCACGTGCTTATTCTTCATTCATGCCATTGGCCTAAATATAGAATTGCATTGTGGGAAACTAGTGATCAGGTGATTGTGTGTCACTTCCAAATATGGTGATAGTTTGCTTACCATTTTGTCGCGAAAATTGATTTACATGAAAATATTTAGACTCCAAAATGTTAACAATATTGCATCCATACATTTTGAGATGCACATGTGTACTGTTTTACTTTGAGACAATGGTCTGAAATGAGTTAAATAACACTGTCATTTCCACTTTTTATCTATAAAATCAATAATGCGAATTGACCAATTCAATCGGTCATTACGATTAATCAATGTTCTGTCGTTAGGACGATGGTGTTTATAGGCCTATTGCCCAAAGGAAGGAAGGTATCGAAGAAAACCTTTCTTCATCACACCAAAACATACTGTGACATGACAGATCACCTTGATCAATTTTAAGAAGTTATAAAAATGGCAGCATCCATACACGTATCATCCCACAAGAAAGGGCAGACAACTTGTCATCACCATAAAGGGAGGAAACTGAAAATATATTGTAGACGATGTAAGGAATTGGCGTGTCTCGAATGTCTTTCAACTGTTCATCTTAGCCATACTGTGTGTGAATTGCGTGAGGTCACTCGCCAGAAGCAGAAAGATATAGTAAAATTTATAGATAGAACAGAGAGAAATGAACTGATTCAAATCGGGTTGTGCATTGCTTCTGTCGATACACTACTACAGGACAACGACAGTACATTCGACAAACTGTCATATCAGCTAAATTCTCAAGCTCAGAAACTAAAACAAGACATTGATAAGTTTACTTCAAATACACTGTCTTTCTATCAGGAAATGAAAGCGAACAACGCCAAAATTATACAACAATACAAACAGGACCTTGAAATATGTGACAAGCGACTCAAAGAACACATACAGGAATGCAGAAACGTACTTCAGCGTAGCTCTGTAATAGAAATCCACGACACAGAATTTGAAATAGGATCTGAGATACGTATTCCTGTAAAACCAGTCTTTAGTAGTGTTATCTTCACTCCAAATAACGATCCTCTGCATCACCTGACCCTAGCTTTAGGAGATGTCAAATATCAAAGTCAATCATGGACTGTCCAAGGCCGTCCTGTACCGTTATCAGATGTCACACAGCGGCAATCCGACGTAGATGGCACCGGGAAGACGCCAATCTCAGAACCTAAGGTTGTGGAAGAGTGGAAGTCTCCTTGTAACATCTCCTCGATATGTTCCACATCATGTAGCCAGGCCTGGACAAGTGTCAGTACCTCCTTAACTCTCCTGGACAGAAAGGGTTCATTCAAACAGTCGATCGTACATAACGCTACACTTACTGACATCTGCACGTCACCAACGACACGGCGATTATGGGCATGTGACCAGGAACAAAACATCATGGAATTTGTGGATGGAAAACTAGTGCAAAGATTTGTAACCACAGAAACACCCAGATGCCTATGTGTCACTGTCAGTGACCATGTCATTGTGGGCATGTCTAATCACATCGCCGAATTTACCGCAGACGGCCAGAGTGTTCTTACTTCGTCAGCATGCTCACCATACAGGATCGCACAAAGTCCTCTCACTCATAACATTGCAGTGATTATTCGACACTCTGGTGGTGATAAAAGACAATGCGTTGTTGTCATGGATACCGCTTTCCATGAACTGTTTGTCTATACAGGTGACATTCCCAGTATATTCAGGCAAACTTTAAAGAAGAAAGATCGACCATTTATTCCTACGTGTATAGTATGTGATAGTAACGGAAACATCATCATTGGTGATTGGAACAATCAGAGGCTGATATTCCTCAGCGGAACTGGACATTTTCTCAGAATCATCCAAACAGATAGTGACCATCCACTGGCTGTTAGTATAGTCGGAAAGAAGGTCTTGTGGATAGCGATTGATTCAATGTCTGGCACAGACAATGTCAAACTACTTCAATAAATCAGGAAGATATCCCTATGACGGAGTGATCAGTTACTGTGACAATGACATCATAAAAGCTGCGGATTCAATATTCAGTTATCCTTTAACTTTTTATGATTGGATTTAAAATATTGCAATATGCGTTTTACATCTGTGCATAGCGGTCATATGGATTCAACTCCACAGAAAAAGTAAGATATCTATTTATGTTCTTTTTGTCCGCACTTCGCCTCTATCACTAACCACGGGCGTTATTCTATTTATCTGTCATCCCGTTAGCATTAATACACGTCTTTGTACATTGTAACTCGAATAACAATCTATATGGCAAGCCAATTTAACATTTATTGAAGGAGCAAGGCCTATCCCGTATTTAATCGAATTATATAAGATATCTTATATAATTATATAAGATATCTTTATATATTATATAAGATATCTTATATACATATGAGATATCTTATATCTATAATCTATATAAGATATCTTATATCTTTATAAAATATCTTAAAAAGTATAAAAGATATCTCATATAGAAATTAAATAAGATATCCGATAGAGATATGAAACGAGTAACGGTCAATTAGTATGGAAAAAAAGATGAACTAATATTTATTTTTTCATATTGAATTGTATATCATTTCCAGTATACTATGATTAATATAAAGCATACGGTCATTATGACGCAATATGATGATATGCTGAAATGTTTTAGGAAATATAGTATTACATTATCTAAACAACTTTCATAATTTGATACGCTATGATTTAATTGGTTTACCATAACACTTAACTTACTTAACTTACTTACATCGTCATCTGACCCAAATGATTTCTGCAATATATGTATACAGTAAAACACGGTTATAGCTAAAAAGATCACGTTCAGCCCTGCTACACAAATCGTTTACGATGTGCAGTAGAAGTGATACACTTTCATACTGAAGACAAGATTCTGACTTTTAAATAGTATTCTTATTGTTTCTTAGAGGTTACAGGGGAAATTTTATGTATATTATAATTTCTTTAGTTGCTTTAAAATATACTTGTGTCTAGAGATTTCAGTGTTGAATGTGCCAGCAACTTGCGTAAGCAGTGTAGCGCGCGTTCACATGTACACGACTTATTGTTCACTCATCAATAGACTAATCCATGTGTTTGTTGATTGAAATAGTAATGAATAAATAACATGTGATTTCAATGTATTCATCAATTCTGATAACTAGCAGAGCGGAAATATAATGTTAATAACCATAGTTTCAATATAAAAAGTATAACGAAATAGTGACGCCACACTGCGTCAGACCTTCGGGCCGCTCAGTAGCCATGGCGTTCGTCCGAGTAAGATCACCTCGATTTCAATCAGACAAATTGTTGGAGACGAAGTTAATATTATTTATACGTAATTACACAGGGAGTTGCGAAAGCGGTGGAGGCAGAGGGGGAAGGCCGGGCACTAATGCCCCCGTTCACCTCAGGAACGGACAGGGAGCGAACATCATGTCTTTGTTTTGCGATCACCCATTTGTCGCCGAACGGAACTTGATTCTAAAAAATTGCTTATTTTGAAAGATGAAAAGAGGTTCATTGTCGTAGCCATCAGATTCGCATAAAGTTCATTCTAAAAAAAAAATTCCGCTGCGCGCGGACGCATTTCATAAATCGTTCAAGGCACATAATTGTTCAAACCTTTAAATAGTAGTTATTGCATATTGAGCAAATGTAAGCTACAGCTTAGATACATTGTACCATTAGGGGACTTACAATACGTGACATGCATTTATGTGTGTGTGTGTCAAAAATGTCTGCTTAAAAGATTACTTTGTTTATATGTCTTAGCAAGACAATTAATTCATTATTATTTTGAGTTACAAAACAATGTGCCGTTGGTGTGAAGCCGGTATGTTCAGATCGAGCAGGGCTGCACATATGATTATGACGACACAATTATCACTAGAATTATCATTTTTTAAATGAAGGTTACTTTAAATCGAAAAAATTACCATGGTAAGAACGCGCTTTAAGGATGTACTCCCTCTGAGAAGTCAAAATTTTTCTTTGTATTAAACTTTTTTTCTCATATAAATTTTTGGAAAGAGGAGTTCATACCATGAAGAAGAACCATGAAAGAAAATATCTATCGATTGACATCCAGGAAGTCGATGTGTTTGGGAATTCAAACTAAAGTAAGTTTAATATGACATTACGATTAATCAATGTTCTGTCGTTAGGACGATGGTGTTTATAGGCCTATTGCCCAAAGGAAGGAAGGTATCGAAGAAAACCTCTCTTCATCACACCAAAACATACTGTGACATGACAGATCACCTTGATCAATTTTAAGAAGTTATAAAAATGGCAGCATCCATACACGTATCATCCCACAAGAAAGGGCAGACAACTTGTCATCACCATAAAGGGAGGAAACTGAAAATATATTGTAGACGATGTAAGGAATTGGCGTGTCTCGAATGTCTTTCAACTGTTCATTTTAGCCATACTGTGTGTGAATTGCGTGAAGTCACTCGCCAGAAGCAGAAAGATATAGTAAAATTTATAGATAGAACAGAGAGAAATGAACTGATTCAAATCGGGTTGTGCATTGCTTCTGTCGATACACTACTACAGGACAACGACAGTACATTCGACAAACTGTCATATCAGCTAAATTCTCAAGCTCAGAAACTAAAACAAGGCATTGATAAGTTTACTTCAAATACACTGTCTTTCTATCAGGAAATGAAAGCGAACAACGCCAAAATTATACAACAATACAAACAGGACCTTGAAATATGTGACAAGCGACTCAAAGAACACATACAGGAATGCAGAAACGTACTTCAGCGTAGCTCTGTAATAGAAATCCACGACACAGAATTTGAAATAGGATCTGAGATACGTATTCCTGTAAAACCAGTCTTTAGTAGTGTTATCTTCACTCCAAATAACGATCCTCTGCATCACCTGACCCTAGCTTTAGGAGATGTCAAATACCGTTATCAGATGTCACACAGCGGCAATCCGACGTAGATGGCACCGGGAAGACGCCAATCTCAGAACCTAAGGTTGTGGAAGAGTGGAAGTCTCCTTGTAACATCTCCTCGATATGTTCCACATCATGTAGCCAGGCCTGGACAAGTGTCAGTACCTCCTTAACTCTCCTGGACAGAAAGGGTTCAATCAAACAGTCGATCGTACATAACGCTACACTTACTGACATCTGCACGTCACCAACGACACGGCGATTATGGGCATGTGACCAGGAACAAAACATCATGGAATTTGTGGATGGAAAACTAGTGCAAAGATTTGTAACCACAGAAACACCCAGATGCCTATGTGTCACTGTCAGTGACCATGTCATTGTGGGCATGTCTAATCACATCGCCGAATTTACCGCAGACGGCCAGAGTGTTCTTACTTCGTCAGCATGCTCACCATACAGGATCGCACAAAGTCCTCTCACTCATAACATTGCAGTGATTATTCGACACTCTGGTGGTGATAAAAGACAATGCGTTGTTGTCATGGATACCGCTTTCCATGAACTGTTTGTCTATACAGGTGACATTCCAAGTATATTCAGGCAAACTTTAAAGAAGAAAGATCGACCATTTATTCCTACGTGTATAGTATGTGATAGTAACGGAAACATCATCATTGGTGATTGGAACAATCAGAGGCTGATATTCCTCAGCGGAACTGGACATTTTCTCAGAATCATCCAAACAGATAGTGACCATCCACTGGCTGTTAGTATAGTCGGAAAGAAGGTCTTGTGGATAGCGATTGATTCAATGTCTGGCACAGACAATGTCAAACTACTTCAATAAATCAGGAAGATATCCCTATGACGGAGTGATCAGTTACTGTGACAATGACATCATAAAAGCTGCGGATTCAATATTCAGTTATCCTTTAACTTTTTATGATTGGATTTAAAATATTGCAATATGCGTTTTACATCTGTGCATAGCGGTCATATGGATTCAACTCCACAGAAAAAGTAAGATATCTATTTATGTTCTTTTTGTCCGCACTTCGCCTCTATCACTAACCACGGGCGTTATTCTATTTATCTGTCATCCCGTTAGCATTAATACACGTCTTTGTACATTGTAACTCGAATAACAATCTATACGGCAAGCCAATTTAACATTTATTGAAGGAGCAAGGCCTATCCCGTATTTAATCGAATTATATAAGATATCTTATATAATTATATAAGATATCTTATATAATTATATAAGATATCTTATATACATATGAGATATCTTATATCTATAATCTATATAAGATATCTTATATCTTTATAAAATATCTTAAAAAGTATAAAAGATATCTCATATAGAAATTAAATAAGATATCCGATAGAGATATGAAACGAGTAACGGTCAATTAGTATGGAAAAAAAGATGAACTAATATTTATTTTTTCATATTGAATTGTATATCATTTCCAGTATACTATGATTAATATAAAGCATACGGTCATTATGACGCAATATGATGATATGCTGAAATGTTTTAGGAAATATAGTATTACATTATCTAAACAACTTTCATAATTTGATACGCTATGATTTAATTGGTTTACCATAACACTTAACTTACTTACATCGTCATCTGACCCAAATGGAGCTGCAATATATGTATACAGTAAAACACGGTTATAACGAATCTCTTGGGACCAACAAGCCATTTGTTGGAGTGTACAAGTAGAGAACGCAGAAATCTTTACGTCATCAACTTATGTGTATGACGTATAGATCACGTTAGGCTTGGTCATGTGACTACTAACATATCATACAACCTTGACGGGACACAATACTTAAGGAATATATTTTTATTTTGTTGAGGTTATGAGGGTATAATGATAATGGAGCACGTGTAAATTATGTAACCCCGGCGAAGCCGGGTTACATAAAATTTACACTGGCTCCATTATCATTATAACCTCAACAAAATAAAAATCTATTCCTTATATTTACAGTTTTTCACGCAAATAAATGTCAGTTGCGTATTGTTTTTTATAAAATACCCATATTTTTTTTTCTCTCTCGTCATCGTCAACGAATTCTATTGAACAGCTGAATGGAATCGAGACATTCATATGTTCCCACCAAAAGTGGGGTCATGACCCGACGTTGCTACTCCAGCGACTATTCCCGTAACAATAGAATCACCGCACGTGTTGTACTATCATTATGCGCAGATAATGATAATACTAGTAAGCATGGTTATTGCGTCCATGTCAGTGCAAACTGTAAATATTACGTTATAACATGAATTCACTGTGTTCGTTATTTATAAACGTGTTTTACTGTAGCGTATTACCCAATAAGCTTCCACGGGTGCTTAGTAAGACCAAATTTGGGCAACCAAGATTTTAAAACAACATTGCACGGAGTAAGCCGTTAATAAGTTTTATTACAAAATAAATCAAATATAGATAAATGTACCTCAACAGTTTCCAGGTTTTCATAGTTTTAGTCTGTATTTAAGTCAAAGTAAGGGAACTTGAGTCTTCAAAGGAGGGGGCTCTTAAAGAGACGGGTTCAAATACAGTAGTAGCAGTTAGTTGAGTATTACTAAAAAACACCCTCGATATTCCAGGGGTTACTATCATTGTCGTTATACATGTATCCACCCCTGGGTTATGCCATAGCAAAACTGAAGGCTTTGTGTACAACAGCTAAGCAGGTATAAATTTGGTCAATTGATATACATCAACAGATTCGAACAAGCTTACAGTAAAGTGTTGCAAGCAACACACGTCCTCTGCCGTCAATTATAGAAATATTACAAATGATTAATTGCATTCCGAATAAACCCATAGCAATATCCCTTATACGGAATTTAAACACATAATTAGTGAAATATTTATTTCTCATTTACCGCACAATCTGTTATTACATCAAACCTGAACTCAGTATGTAATTAAAGAATGGAGTTCTTAACATTCTTATAAAATTTTATAAAATTTGTATTTCCAGCAATTATTTTATCTTGATTTGAAAATTTTCATTAAACTGTGACTAGACTTACCAACTTTTGAACAACTGAGCTCGTGTGATAAATAACAGTACCTCTTCGGAGACATGTTTTGATTATATTCTATCAATATATAAAATGATACAGGGCAATAACAGGACGCTGGGGCGTAATATGTTTGATAAGTAACACATTATCTGTACAAAGTAAATTTTCCTGTCAAAGTTAAATTGCTGAGTAAATTTGCGACTCGCATTTTGGTATTTTTTTACTGTAAATTTTGCTAACATATCTTTTCATTATGCGTTATGTTAGGAACAATTAGCATTAATCGGTGCTAATACAATGAACCCCTATAATCCGGATGCCGATAGTCAGGACAACTTCCAGTCCGGACGATTATATTAGGGAATGGATTAATGTTACGTTACACATTGATTTAGAATACCGAATTCGGCAGTCCAGAAAATTCGTGATCCGGATGGATCAGGGTAGGATTGAAGATTTTCGGATTATCGAGTGTTCACTGAATTTTCTTTATTACTAGCCCATTTTCTTTTCGTTATACTACCGAATGTTTTTTTTTCATTACACAATCAATAGTATTTTTTATTTAACAATATTTTTTTATAACTCGATCGATTTTTTTTCTTATCTCGACCAATATTTTTTTTATTAATATTGTTTTCTTCTCGAGACTGAGAATTAAAAAAAATCAATTTGCTTAAATATTCATTTGATATAGAAAAAAATGTTCATATGACTGATCATCCGATCGTTATTAATTTTAAATTGGTTTTAAGAGTCAACAGAATATAGTAGTGGATTCTCGGTAATCCGGATACCTTCGATCCTATCCTAAACCGTCAGAATTACGAATGTTTCGGACTGCCGAATTTTGCGTTTTTATTCAATATGTCACGTTGCGGTAATCCATTTCATAACATTTCCGTCCGAACTTTTCGAGTTTTCCGGACTATCGGTTTCCGGACTATAGGGTCCACTCTATGTTGTAGACATACATGGACTCCGACAACTTCATTTTGCAGGTTAAAACACAATGCAGTTGTATAATATGATGGTACGAATCTACTGAATGTAGTTATAAAGACAAAGGATCCATCATTTGTGTGGTCCTATTCAGTCAACTTGGCAATGAATGTAGCATTTTTTTTCCTCCGAGTACTCTGGCTTTCCTTCCGAACTGAAATGCCCGTGGGTGTTAACGATACGTCATACGATTCGGACCAAACCTAGTAGAGAGATTACCAGTACAAGTTTATTGGGTTTTACCAGATTATTTACTTCCTAAAAATACGTATGATATGTGTTGATTGTATTAGTTTTATCATGTGTATCTCATTTATCTCCAAGGTTTAATTTATGTCTATCCGCTGATTATTTATGTATTATGTATAATTAATCTATATCTAGATCTGTCATCCATTTCCCTCATCATAAAAATATCATTTTGGAAAAACAGCTTTTTACCAGGTGTATCATTCATAGAACGTTGAATATTGTAGTAAAATAGATCAAAATCGATAGATCATATCAAATTAATGAATATTGATATACTAGAAAAATGAAATATACGCTTGCGAAGCCTCATCTGGTACCCGCACTGTAGACGAAAATGGCGGACCTTTCCATCGTTGCAAGTAAGTATATCTAGAATCTTATTGTTTTATATTCAAAGATTTGTATTAATGTGATACACATGGTTATAACTTATGTAACAATTTAAAATTATTCTGTAAATAGGATGATGACGTAGTTCATTAGAACGCGTTTAAATCTTCCTTTTTCATGATTTTAATTGTTCGACGTCTTCTTAATAATTTAGTCTATAATGATGCTACAACATCCTATAAAAACGAATATCGCTAACTTAAAAGTGCTATCTAATCTCGGGACCGTTTGTCAAAGTGAGCGTTTAAATCTCGCACTAGGCTAAAGACAAGACACATGTACGTTCACATCAGGCTATGAGGTCACGGCAACAGTACTAGTATCATAACATAAGCATGACGTCACGACAACAATGCAATTATTAGGCGACACCAGCAATATATTTAGGTCATGTCATCATTGCTTTTATTGCAGATAGGGCATAATCAGAGACACAAAGTGGCGCACAGGGTACGAGAAAAAGAATCATTTACCAGACAGGATATCTCAACCCTCGGGATGTAAAACACAAGTCAAAATCACTTGGCCTAATCTATAAACTATACCGTGTAGCTATACTTTGGTTTAGTTAGCGTTACGTCCTAATAACAACAGGAGATGTAAACAAACATGTAGACGAACACGTTGTGTTAGTGTTATTTCGGACTGAAGAAGGCCCTATAGTGGCTGAATATATATTATTATTGATATACTAGCTTTATACCGTTTTTACCTCATTATAAACAACAGTCAGGGTCAGGTTTTATTGTGGAGGACAACCAGAGTACCAAGAGAAATACCAACAACCAGCAGAGATTTATACATGTACTTGCAACTCAGAGGGAGAAAGAAGGGGGGGGGGGGGTTGTGATAATATGACGAGGTATATCTTAACCACTAGCCCACCGCGTCTCCAGACTATGCTTGGTATGGGTCAATAGGATCAAAGTTTGCCAATTAACCGTTTTACCACGTTTATTGGGCGAGTTTTTCAAAACTGCCCTACCGAACGAGAATACAATTAGTTTGTGTCATATCCCTGTGTGGCGTGTGACGACACACGACGACGACAGAATGTCTCCGTTATGGTACCATGACAAGATCAATAATATTATATAAGCAGTATTTCGTGCCCCTGTGATCACACTATGACAAACACACAAAGATAATGATAAGTAAAGTAAATAAGCATCGTTCCATCGCTGACGAAAGGTACTTTCCCTATCAAAAACAGGTGTAAATAAATTAGTTTTTTTCTTCATGTACTAAAATTACTTAATTTACGCCATTACCATCATTGCAAAGTTTGAGCTTCTGAATTTACTTCAAAAGAAAAATATTAAAAATAATTATTGTGCCCGAAAGAATCCATGGCATTATGCCCTATGTGGAAAGGAAGTAATGATTGCGCATATACATTTAAGTGTCTATAAGCATATATATATATAAACGATTAAACATCATTTAGTGTTCAAATGAAAATCACCATGTTCTCTCTGCATAATATGATGACTAAAGCCAGTTAAGTTGTTAATGAGACCAACAGTGAAGTTTCGAAAAAAATAAATAAAAAACAAGTGTCCAACTCTAGATACAAAGAAATTCACGGAAGGTCTTTATTTCCGGAAAATATCACGTAACCCGATCGACTTTGTACGTGAAAAACATAAACAAATACGGTTTGGTAATTGTCGGGTTTGCAATGGCGACTGTTTCAAGAAGGTAGGTATGTTTAATGAATAATGTCATTTATGAATAATGTCAAAATACACGTCTTTCATCTTTATTCTAGGCCATTGTTATGTTTATGCTTGTGATTGGAGAGAAAAAACAAAAAAGTTACATATAATGGGCCTTTAATCATACAATGTAATTGCAAACCGTACTTTACAGTGATGGTATTCCATGAATACGTGAGTCATTGTTTTATATTTACACTTGCTAGGCTTGTTCACTATACGCAAGTACTAGCCGATTTTGTTTACCATAACTGCATGGTAACATTGAACTTTGGACTTGCGTATGAAAATGTTCTATGCAACGTAAAGGGGCTACTTTTTTTTAAAGAAATACATGGCTTTGTTTACATTTTGACGCAACATTACGTGTATATTGTTGTTTTTCATAGAAATTTGGAAAAATATGAACAATACATATATGTTTTATATTTATACATGATACAAACATTTTTAAAATTAACAATTGAATAAAGAAACGGGAAAAATATCCCGACCGGGGCGACGTGCAGTGCTTTCACTTTTGTTAAAAATGATGGATGTCAAATGTAAACATTACCTCTGTGTCTGTGTGCGTCCTAACGCGCCCCATAGAATATATTCTTAGAGGAATTGCTCCATACAAGCATGGTTAACATAAAAGCGCAATCCAATCCCTATATGGATACGATCGATAAAAAAGTTTACAAACATTTTTCTATTTTTTCATATTTCAATATTACATGTACGTTTATGTAATGTACACAAACAGTTTATCACGAGTACACGTTGCTGTATCCTATCATTCAATAACAAGTTCGTTGTTTTGTAGGTGGAATGTCAAGCAAATAGGGCCAGTCTTGCTATTGTTGAAACGGAAACAGAAAATACCTTTCTACGGGATTACCTGTCAGCCAAAGGTAATATTATCTACGCTAAGATAATTCACTATTCTCACAGACAGTCACATATTTACGTGGAGGGCGATACTAAGCAAATCAACTCGGTATTTCTATTTTTTTTAGAAATATCACGTCAATATTTCCTTTGTGACGTCACACAAAAGTTGATATTCCTAATGTTACGTTATTCCCAAGTTGATATTTCGATTGTGACGTCACTATACCTCGACGTTGATGTCTGCTGGAAGATATAGTCAAGTCATTCTCCATGCAGTTCTACATTATTTAGCATGAAGCAAACATTTTAAAATAACTAGCCTATCTAAAATAAGGTTGATTTGGTCCATTCTTTTGATCTACCAGGGCGGTATAACGCCATATGAACCTTAGCAAAAGGTCCATTATAAAAATAATAATGACTAAATGCGTAGTTAGTTTCCGCTCCTTCTGGACCAAATATGTGCTATATTTTTAAATCTGTTATTCTGTTTTTTTTTTTTTTCAATTTCAAATATCGAATACATCCCTGATAGAATTGTTATAACAGTAAATAATAGTTTGTAAGGATTTGAACAAATCTAAGTAATGATCAACTGATAATGACGATTCGTTAGTGGTATTTAAGTAAGATGAATTTTAGCATATGTTGTTGACAGCACCAGCAGGCGACGGCAGTTACTATTTGGATGGGACTGACATGCACGTAGAGGGACAATGGATATGGTCTACTTCCAATACACCAATACACTATAGACCATGGCCTCTCTACCAGCCTGACAATGGTCTCAACGATGAGGACTGCTAAGCTTTATCCCGACAATTTGATTTCCACTGGAATGATGTACCGTGTTTTTCACATCAATATTTCATCAGATTAGGCAATTTTTTTGTCTGTTTAGGGTTACATTGGCAAAAAATAATAATAAAAAAGGTCAGAAGGTCGAGAGGATATTTTTTTTCTGTGTCTTTCCCTCTAAAATAATGGCCGGAACCGGAGTCTGATATTGAAATCCCGACTTTGAATTTTTTATTTCGTAGCAAAGTGAAAAAAATAAGGTCGGGGGTAAAACATTAGGGTCGGACGGGTATCCCTAAACAGACATTTACATTTTTTTCCGTACCAAAAACAACAAATAACGTCAAAATAAAGTTATGGCAAATATAATTTAAGTGTCAAAAAGTGTTTTGTATGAGTCTTGTTGAGTCTTTAATGGTGTTTTATTGCATATATATATTTCCTCATTTTTTGCAATGCCATATAACATTTAAAATGTTATATACGTGGATTATTTCTGTTTTGACTTTCTGATTATTTCGTGTGTATATAGATTCGAGATTATTTGATACATCAGAGCTTTCAATAGTTTAAAAAAAACAACAACATATTTTGTCGTTTTTATAGTCGTAGAGTCGTATTGAGATAATACAAATGTGCAACGTTTTCCATTACAGCGTATGCAACATATTCGAACGTTCTGATCGTGCCAACATGGAACGGGTTAGCAAACTAGACCAACATACATGATCCAACATTGCATAATATTTAAACATAATTGCACTGGAGTCGTATTGTAATCATTTTAATAATAAGTTCCCTGCAAATCCTGCAAAACAGTTACCTTCACATATTTGGACAACTTGGAATTCCTAAAATTGGGATCCCAGAATTATGAAATTCTAACTTTATCAAAAGAGACGTCCCAGTTTGTTCCAAGGGTAAATTGCGTTCCAGTTAATGGAACGTCAAGTTGATACCGGAACAACTGGAAAGTTCCGCTACATAACACAGTCCCAACAACTCATCCCATTCTTTTTGTAGGTTATAGGATTGCATGCTATATGTTAAAGGTTAATTGTTATAGGTTATCTGTTATAGGTTAAATGTTATAGGTTATAGGTCAAATGTTATAGGTTAAATGTTATAGTTAAATGTTATAGGTTAAATGTTATAGGGTTAATATGTTATAGGTTATATGTTATAGGTTATAGGTTAAATGTTATAGGTTGAATGTTAAATGTTATAGGTTATAGGTTAAATGTTATAGGTTATAGGTTAAATGTTATAGGTTATAGGTTAAATGTTATAGGTTATAGGTTAAATGTTATAGGTTATAGGTTAAATGTTATAGGTTATAGGTTAAATGCTATAGGTTATATGTCAAATGTTATAGGTTAAATGTTATATGTTAAATGTTATGTAATATGCTATAGGTTATAGGTTAAATGCTATAGGTTATAGGTTAAATGTTATAGGTTATAGGTCAAATGTTATAGGTTAAATGTTATATGTTAAATGTTAGTAATATGTATAGGTTATAGGTTAAATGTTATAGGTTATAGGTTATTAAAAGTTATAAGCCATAGGTGATAATGTTAAGATGCTACAATGTTTGTGAACGGCCATGTATAGACAGGCTTTATCAATTTACATTTTGTGAATGTACATAAGAACGATAAAATTAATCGGTATCATTTAATGTTGTGCACGATTTAGCTATAAAATACATGTTGTTTAGCGTTTCGATGTAATAGATTTATATTATAATACTTTAATCCACGTATGTATATCAGGCAAGGGTTTCGTTATAACTATTTATTCCGTCTTTGCATATTACAGAGTTAGCTCCCTTGCGGGTAGTTATCGATTGTTACGTCATTATTTTGTGAGCATAATTCACGTCGTTTTCTCCGAAAGGTATGACGTTACGTTCGCAAACATATGGCGTCACAATCAATACCTACTCGTAAATGCAGATAATTATGTAATATGCAAATTAGGCATATGTATTATGTGCTAACATTGCCTCTAATTTTACCAGAGTATACAATCTATTGAAAATACCAATCCGTTCTAGATTTTGACGTCTTTTTCTATCTAAATACATATATAAATCTTATTATATACCTTCAACTGCATTAGGATATTATGACAATGCCACCTAAACAGGCTTGGATCGTCCGATTGATTTTTTGTTTGGTTGTTTAATTAAATTAGCGTCCCATTTACAGTCAAGGTCATATAAGGACGGCCTCTCATGTATGCGGTGTGTGTGAAGTACATGGTGCGTGTTTTGGGAGACTGCGGTATATTCGTGTTGTGTCCTCTTGTAGTAGAGGAACTCTTGTCATTTTTTTAGTGCTTTCGCGCTGAAGCATGCCGCCGAAGACTTAAAGCAACACAACCCGAGCCCCAGAAACATAAAAGAATCTTGGTTTTTACTCAGCCAATGATAAATGATGGAATTTTTTGTAACGTCATCCTTGATTGGCTACGTCTAAAATAAAGACTGTTTCATGATCCTGAGGCTGGGTTACATTATACTGACGACGGACAAACCAGTCGTCCCACTCACTTAATGTTGAGAGCTAAGCAGGAGCAGACAATACCACTTTTACAGAATATGGTGTGTCTCGGCCAGGGACACAGTATGGAAGACGAAAGTCAGAGGGAAGAAAAAATATACGATCTTAAATTCAGTCACTTTTACTCATGCGACAGCAGGTACAATTTTAACACCCACACCGGCAGGGCGGTGGTTAATTTCACGTCCTATTAACAGCCAGTATCACACTTAAATAGTGTCACGTTTAAGAAGTGAATAAATGCCATAGTACCCGTCGAAAACCACCGTCGTTCTATCTTCTCTTCGTATCGCAAATCATCTGGTCAAAATACATTTATCGTATTGTAAATCATGAGCATTGAACCAATTATTACCTAGTATGTTTCGACCTTTGACATACATTTAAGAAAACGTTCTTAAGGACTCTTGTCATTTTTGTTTTAAGACACTGGGACTACATACTGAGCACAGTATTAAACCACCGTGACCTGTATATTGACACCTCGCCTTGATCACCCCTCAAAAAATCCGTTTTGGTATAAGGTGGCATATATTCACGATGACAATGCACATCGAAAAGTGTTTTGTCGTCTAGGCATATAGAATTATTCTCTAATAAAAGCATTAAAGGTTTAAATGTGTTAGGTAAATAAAGATAAGAAATTTTCCCTTACAGAGAAAAACTCTACTTGCAAGTAACTGAATGAATTCGACATGATTATTTGTCATCAATGTCAGCGATGATTTTGTAGATTTTTTATAGTATGACGTCATCTGCTATGACGTATCGTTGCTATGTACATATGGTATGTAATCACGACTTTTGCCATTTATACAATGTATTAAGTTGTCATTTTGTGACGTTACTGTCGATATATTTTTTACATTTAGTCACATGCCTTGTATACATATATCTTACTAGTTTTGGCTGAAAAATTCTCCGTCTCCATCTTACGCTTGTCCATGATATTAAACATGAACATTTATGAACAATTCCCTATATGCTTGCTTAATTTTGAATTTGGATTTAATAAAAACTTATCAAACTTGAAAGCGTGTTGTGTATTGAATCCATGTCATGATGATCTAGCTTTTGACCTTTGACGTAAACACTCCTCATTATTAGAAGTACAGGAACTTTATGGTGTAAGGGTCCACCTAGTCTAGGTACACTGAACCCACCATAGTCCGGATACTAGTCGAAGTACTCTCAGTCCTGACAGAAATGTCACGACCGGATTATCGTAACGTTACACACTAACTGTACACAGAATTCTTCAGTCCGGAAAATTCTTAATCCGGATAATTAGGTTGGAAATGAAAGTATCCGGAATTATCAGGGGAATTGGTTTTTTCGAAAATGTTTTGTCAATGGTTCTTTATTCCTTTTTGTACGTTATATAATAAAATGACAATCATTTTGATTGAATTTGATTCAACGGTATGCAATAGGAATGTGATTTACATGTATCCACGCCAATGAATCGAAGACACAGTGTGGCCTATTAACAGCCAGGGTCATTTAAGAACGTGCCTGGTTAAGATAGTGAAGAAAACAGGATACTTGGAAAAATCCATCGTCCAGCAGTCAGTACCTGGCAATTCCTCCCAATGGCATTCCAACTCGCGACCCAGAGATGGAAGGCTTGTGGTAAAATGTGTCGATATCTTAACTACTCGGCCCCTGCGGCCCCAATTGTTTGCTTTATGTTGATGCTGGTTTGCATTATGATTAGCTGTAAACGAACCTTCCAAACCGTTATTCCACATACCCCCACAAACATGTTAAGGTGCAACAAGGGGAAAAAAATAAAAATTAACGGGAAACTTTTGTCAAATAATACCAAACATCAATTTATATGACACTATGTTGTTCATTATTCAGTGACTTCGCGCAATAATCCGGACGTCGAATAGTCTGGAAACTCGGGGAACCGATCTGATTATTATTGACCTAAAAACATCACGAGATCCCAAAGATCTGCCTTGTTAGAATTAGATAATGTGTTAAATCGTATGAAGGCATTGTAACGCCATATGCAAGGAATCAAATATGTATATTAGATACATGTAATTCTTGCGACAAATTTCAAAAGAATTATCCGATGTATATGCTAATTACAAGAAGAACGATGGTCATAGAATTCACCCTGAAGAACTCAATATTTGGGTAATGAGGTCACAGACGGAATATTAACTCGATGCTTCTAACAATAGAACGTCATATGATCGTCGCTTTAAATTTCCTTGTAATTAATATAATAAAATTCTTTTGAATATTTTGCAAAGAAACTACATTAACTAATTTAAAATTTTAGAACCTGTGATTCGGTTTATATGGTATTATATTACCCTCAGTAATTATTTAATTCTTTCAGAGCAGTATACCATAGTATACCATAATATGAACCTCAGAAAAGGTCCATAATTGGAAATTATGTCAAATATAAAACTATTACGTATTTGTAAGCATTTAAGATTTGTAATGGCATTATGTAATACATGTATACTGAGTTAGTATAGCAGCGTAACGTCTTGCATTACACAATTTCAGTGGCAATTTTTTTAAAAATAAGTCTTCGAATTTGTTTTATAAATTCAATACAAAGAAAGAACACCAACTTGTATATCTATTGTCATAAACAGGTATTTTTATTATCATAAACAAAGTGCAAATATACATGCATAAATCGGTCAAACAAGCGCTCTTTGTAGTTACTAATAAAAACATAATGGCGTAGTTAACATAAATATGTACCGAGCCGTATGGACTTGTTTTCCTGAAATGTACAATGTTTTTGGATATTATGTCACAATTTACACGTTTACACAAACAATCAGGAGTCAACAGAAATCTATAAGGTTAGGCTCGATGTTTACACATTTTTCAGCAACGTAGCTTTGTTCAAATATATTTCAGAAGTGATTAATAGGCCTATAAAATATCACTGGAACATTACGTTTATTGACATTATATGACCACACTGTTATTGACATAACATTAAGATTATTATATAAACACATATTTCTACTAATGATTACCACATTTTAACCATTTCGAGATTTTCTTCGTTTGAGAATCCACAGATAAATAAACTTTTATCACTTATAGAGAAACATAAGTGTAAGTATATTCCAATATGGGTACAATATGATATTAAACCAAATTTACATCTGCACTGTGTTCTCCAGACAGTGTGGGGGTCATCGTAAGAAATGTTCTCATTTATACATTATGTTTACGTGGTGAATTGAAGAAGTTTTACTTTAGTAGAAGACGCAAACCATAAAATCTTCTCATCATTTATCTTTACAACGGGTTCCGTTACATTTGGCTGCATATTGTCGTTATATATGACCCTTATGAAATTACCACATGCACTTAGGATTAGGACCCTGTTTCTGAATCCCTCTCCTATGATGATATTTCCTAGACTATCATACACAACACTCGTTGGTACAAATGATGAGTCCAACGAAAATGGTCTTGCATATGCTCTTGGGTTGTCACCGCTATATACAAACAGTTCCTGGAATTCTGTATCCAGGATAACGATCTTTCGTTTATGAAATATTTAGAACTACGAACAATCAAGGCGATATTGTTAGTGCGAGGACACTCCGTGATCCTGTACGGGAAGCGTGCAGTATCGCCATGTTGTTCTACAGTGTCTGCAGCCTTTGCAGTGAGTACCAACCGACCTTCTGCGGAAAATTTGGAGATATCCATGGACATTCCTAACAAGATATGGTTACTTTTAGTAACACATATGCAGGTAGGTGCATCCTTGGTTCCAAACCTGCGCACTAGTGTCCCTGATATCATCTCAACGATGTCATTGTCTTCGTCACATACCCATAATGTCCGAGTTGTAGGTGATAGACAGATATCATTGATCGCAGCTTTATGTGTGATCTCTTGTATAACTGTACCCTTCATGTCCAGAAGAATTAGCCTTTTGTCTGATTTATAGCTGATCCAAACTTTGTCATCATTAGTAGGACACATGGAAGTAATTGAACCTGTAAACAACTTTTCCTTGGAAACGGGGCACTCCCACTCCTCCAACACCTCCGTTTCTTCGAGAAATCTGTTCCTGTACAATGTCGTCTTCCTTTGTATTCCAGGCTGGTGCTGGTCAGTAGAGCACTTCAGCTGGTCATCTGCTGGCGTTAATGGTCGATCAGACATTGCTTGGACTTGACTTGTAGTGTTGACCTCACCTAAGGCCAGTTGTAGGTAATGGCGTGGATTTTCGCTCGGAGTGAAACCAATAGTACGTAATACGGGTTTGCCAGGAAGACATTTTAAGGAGTCTATTTCACAGTCTGCATCGTAGACTTCTAAGTGAGAGCCTTGCTGGAGCAATGTCTTGCATTCTTGCATTTGTAATTTGAGATGTTCGTCGTACATCTCCAGGTCCTGTTTATATTTCTGTATGAGCTTGACATTGTCTTGTTTCATTTCCTGATAAAGAGAAAGTGTATCTGCTGTGAGCGCGTCAAGCTCTTGTTTTAATTTTTCAGTTTGAGTTTTCAGATCGTGTGACAGTTTTTCGAACACACTGTCGTTCTCCTGAAGGAGAGTATCAGTAGAGGCGATGTATGTCTGAAGCTGTGCAAGTTCATTTTTTTCTGTTTTATCAACAAAGTTTGTTATGTCTTGTTTCTTCTTTGGAGTGAGTTCACAGAGTTCACACATAGTATGACTTCTATGGGTAGATGAAATACATCTTAGGCAAGCCAATTCCTGACATTGTTCACAATACAATTCAAGTTGCCTATCTTTGTGGTGAGGACAGGTTGTCTGTCCTTTTCTACGTGAAGATATTTGACTAATTGGTACCGCCATTTTGATGACGTCCGTTCCGAAATTTTAAACATTAAACCAGTCTCTTCATCACAACCAATGGGATGTAGATTAACACTGTCATATTTAGTCATTTAATTCACATCCTCATTGATGTCCTGTGTTTCTTATATAAATACATATTCCCGACTCCCTGCATCCAGGACTGGTATTCATCAAAACGTCTATTTCCTTTCAATATCACACATAGAGGTCACCAAGTACACCATACACCTTCGGATCGATAACCAATTGTCAGATTAGGTTTCGTGTGTTCAGGCTTTAAAATACTTCCTGCTTAATTAACTTATCCAAATTCACATCCAGAATCTACGCTTAAAGTGTTTTATGTTAAAAGATATGTTGTCGCATGCAGTTATAAACTTCCTCACATTCACGATTCAAACTCTCCTTTGCATGATAAAGGTTTTCCTTTTTCATACGAGTTGTAACTAAATGCAGCTGCCATTTTATGACCAAAGTTATGTACGACAGCGTCACGTCCACTCAGAGATGTGATACATTATCTTATAGCATCCCTGCTTAAATAGTGCTGACCGAGATAGATTTGCCGTAATTCAATCAAAGTCCACACACCACTGCATCGAAGTATCAATGTTTAATAAGAAATAAGTGGTACAAGGACACAGTCATGATCAAGCGTATGTTGACATTACCTGTACGCTCAGATAAAAATAGACGAGAAGTGAGGTGGACACCGTTAATCACCGTCTTATAATATTGAGCGATGGCTTTGAATGTCTATGGAACACTACCTAAACAAAAAGTCTGTTTAATCAGTAAACACGAAAACCCAATGCCTGAGGTCTGGATGATTACAAAAATATTAAAAATATTGTACAGAATTTATATAAACATGTCAAACGATTGTTATCCCCCGTTTTCTCCGAAACGGAGGATATTAATTTGGGTTTTCCGTCTGTCCGTCTGTCTGTCTGTCTTATTTAGCTGAGTAATGGCCCTTTGAATTACTAAAAACGTCATTTTCTGCCATTTCCGTGGAATAAGTGTAATAAATATTAACCGATTTTCTTCAAACTTAGTAACAAGGTTAAATGCCTTAAGGACTCGGCTGTGTTCGATCGCAACTTTTAACGAACCTTATTTAGCGGAGTTATGGCCCTTTGCTTAAATAAAAAAAGTCAGTTTCTGCCACTTCCGTACAATAACTGTAATAAATATAAACCGATTTTCTTCAATCTTAGTAACAAGGTTAAATGCCTTAAGTGCCTGGCCAGGTTCGATCAACTCTTTCAGCGGACGTTAAATATCAGAGTTATGGCCCTTTCATTTACTACAAATATCATTCTTCTGCAGTTTCTGTGTAATAGCTAAGAAATGTTAAAACTAATATTGTTAAAACTTGGAAACAAAGTTAAATACCTTAACGGCTTAGCAAAGTTCGATCGCCATTTTTGGCACATCAAAATTAGCAGAGTTTTGGCCCTTTGATTTAATAAAAAAGTCATTTTCTGTCAATTCTGTACAATAACTGTAATAAATATTAACTGATTTTCTTCAAACTTGGTAACAAAGTTAGATGTCTTACTTTCGAATAAGACTTCCGTTTACTTTTTCATGTTTCAACCAAAGTTAAACCTAACCTCAATAATGTTTACCTACAATATGTCCTGAAAGGGGGGAATGGAAATTCCACGAATTTGCTTGTTGTTCTCTAATTGTTACTACACATACAAAAAATAAAATGGCTGAAAATTTGTATTAATGACTTTGAGATCAGGGAGAAGAATGGACAAACCGACGATTCTTGTTCCAAATTTAATAAGGTACTTTGTAGGCCAACCAAACATGACAGTTGTTTATTGTACACACAGTTATGATTGTTAGAACATTTTCTGGCATCGTTTATCAACATATACATTCAATCAGATTTGAAGGGAGGATAATCATGATATTGTATGCTATTCAGAACATCAGATTTGTACCTTGACTCGTGGTAATTTCAGAGATCTAGGGTCAAAGGGTGAAAATCTAAGGTTTTATATTGTTAAGGCATAATTTATAAATTCATAATAATTTTGCAGTTTTTGCCTGCAAATCATGGGTTTATAAATTTCAGTTCACACAACATGAAAAAAATGAAGTAGGTTACAGCCATAGAGTTAAACTTATTTGCTATTTCATCATCAAATACTTAAGCACTTTAATGATTTTGCCAAAAAAGTTCATTTTACAACGACTTATGTAGAGTGGGGTTTATATTTAGGACTGCATGTGGATCTTGGTATGACCTACTTCAGATGATTACATTATTGCATCATGTAGGGAAGGTGACAGGGATGAATTACGTCAAATTCTTTGTACGGTATCATCAGTCAACTAAACATCTTCTGGGTTTTCCATGTTTAACGCAGGTTTATATTTTTTATATTTGTTGTAAGAGAGAATCTCAAGCAACAACTACATTCAATGTTAGAATGGTAAATGGCGACTAAATTTTGAATCTTAATTGCATTGCTATGTATCTACGTCATAACACATTCATTTGGCAATCATTTGACATTTTAAAATTGTTAAGCACTACATAATCTGATTAAGGTAATTACATCCTAGGGTCACATGGAATGGTTTTAATTTAAAGTACATAACACTTGGCATTCGCATTAAAGAAATACTTTTTTTTTAATATTTGTTGGCTTTGTACGGTTAGCCAACATATAATTAACGGTTACATTTGTACTATAAACATGTATAGTTTCGCCAGCGGGAATTTCCGCTAATTATACGAAAGTCGCTTGATCGCTAAAATCTTGCGCACGTTAATATTTTGTACATGTATGAAGTGTGTGTCGTAAATTTTGAAGGTATATCTATTACAAAAATAACCTCACCACGAAACTGTTATGCAAGTAAATCACAAAATTAAGCGCTCGCATATCCACTTTTACAAAAGTTTTTGAAAAAAAACATTCTACAAGCACTTGAATCCTAAACAGATTACAATTATGGTTTACAAGTAAACAAAACAACTACTTTTGATATGTTTGTGATTCAAGATTGTACAAGTATATGCTCCCCAATAGCCATGTGCGTATTTTGTAAAGTGTGATTTTTTTAGTTCTCAGTACTCATGTTGCAGTTTTAAAATTTTGTAACGATCTCATTTTTGAAAACGGTAACTAACAGGATATAGAAATAATATTGAAAAATTCTGATGCAAATGTTGACGAGAATAGTGACTGTTTATAATTGTTCTGTTTTATAGCCCTGTTATGTATATATGTATGTGTGACTGACATGTATGACTTGGTATCAAAGATACATGTGTATACTGTATCAATAAAGATCACGTTTATGCGTGCAATAGACTACGTACCCCAAGATAGCACGTATCGCAACGTGTCAATTTATATCTTGATTGACTGATGGGTCAGTCTATTAATGATAACAATCTAGATTGTAATGTTTGTCATCTGAAGCAAGTCATGTCAAGATCCACATGCAGTACTAAACATTTACCACATGTAGTCAAACCGTTGAAAGTTTTTAGCAAAATCATTTACGTTTCAGGCTAATGTTAAAATCAAACAAATGATTAACTAGGTAAATTCTGACCAACTTCTTGATTTTTTTTATCAGTTTCAGAACTGAACTTCACAAACCCGTGTTTTGCAGACAAAAACATATCAAAATACAATTTCTACACTTATGTTTATTAATAATTACTTAAATAACGAAAACGCTTTTTAACCCTTTGACATCTGAAATTATCATGAGCCAAGAAATATTCGGATATTCCAATTGCATACAACATACAGCTGACCATATAGTATCTTCATGCTATATATTTTGCTTATCACTGAGTGGCCGTAACTGTCTAAAGTGATGATACAAAGAAAGAACACCAAATGTATATCCATTGCCATAAACATGTACGTTAATTGTCATTTACAAAGTATAAATATGTATGTACAATCCAGTCAAACAAGCGCTCCTTGTACCACATATACAATGTAGTTACTAGTAAACATTATACCGTGGTTATTTGGTGTCATCAACATGCACCGAGCCCTGTGGTGGCAGAAAACAGTACATTTGGACAGTTTAGGAAAATAAGGCACATACCTTAGAAATAAAGATAAAGTCATTTAAATGGAAAAATATAAGTACTTTACAAATATATATAAATATATAATTCATCTACGCAATTACAATATGAAATTTTGATAGAGATTTGGCCATTTGCTGCGCTTATTCGTGCATGTGAATACCATGGTGACAACAAAAAAATACCTGAAAACTTGCAAAATTTCTTGATTTTTTGCCCATATTTTCTTAACAGCTGCTTTAAATTGAGCATTTTAATCACGATGGCAAAATAAGCTACTTTATTTCATAAGTCGATCCTGTGGGTTTTTTCAATAATTTTGCCCGAACCGCTCGCCATGGATTTTGCTTCAAGTAAAGCTAGCATTTCCGGTCATGACGCACTTTCAGTGGAGCCAAAATTGTAATCTAACCCGTTTTAGTTATGTTAAAAAATGAAACTTGATTCAAACCCTCCATATTGGATGTACAAATATCAGAATATATTTGATTTTAATGTTGTTATGCTTGGTTCAAAACAGGGGCTCAGCACTTAATAAAAATATAGACCGGAGCCAGGCTGTCCTTGATATTAATATTTGTAGGGTGTTGATGTGAATTTAAGTATAAATGTATATTCTATCCTAAAGCAATATTCTGGTGACATGAAGTCAATGTCCACCTGTTCAATGTTCAATGTGTAGTCATTTAGCAGATGATACTATATAATGCATTCCCTATATGGTGTTGTAACTATTGTATACGACATGCCGAAAATCAACTTATGTTCAATATTGTTTGACTGATTATATCATCACAGTAAATGGAATGTAGATTGGCATTGTCATATTCAGTCATTTAATTCACATCCTCAAAATCCTGTATATCCTACAGAAACAAATATTTTCGACTACCTGCATCAAGAACTGTTATTCATCATAACGTCTATGTCCTTTCATTATCATGCATGGAAGTCACCGGTGCACTATAAACCTTCGGATCATAAACAATTGTCAGATTAGGTTGCGCATGCTCAGGCTTTAATACACTCCCATATTAATTATCTTGTCCAAATTCACAGTCATAAACCACGCATGAAGTTTATCTTAAAAGTTTTCTAATCATTAACATTTATAAATTTCACATTCACCATCCAAAGGCTCACTCGGGTGGTAACGACAGGGCTTTTTTCTTTCTTTCAGACGAGTTGTGACTAAATAAAACTGTCATTTTATTATCAAAGGTATGTCCACTCGAAGATGTGATGCGTTATCTTATAGCATCCCTGCTTACATGTGTCTAACCGAGAACGCTTTCATTCAATTAATCACAAACCATTGCATCGGAATACATGTATTAATGTTTAGTAAGATATAAGTGTTACAAGGAAACACTCATTATCATGCGTATGTCAACATTAACCGTACGCTAAGATAGCAATAGATGGGAGGTGAGGGGGAATATCATTATTCACCGTAGTACAATTGTTTTAGCGAGGACTTAGCTTTGAATGTCCATGCAAAACAAAAAGTCTGTTTTCTTATTAAACCCTGAACCCCAATCTTTTCCTTATGTAACTTATATGAAAATCTGTGACTTCAGTCAGTTTTTTTACTGATTTTTTTTTTCGAGAATTCGGGGCCTGGATGTTTACTAAAATATTAAAATTATGATACAGAATTTATATTTAACATTTTGGACAATAGTGGCGTGTTTTGTAACTACACAAAAAAATAAAAAAAAAATCTGAATATCAATATTAATAAAAAGGGAATTAACAAACCGACTAACATTTATTTCTTCGTCATGGTAATTTCAGAGGTCTAAGGTCAAAGGGTGAAAATTATTTTTAGTTGTAATTTATAAAGATTTATTTTGCAGTTTTTTGCCTGCAAATCATACGTTCATAGGTCATAGCCACCGAGTTAAACATTTCTGTTTTTTTTTTTTTTCAAATCGCCTTTCGTCCGTGGTCCGTCGTCCGTCGTCCTTCCGTCCGTCCTTCCGTCCGTCCATCCGTCCGTCCGTCCGTCCGTCCGTCCGTCCGTCCGTCCCGTCCGTCCGTCCGTCCGTCCGTCCGTCCGTCCGTCCGTCCGTCCGTCCGTCCGTCCGTCCGTCCGTTAACAATCCTTGTTACCGCTATTTCTCAGAAAGTAATTAAGGGATCTTTCTCAAATATCAAATGTAGGTTCCCCTAGGGCCTAGTTGTGCATATTGCATTTTGGGACCAATCGGTCAACAAGATGGCCGACTGGCGGCCATCTTGGAATTTGATAGTTAAAGTTTGTTACCCGCTATTTCTCAGAAAGTTTTGAAGGGATCTTTCTCAAATTTCATATGTTGGTTCTCCTAGGGCCCTAGTTGTGCATATTGCATTTTGGGACCAATCGGTCAACAAGATGGCCGACTGGCGGCCATCTTGAATTTTGATAGTTAAAGTTTGTTACCGCTATTTCTCAGAAAGTACTTAAGGGTATCTTTCTTAAATTTCATATGTAGGTTTTCCCTAGGGCCATAGTTGTGCATATTGCATTTTGGGACCAATCGGTCAACAATGATGGCCGACCGGCGGCCATCTTGGATTTTGATAGTTAAAGTTTGTTACCGCTATTTCTCATAAAGTTTTGGAGGGATCTTTCTCAAATTTCATATGTTGGTTCTCCTAGGGCCCTAGTTGTGCATATTGCATTTTGTGACCAATCGGTCAACAAGATGGCCGACTGGCGGCCATCTTGGATTTTGATAGATAAAGTTTGTTACCGCTATGTCTCAGAAAGTACTTAAGGGATCTTTCTCAAATTTCATAGGTAGGTGTTCCCTAGGGCCCTAATTGTGCATATTGCATTTTGGGACCAATCGGTCAACAATGATGGCCGACCGGCGGCCATCTTGGATTTTGATAGTTAAAGTTGTTACCGCTATTTTCTCAGACAGTTTTTGAAGGGATCTTTCTCAAATTTCATATGTTGGTTTCTCCTAGGGCCCTAGTTGTGCATATTGCATTTTGGGACCAATCGGTCAACAAGATGGCCGACTGGCGGCCATCTTGGATTTTGATAGTTAAAGTTTGTTACCGCTATTTCTCAGAAAGTACTGAAGGAATCTTTCTCAAATTTCATATGTAGGTTCCCCTACGACCCTAGTTGTGCATATTGCATTTTGGGACAGATCGGTCAGCAAGGTGATCGACAGGTAGCCATCTTGAATTTTGATAATTGAAGTTTGTTACTGCTACATATCTCAGAAAGTACTGAAAGAATCTTTCTCAAGGTTCATATATAGTATGTAGTAAAAGTTTGAAAAGCAGGGAAACGATCCCTCTTTCTGTTGTCAGACATAGATCATTCTTTGGTGAGCGCCAAGATCCCTATGGGATCTCTTGTATCATTAAAGATTCTAATGCTTTTGTAGAAAAAATAATTGTATAACGATTTATGTAGCTTGAGATTGATATTTTGGATTGCATTTGGATCTTGACATGACCTGCTTAAGATGATTACATCACGTAGGCAGGGTGACAGGGATAAATTAGGTCATATTCCACGTATGGTATCATCAGTCAACTAAGCATCTTCGGTTGTTCCATGTTTAAAGTAGGTTTGAAAGTTATTATATTTGCTGTAGAATCTCAAGCAATTACTACATCGAAGGTAGAATGTTATGATCGTAAAAGGCGACTAAATTTTAAATCTCGATCTAGTTGGTACCTTGGTCATAATACAATCATCTTTTAACCACTAAATATTTTATGATTGATGTTAAGCACTGGATGTGGATTTTGGCATCGTCTTATTAAGATACATAAAACAATAATGTAATTACACGGGAAGGTGATAGCTATACTCTAAAGTACAAAATGCATGGCGTTTGCATATTTTTTTTCTGGAAAATATTTTTCACGTAGCCAACACATAACTAATGGGTATTGTAAACGTGAATACTTTCGCAATCGTGGATTTCCGCTAATTACGCGAAGGTCTTTTGATCTCGAAATTTTTTGAACGTAATATTTTTTGAATCCATGAACTATATAGCTAAAAGATTGACGCTGTATCTATCGTTTAAAATAGCACCACCACAAAAGTTTTATGCAGGTAAATCGCAAAGTTAAGCACTCGCGAAAATATTCACTTTTACAGCATTTAATGGAAAACAAAACGTTGTACACGCACTAAAATCCTATACGATAGTAAGATTAATTTTACAGATCAAAATAACAACTATATGTTTTATTTTGTAACTTAAGATAGCATAGACTATCCGATAGCCATATGCATATTTTGTTAATTTTGTGTTTCATAATTGTCAGTATCCATATTGCATGTTTAAAATTTTGAAACATTCAAATGAAATCTCATTTTTGAACACGTTAGTCCAATCAAGAATTTCTGCATTGACAAAAACTGCTTATTTAAAATCAAATAAGATATAGAAATGTTTATCAAAAAACTTCTAAAAATGTCAAGGATCAATGTCATGACGAAACATGGCAAGTTTCAATATGTTATTCCTTTTGATGCACCATCTTGGATTTCGAACTGACTCCAAAATATAGGTTGGTTCCCTTCCCTTGTAAATTAGTTCTCTTCTCTCGGTTAGGCTGCGCTGCGTATGCAAGAGAGATAACTGAGGTAAGAACTAGTCAAAAAAAAATACCACATGGTTGGTAACATCTAGATTATATTCCAGGCAAGCTTCTGCTTAATTGGCGGTTTGCCAGCTGTCATAATGCACACGAAATAGTATTTTGTTGTATATGCACCGACAGTTGTTTCCGTGTGAATAGGTATACAGGGTATACCAACCAAAATCTGACAGGGCATCCAGTAGGACAAAAAATCTCTAGAGTCAGTGACCCTTGGCTTTATAATCCTGAGAGTCAAAATTTTAAACTTGAAGGTCAATAATTAATCGCGTGAAAATTCAGTTATATTTAGATAATTCTACAACCAACATTTATTTACTAATAGCATTTATTATGATTTATGAAGTAAATAGAGCTATTATATTTCTATATACTAAGTAAAGAAATGAAAGTGAAGAAATATCAATTTCAAAATATTAATTTAACAACAATAATCAAATATTTAATTATTTAACTTCTGGAAAAAATCAACATTTTTTTATCTGCTGGTCATATATATATTAACTTATTTATAACATTTTTATAAGAAAAAATATGATTAATGATTTTTTTACAGAAACATATATTAAATATGCTTCTGTTTTTTATTTAAATAATGATGATTAGACTGTTTTAGTATCTATGGTTAATGCTGCTAATTTTTGGTTTGAAATAAAATTTCAACAGTACTTCTAAAATGATCTTTTAAAGATAAATATAATGTTTTAATCATATGTCCCGTGTGTGTGTACGCACGCGGTATGGCTCTATATGCTGTCCAGTGGTCGGTCAATTTCACAAATATCACAATTTCAATAATTTATTGACATTTAACCACAAAGGTACAACAGTATTACAGTGCAGGTTGTTATTATCGTAATAAAGTAATACAAATATCAGATCAATACGACTATTGTCATAATATGGACACACTGTATGGTGGCTGACGTCGACCATGTCGCACTGTCGCATTCATCCTTCATAATCCATTGTCGTTAAGTCGCTAGGGTTATTTACAAAAACATTATGATTATTATGAAAACACTATATATTAATTTCGCTACACATCTGACGTCACACGTCGCACTCTTTTCGGTCATCGCTCATATTTTAGCGTTCTGCCTAATAGCATGTATACATTTGGCTAGATCCGGCCTTCGGCTGCCACTTGCCGAAGGGTAAATTGCGCTCCATTGTGCTGTGCAGTTAAATATTTGTCTACTTTGTCCTGCATTACTGTTCGTATCCTATTTTGTAACCGTGTTCGTTTTGTATGTCTTGATAAAGGGGCATCTCGCCTTGAAAATTTGACCAATTTTTTTTGTCCACATGGTTGGAATTACTTCCTTGTCCCATATATAACACATATTTTTTACTAATAAATATCACATTTTAGCCATTTCGAGATTTCCTTCGTTTGAAAATCCATAAATAAATGAACTGTAATAACTTATAAAGAATCATAAGCGTAATTCCAATATCAGTACAAAATGATACTTAAACAAAGTTAATCTTCCCTCGGTATAAACGCGGTCATGCGGCACTGTCACATTCATCCTTCATAACCCATAGTCCTATTGTGGCTAGGGTTATTCATATAAAAAAAATATTTCCACTAACGATTATCACATCTTAGCTGTTTCGACATTTTCCTTCGTTTGAGAATCTACAGATTAACTGACTTAATTCACAGGAATCATAAGAGTAGTTCCAATATCAGTACAAAGTGATATTAAATCAAGTTACATCGTCAGTCCGTATCAACACGTTTTCCAAGACTGTGTGCGGTCATTGTAAAAAAAATGTTCTCGTCGATACATTTATGTGCACGTGGTGTATTGACCAAGTTTCACTTTGGTAGAAGGCATAAACTATTTTCGCTTATATTTACGATGAGTCCCATTGGTCATATTTCGTACGATGTCGTCTTCCTTTACGATGAGGTCTATATAAAGTATGTCTTTTGCGAAAAGAGCACAGCAACTGGTCATCTGCTGGCGATAATGGTCGATCAGACATTGCTTCACCTGGACTTGTGGTGTAGACTTCACCTAAGGCCAGTTGTAGGTAATGGCGTGGATTTTCGCTCGGCGTGAAACCAATAGTACCTAATACGGGTTTGCCAGGGAGACATTTCGAAGAATCTGTTTCACATTCTGCATCGTAGATTTCTAAGTGAGAGCCTTGCTGGAGCAATGTCTTGCATGCTTGCATTTGTAGCTTGAGATGTTCGTCGTACATCTCCAAGTCCTGTTTATATTTCTGTATGAGCTTGGCATTGTCACCCTTCATTTTCTGATAAAGAGAAAGTGTTTCTGCTGTGAGCGCGTCAAGCTCCTGTTTTAGTTTTTCAGTTTGAGTTTTCAGATCTTGTGACAGTTTCTTGAATACGCTGTCGTTCTCCTGAAGGAGGGTTCAGTAGAGGCGATGTATGTCTGAATTTGTACAAGTCATTTTTTTCTGTTTTTCCAACAAAGTTCATTATGTCTTGTTTCTTCTGTGGAGTGATTTCACAGAGTTCACACATAATGTGACTTTTATGGGTAGATGAAAGTATCAAGCCATTGTTATATTGGGTCTTTGTTATTACTCACAGTCAGGGGTTATCTACCAGAAATAGATTTACAGCAGGTCATTTGAAGACATATTGAAATTTTGTAATTGGTTGAAGTAAAAAAATCGCTAAGTATCTATGGTGTGTTGATTCACCAACCTAAGAGTTCAATTTTCTTTTTTTTTTTTTGAAAATGAGCAGAGATTCTATTTCAATTCAATATGTTCTATTTCATAAACTTACAAGTTATATTTGCTAGAACATCATTATCAGTTAATCACGATTTAATTTAATCACGATTAATTTGAAATAAATATATATAATATATAAGACGAGAATTAAGTACAAATGATTTCTGTTCAGTTTTCTTTAAACTTCATATGCCCCATTATAAATAAATTTGTACACGAGACTTATGTCTCCATAGTTACGAGAGTTACGAAATTATACATAGGTGCTATCCCTGGGTTTAATGATTTCTGATAGCACTGACTCCAGAGTTCAGCAATACACAAACAAACAAACGCGAGACACGTGTTTCTAGTCACATATCCCCACCACACACACACGCACGCACATCCACCATCACACACCATTCATATCACTAATTCACGCGCACACATACCCTTACTTTACTATACAACAAAACATGGCACATACGTGTCACCTGTTAAATTGCTATCGAATGTTTCTGAAATAATTAGTCATCGAGTTTACATAAGGCTTACCTCTCTTTGCAGTAGCTTTTTACTGTACGATCAATATTAAAATGCACAGCCTGGTCATGTGCCGCTACTTATCGATATAAAATAAAATTAAAAAGACAAATTTTAACGTTGTTATGTATAACGGTTTTAACCGGTACAAAATGCATTTAAACACTTCTTTGTCATTTATGAAATGCCAATTTATGATAAAGTTGAGTTCGAAAGTTCAAATTGTGAAACGAATCTATAGAATTGTATTTTTGCTAAGTATCTGATTTATCATGATCATTACGTTTAAGTTTGTTTGACAATATATCCTAAGACTGCCATTCTTTCGGCAATAGACGACCTCTTTCCAATATCATTAGCAATAAAGACCATATTAAAAGTGAATAGTTGGGCAAAGTAATTCTGAAGTCGGTAAAAACGTAGTCAAGATATCAAATATATTATGAAATAGAAAAATAATTTTTTCTTTAAAATTCTATCGCTCTTCATGTGAAGAAATTAATGTCTATTGTAGGAATCATCCCACCTGGCTATGTTCATGTTCCACGCAGCCTCGCTTTCAAAACGTTGGGCAATTTGTTTCTACAACTGTGCTGAATTTACACAGGACTTTTCCATAGTCAAACTAGACAACTTAAGTAGAATTGACTTACGAAAGGTCAATTAACACAATTTCATGGACAATGTATACTGTGTTTTTTTTTGCCCGACTATTCACTTTTTATGTTAATCAATCATTGACTACATCTAAAATGATACGAGTTTCTGGATTTTCTAGAATTACTTATGTGAAGAAACGATTCCGAAAATGCCTGCATGCAGATATTGACGACTGGTTTTTCTACGGGAACTCTGGTTTTCCTCCACCACATGAACTGGGTTCGTCCTACATTTGCAAATAACCCCGGCTGTTAGCAGACCGTAAAAATAAAAATGTCGTTTATAAAATGGACAAAACCACTGATTGACCCTTAGCATCATATGCAAGAGGTTAATGTAAAGATAACATGATGTGAAAAGATCAAATTACATTATTGGGCTACTGTTAAGAAGGAAATGTTTCCATTCGAGACGTTCTGCTACCACTCAGCATGATCGATCATATCCGAGGTGTATATTTAGGGTCTTACACTAATTTAGTAGATACCTTATTATAGAATTTGGGAGTTTTGTAGGTTACTTAGAAGTATAAACGGACGTGTTACAGGTCATATGTGAAAACAAAAATCCGGATTGTAAAGATTGAGTATTATGCACATATCGATATTTTGCAAGCCTACTGTTATTTTGATTATCAGTGTAATTGAATTGGTGTTGATATATAATGAAATAAGTTGAGCCCGTTATAAGTTAGCCATAATGATTAGGTATTGACACCATTTTCATGTATTAATTTACTTCATTATATTATATAAGAACGTATTCTAAAAAAAATCGTCTCAGTTAAGCACCTTCAAGGTTCGAATACTTACAATCTCCTCATTAAAAATCCCCCTTCGTCAAGTTAAAAACATGATTGGGTCACCCTAAACCCTACGGTAGGTCTATAAGCCATTGATCTGGTATACAAGGATACGAGAAATGTATATCAGAATTTTATTATTGACAATTTCTCAATATTAACCCGTACATTTACGATAACACCTAGTGATATTGAATTATATATACGTGACAAGCAGTGTCAAGCTGTCTGTCTTATCGGTAACTCATGTAAACAATAGGGGACGTTCTGGGTCTTTGTTATTTGCTCACAGTCAGGGGTTATCTACCAGAAATAGATTTATAGCAGGTCTTTTGAGGTCATATTTGCAACTGGTCAAAGTCCAATATCCATGAAGTGTCTGTGGCGAATCGATGCACGTGAAAGGAAGCCAATATGTGTTTTCTCGTTATCTTGTTAACTATATTGTTAACATTAGATATATATCGTGGTATAACAAAATAAATTACCTCATATTGCCTGTTATGATCCCGTTGTAAAACCTTCTTCAGTAAGTCTTGACTGTATTGTGCAACCTCCTTTCGATAAGTATTTGCCCCAGGGTGAATTGAGAACTAAACATATTTGATAATATCAGACGGCCTTAATTTTCAAACAACATGATGTACTGCTTTCTAACTCAGTGATATTGGTAAGTACTAACATTATCATTTTTCCAAGTCTCCAAAAAATATGTCAATGTCGACTGCTCACGAGGGAGTAAGAAAAGGTCAAAAATAAAAAACTTTAAATTTAATATCGTTTGATGCGCCAGAAATTGTATGTTTTATAAAATCGTAAGGAACATGTTCGTTTTCCTGCTAAAAACTAATTAAAATGTTCCATCTACAACTATCTCAACATTCCAATGCCGGTCACTGATGCGTAACACTTTTTCACGTGAATTTAAAAAAATATATTTGGGAGATGAAAATCGTCCCAAACGTGGTGTTACTGACGTCTTCACCGAAGTGATAACCGCTGAAAATACGATGCCTAAAAAAAGCCATACAATCATATTTAAATCAAACATGAAGTCAACGCGAATGTGCGTTTCTTATCGGGATGTAGATACGAAGGCTGAGAGAAGGGCACACGAATACTGACCCAAAGCGACACGATGGCTTTGCGACGTCGTATTGTAAACCTCACGATCTCGTCTCGCAACCTCGCTGCCTCGCAGCCTGTCGGCCTCAGGTATTTTTACTTCCTCGAGTTAATAAATTACCGTATCCACCTTAAAACAGGTCGATATTTGCATATTCAATACACAACAGCCAATGATAAAGATGTCATTATCCTTTTATTTATTTGGAAAACATCATATTATTTACATGAAACAACGTTTGTAGATCGTTTGTTTTGGTCAGAATTACATTTTAATCTATTGACTGTCATTGGTTTTCAACATGGTAATATTAAACGATATCGAAGAATATCAGCGAGAGTAACCAATTCAAGATTTACAGGAAATGTGATTCAACAATTAATTTTCTTCAAATAAGATAATCGTCATGTCTTTTATATCAATTATGTAGTTTTCAAACTAACGAATGAACTGTCAGCTTCGTGGTAAGTCGATTCTGCCTTGCATATTTCATTTCTAGCCGATTGTGAAAGAATTGCCTTTGTAAATAATACTGTTCAAATAAAAGTACAACGTTTTCAAATTTTCCTTTAATTACAATTCATATTCATTATTTAAACGGCCATTCCTACTACGTTTCTCTCCGACCTACCAAAGCATGTGAATCGTCTTGTTACCTCACAACAGTTTAACATTAACTTTTAAGATGTAGAGATAATTTGTTTGAGGTGCAAATTGTAGTGTTTACAACTAAATTATTAACGTTGGCATGAAACAAGAACTTTATTTCATTAAAAAACAAATTACAGATTACTTATTGTCGTTCAGAAGCTTTAAAAAGCTATGTCTTTCAAACGCTTACCAGACTAATTATATGATATGGTGGATCGAAGTAGAAGAGAGGAATTTAAATAAAGGCTAATTTTCCAAGATGCTTGCGTTGAACAAGAAGTACACAAGGTTCTATCCTCTTGTTTAATCATCATCTTTTATAATACATGTACATAGTCGTTAAGTGGTTACTGTTATCGACAAAAATATGATAATCATGATTATATAAACTGTTATTTCTATTTATATCTTATTTTTTATAACAGTGTCTGTGATTAGATGAAACTTATTTCAGTTCTGGTATAATAAGGTAAGTCAATATTGACGAATTACTTCCCGTTTTTATATATCATTTTAACCGTTCGGTAGCTTCAAGTGATATTTATTTCTTCATACAGGTCTTGTCAAGATAAAATATTATAGTGATAACAAGACCCTACATTAAAATTGACCAGGTGACAGGGAATATTAGAATTTATTCGTAATGATTCAATCAATACGTTACCCGAATTCAAGAAATGCGGCTTCTTACGGTATAACTGATGTAAACAACGGAGGACGATCTTACACAGGCGAGTATTTATATTTACGTCTATTATACGGCATTACGGCACTTATTAGTTATAATTTTTTATACTCTTAGAAACTTTCTTCGATAGACAACTCAAACTCGTTTATAAATTTCAATTTTATAATATTTAATGGTACAACACATTCAACAACATCAACATTCACATCTATATCCTAAATCATATGACTAAACAAAATCCCTTCAAATTAACCTTCGCTACAACAACAAATTCCATCCGGAAGCTTTTGGAGATTATTGGCGATTGTTAGTGATTTAGCCCTATCACTTATAGTAATAAAGAATTGTGTTTAAAACTTATTTAAGACTATACGATTGCACCAATAATTATGATTATTGTATAGTTATCACTCGACAATATAAACTTCCTCAGAATGTAAACTTGTAAAAGTTGGAGATCATCCGTCTCGTGAGATGAGTAACATCACTTTTCTTGATTATTCTCGGGTTCCAACTCTAGATTGTACAGGCGATTGGCTTACACTTATTTAATACAAATAAAGTCAGAGAGTTCCGAAAGTAAAACATAATGGCGATCTCCTATAGACTGAAAATGTACAACAATAAATTACTAATGTATGGAATCTCATAGGCGCAAATACATTCAGTATTTATGGTAGAAAACAATGACATGACATCCAATCTTAGTGAAATCATCATTATACGTAAAGGATAATACATTTATGACTACAGCAATAAATCTAGCTTTCTGAACATCTTTCTTTCTATTATAGTTATATCGCATCACATCTTAACATCCTGAATGTACATAATTTTGCATGACTATTTGACTTAATTGTAATTTTCTGAATACTTAGAGTAACTTCAGAAGGCATTTATATTATACAAATACATGTACTATAACAAAATCCTACAGGTTAAACAATTAAACTGAACTTGATTATTTAGAAAAGGATCGTCGTTAGAATGAACTTTTTGCGAAATTCTAGTTCACCATATAATGCCTATCCAAACTATTATTATTTTTTTTATGTACTTTTATATTACATAACATGCTTAACTTCAAACCTGATCAATGGAATATTTTATACACGGCAATTTACTAAGCTTGTGAACGTTCTGTAGTTTCGTTTCCAAAAAAAAACAACCTTATAAGCGGTTGAATCTTTTGCCAGTCGCTATCACATTCATGCCAAAAAACCTAAACAACTTACAATCTAAAATGTAACATGTTTCTTAGACCACGGTCTGTCAAAGTAGCACGAATAGAAGTATCTTTGTTTCATGACAACGGGATACCCCGAGGGCAACAGTACAAAGATATGCGAAATTTACAAAAAAGGTTGTACCATGAGCAAACACTGGACAAAAGATCATTCAAAGGACATGTTTTATGTTTTCGTGGTTGTATTGTAGTAGCTTAATATCATTGTCATCCGATACTGTCCACAATGTACCCTTCGTCGTCCAATCCCATAGCGACCTGAGTGTAATGAACGGTTTCCGGTCCTGCGAGCAGGATGGGATTTCTTCGTTCTTACCAGGTGGAAATGGTGCCGCTTTTGTGGAATTGTAAGACCCTAGGAAATTCCCATCTCCACTAAAACAGCTTAATCCTCGCGTGGTTCTATTCTTTCCTCCTATGACGATTATTCCCAACGCTATCATACATCAAACAAATGACTTTTACAACTTGGTAAGTTATATTGCATTGATCAATGTTTCTTTTTTTTTCCCTTTTTTTTCTTTACCCCTAATTGCGTTAAACCTGCTTCCATCAATGTTTTCACACCTTCGTACAAACAATTCATTGAAATCAGAATCCATGACGAGAACATTGCCTTTGTTTGTAATCATTGCGACATTGCTAGTGATAGGACATTCTGTGATCCTTAATACATGTACTTCGGGAATGCCAAACCTGGATGTTGTTTTGTCTGAAAACGATACAGTATTTACCACCTTCTGCCCTCTGTGGTAAATTTGGAGGCTTTGTCAGACATGCCCACAATAATATGGTCACTGGCAGTCACGCATAAGCACTGAGGTTTGTTCTTGGTTCTAAATCTTTGAACTAGTCGTCCAGATACCATTTCCATGACTTTGTAGTTATTGTCGCAGACCCACAATCTATGTGTTGTGGGAGAAAGACTGATGTCATTGATCATTGCTTTGTGTTTTATCTCATGTATCAATGTGCCCCCCTGTGCCCTTTTTGTCCATGAAAGTTAATATATTTCCGGAGCTGGTCCAGGCCTGGCTACCAGTAATGGGGCATATAGAATCAATGTTACATGGAGATGTCCACATACCCAGTATTTTTCTTCTTTAGAGTTATTCCTTTGTCCATAACCTACGGCGATAGAATAAGGCTTCGGTGTCAATATCATCTATCGGCCCTTATTTGTTAAGGTTTGAACTTGAGTTACGATGTCAATGTCATCTGGTTGACACTTGTTTGTTAAGGTTTGAACTTGAGTTTCAGTGTCAATGTCATCTGGTTGACACTTGTTTGTTAAGGTTTTAACTTGAGTTTCAGTGTCAATGTCATCTGGTTGACCCTTGTCTGGTAAGGTTTGAAGCTGAGTTAAGATGTCAATGTCATCTGGTTGACCCTTGTCTGGTAAGGTTTGAAGCTGAGTTAAGATGTCAATGCCATCTGGTTGATACTTGTCTGTTAAGGTTGTAAAGGTATGATATCCAGTTTTTCGATGTCAACGACTCCAAGAGCCAGTTCTAGATAATGTTTAGGATATTTGTTTGGGCAAAAATGTGACATATTCCAAGTTATAATATACTGGAAGACATTTTTTCTCACATTCATTGTGACAGTCGTAGATTTCTATGTAAGAACCTTTCTGAAGTAGTGTCTTGCATCGCCGTAATTGAGTTTGGAGTTTCTTCTCGAATATCATGAGGTCCTCTTTATATGTCTCTAGGAGCTTGTCATTTTCCTCTTTAATCCGCTGATATAGCGATAGCGTATCTGATGTTATTCGGTCAAGTTCACGCTTAAGTGTTTCAGTTTGCTCTTTCAGCTCCTGAGAATGTTTCGCAAATGTACAGTCGTTGTCTTGCAGTTGTGCATCGGTATTAAGTATCGATTTTCTAATTTTTACCAGTTCATTTTTCTCTGTTTTCTCGATATAGTTTTTAATGTCTAGTTTCCTTTGAGGGATAATTTCACAAAGTTCACACATACTATGACCTTTATGAACTGATGAAAGACATTTTAAACATGCCAATTCATGACATTGTTCACAAAACAGTTGAAGTTGTCTCCCTTTGTGGTGATGACAGGTTGTGTCACCCTTTTTACGGGAAGGTTGTGTAGCCTTTGTTTTAAATCTGCTTTGCTTCTATGAATCTCAAGGAAACGTCTTGTTTGAATATTCGAAAATGGATTATTATCCATATTTCTATTTAATATAGAATCGAGTCACACTTAAGTTTTATGTCTTTGAGCTACAGCCATTCTTATTCACATTGTCCTCACTACAATTAGTAAAATACCAACCTTAATTGTATTACTGGACATCAGTTGTCTGGAATGACTCTTATTCGACATATCCCAGCTTCAAGAATAATAATGTCTTAGCAAACACTCCGTTATAGTGTCCTCACTAAATTTTAACCCGAATACACGTACCACTGCTACAAGTATCAAGCTGTCTTTCTTATCGGTAACTAATGTAAACAATCGAGGACGTTCCGGGTCTTTGTTATTACTCATAGTCAGGGGTTATCTGCCAGAAATAAATTTATAGCAGGTCATTTGAGGACTTATTGGAATTTTGTAATTGTTGGAAGTAAAAAAAATTGCTAAAGTATATGTGGTGCTCTGATTCACCAACCTAGAAGTTAAAATTTCTTTTGCAAATGAGCATATATTCTATTTATATATTCTATCTCATAAACTTAAAAGTTAATTTTGCTAATTTGCAAACCTGTCATTGAAAAATATATACGACGGGAATGAAGTACAAAGGATTCCTGTTGAGTTTGTCAGAGTCCAATATCGATAAAGTGTCTGTGGTGCACTGATGATGTATAGCGTACTAAAGCAGATGATTTCAACAACCTACCTTTCTTTTTTACAAACGAGCATATTTTCTTTTTCATAAACCTACAAGTTATGTCTGCTATTTTGCAAAGCCATCATTTATAATTTGCGTATTATCATTTTAACTTAATCACGTTATATCATTGTTTAGATAAAATTTTGCATGAGACATAGGTCCCCATAAAGTTACGAAATATTACATTGGTGTATCACATGGTTTAATTCCTCTGTTCATGGGTTATCCAAAGGGATATGCCCGCTAAGCATTTGGCCAGGGGTGAAAGTACTGATCCCACCATCTGCTTCGCCCAGTAATCTCAGCGATATACAGCAAACAAACGTGACGCATTAGTTTCTACCCACACATTCCCGACCACACACACACTCCCTATCACACACACATATCCTTACTTCGCTATGGCACATACGTATCTACCTGTTAAGTTGCTATCGAATATTTCTAATAATAAATCATCGAGTTTACATAAGACGTACCCCTCTTTCCATTACCTTTTTACTGTACGATCGATTTTATTATACACAACCTTGTTTTGCCCGATATCAAATAAAATGAAAAAGACATATTGTAACATATGAGGTTTTGAACGGTACACAATGCTTTTACAACGCGACTTGTCAGTTTCATGTGGATGGCCTTTCGCTTCTCTGTGAATCGTGAAATGTGAATAATTGTTTACGTTTGGTTAGAATTTTTTACTCTTGTGGAAAGAATCTGCAGAAATTTATTTTGCTCAGTATCTTTTTTTACTATGAGCATTGAGTTTGGGGTATTGAACAATATCTCATCAATTTACCATTCCGTCGACGACGCAAGATCCCTTTCCGATAGCATTAGCGTCAAGTTGAAACCACTCTCTGTTTAATGTATACACTGGTCTTAATTATACTTCATATGTTATATATTTTAAAACTTGATTCGTTACATTATTCCTTTTGTTAATCAATTATTGACTATATCTAAAATGATACAATTTTCTGGGTTCTCTTTAAGTTAGCGTAAATTACATTTGTTTGGACTTCCTTATGTTAGAAAATATTCCGACAATGCCTGCATGCATCTACTGACAACTGATTTTTTTTTCTACGAAAAATCCGGTTTCCCTACACCATCGGAACAGGGCACGTTCTACATTTGTAAATGACCCAGTCTGTTAACAGGGCGTAGCAATAAAAATGACGTTTACAAAATGGACAAAACCACTGATTGACCCTTAGCATCATATACATAATGATAAGTTTATGTCAAGATAACATGATGTGGGGAGATCAAATTCCATACGTGGGCATCTGTTAAAAAGGAGAGGTTTCCATTCGATACATTCTGCAGCCTCTTAGTGTTAGGGATAGTATTAAATGTATCAGATTTCTTCAGGGTTAGCTGCATATTGGGTTATATTCAAAACATTTGTACTAGCGCATTATGAGATGATTGTCTGCAAAGCTCTGACATCCATATAGACCATAGATGCCACGGGACGATAGTTTAATACTTTATATTTACATTATTAACTCATTTTGGGGGTTTTACATAACCCTTTTTTTTTAAGATAGACAAGAAAAACTGTTCATCAACGACGATTTAATCCACAAGATGGAACAGCCATTTTGACGGTGACCATGTCAACATTAGTGACGTCATAATGGTCACGTTTTGGGTGTCAGTTATGCCACCATAGATTTCACTCTGCATTGGTTAGATTATATAGTAAAAGTTGCAAGAGAATGTAAATATTGATTTATAAATTACATATAATTTTTTGTTACAAGAATAGCACTACAGTACTAATTTCCTCGGATATGCGACTTAAAAAAAATTCTTGAATTTTGAATAGTGAATCTTTTTGAAAAGCACACGTTCATACCTCAGATGTTAGTGGGGAAAGTCAAGCGTTAGACTCGTTCGACCAAACACATCATTACTTATCCATCTTTTGCTATTTCATTTATTTATTATTTTTCTTTGGTATAAACAATTGAGCAATGCTTACGATACATGGCTGGTGTTTTTTTTTCTTTCTTATCTTTGGTACTTTCACTAGCATTTATTTCCATCATACCTCTATATTATCGTCTAAAGCTGGGTTTGCATTGTTAGGAGATATCATACCATATATATATTGCGTTATACGTATAACAACTCATATCAGTATTTAATTTCCGGACTATTGTACAGCTTAGTTCTTGGTTCATGTGTCATATTTAAAGTATAGCAGCTGTCATGTGAAGATGTTGAAGTATATTTCTATATTGATAAATTTGCCTACCAATATCCAAACTAACAAAGATGATGGCATTCGTATCTTCTTTTCCATAGCTTTCATTGAACGCATTCCATAGTTTAAAGTACTACCTGTGCATATCTGGCTGACCAGAAATGTTCACCAATCAAAATAAATCCCTTGAAACACAATGGCTGAAATGTTTTATTATTTAAATTTTCATTTACAAATCCATTCGAAAGATATTTCGTATATAATTTGGTCTGGAAAATGATTGTATATACAAAATTAATTGTTTTTTTTCGGTAACAGTAAATATCTTTCAATAAGTATAATAATAACATTTCGCTATAATGCTATAATACTAAGGTTTTATAAACTTGTGTAACAGTTACGTCATATATATGACTATAAAATAGTTTGTTCTTTATCTTTCAACAGTCTTTTGAAAGCTGTTTTTGTTTCGTATTCACAACTGATTAATTATCGTATATTAGTGTCTATCCATTCACATCTCATCAATTTATACGAGGTGCTGTTATGTTTTTTTCGGAATTTTTCAAAGAAGTCACTTCAGAATTGAAATTTTAAAACAGATTTGTAGATAATTTGTATTTCTGAAAACCGACATATCTTCTAACAAGTTGCAATGTCCACATCCTTAATAGCCAGCGAATGGTGATATAGTCCACTATCATACTGACAGACAATTGATCTACACTAGAGCACAAGTTCTAAGTATATTGACGAAACTTGGCAAGGTTTAATTTGATGTTTCTCGAAGATATGGAATTTAAACAAATAGGCCGACACGTCCTTTAGATGAGACGAACACATCTATTATACATAAATTCTGTCTCTGACCACCTTTGAAAGGGGAGCGATCACGTGGTCTAAGTAGAGCAAATTATTTTGAAGATCTTAAATCTTTGAAGAAATAACACTGATCCTGCATTAAACACTACTTGATATATAGCAAACAAGGTGAGAGATACAAGCTCCCTGTGGCCCTTTGATCACTTGATGCTTCTTGCAGTAATACGATAGCTGGATAAATATCGAGTTCGCCACAATGCAGTAACTATTTTTAGTGCTGATCGGTTCGTAAATACCCGGCAGAAGAACCTGTCAGCAGAGATCCACGCAGCGTTACTTCGCGATGTCTGGGAATCTTACTTAAACAGTCTTCCTTTCATATGTATGCTACAATCACACAGCAGATCCCGTGAACTGCAAATAAGTTAGTTGAATACTTCAGTAGCTTTGGATGTTGGATATTTACTACATCTGAGTTTCTTATACACATAGCGGACAACAGATGGTGATGCGCGAACGGCGTCGAGAACATTTTAAAGCACTATTCAGCTCAACCTGGTTTAAGTCAACAATTTCACCTTAGTTCTTTCGTGCTCACAGTACAGTTTAGTCACATTGTATCATTTTGTTTTGTTGTTATATTGGAGTAACTGTACATTATATCCCCCGAAGACTGTCCACAAGATACTGTCACTACCTATACCTACTGCCTGGCACGCGCGGTCTTTGCCTGTGTGTATGGTCCTAATCACATTGCCACGTCCGTTAAGAAGAAGGATTTTGTGGCTGGATGCATCTCCAATGATGATGTTCCCTTTACTGTCGTAAACTACGCACGTCGGTTCAAATGCTCTGTTTTCCTTTTCTTTTCCTTGTTTATGTGTAGTGCGAATGTCGCCTTTGAATACAAAGAGTTGGCGGAAATTAGTATCCATGACAACTACATGTTGGTTTCCATCACCACCTTCTTTTTTATAATTGCAATCAATCACAGCGACATTGTTGGTGAGAGGACATTCTGCGATCCTGTATGGTGAACACACTAATGGCTTTTCAGTCGTTGCAGCCATTGTAGTGAGTGCCATTTTACCTCCCGTTGTGTATTTGGAGATGCTTTTGGACATACCAACAATGATATGATTATTGAGACTGGCACATATACATTGGATTGATGTCCGGGTTCCAAATCTGTGGACTAAAGATCCGGATACGAGCTCAAGAATATTGTTAGAATTGTCACATACCCACAATCTTTGTGTCGCTGGTGAGAAGCTGATGTATCGTATGTACACCTTGTGTTCTATTTCCTCTGACACTTTACACTTCTTTCCAAATAGTATCAAAGACGTATTGAACTTGGTCCAAGCCAGGCCACCACTGATGGGACATAGATTAGTAATGAACCATGGGGAATCCCAAGATGCCAACATCTTGGTATCTAACGATTGAAGATTGACTTCTGCCTCTTTCATCGTGTCTTCTGCCTCTCCTTTCTGTATTTGTGTGCGGGACTGTTTCTGGTCACTCGACGACGAGGCTGACCCATCCTCTTCTGACATGTGTTGACCCATGTGTTGACCATGTCCAGGAAGAATCAACTTCCCTAAAGCCAGTTCTAAGTAATGACGTGGGTTTGTGTTTGGTGTGAAGCTTATAGCACCCAAAGAAGGTTGTACCGGAAGATAGGAATTAATTTCACATTCCGTGTCGTAGATTTCTATAGGAGTTCCTTGTTGAAGTATTTCCTTACAATCGTATAACTGTAGTCTGAGATGTCTGTAGAACGTCTCCAAGTCCTGTTTATATTTCTGTATGAGCTTGGTATTGTCATCCTTCATTTTCTGATAAAGAGAAAGTGTCTCTGCTGTGAGCGTGTCAAGCTCTTGTTTTAATTTTTCAGTTTGAGTTTTCAGATCGTGAGACAGTTTCTCGAACACACTGTCGTTCTCCTGAAGGAGAGTATCAGTAGAGGCGATGTATGTCTGAAGCTGTACAAGTTCATTCTTTTCTGTTTTCCCAACAAAGTTCGTTATGTCTTGTTTCTTCTGTGGAGTGATTTCACAGAGTTCACACATAGTATGACTTCTATGGGTAGATGAAAGACATCGGAGACAAGCCAATTCCTGACATTGTTCACAAAATAACACGAGTTGTCTCCCTTTGTGGTGACGACAGGTTTTCTGTCCTTTTCTACGGGAAGGTATTTGACTAATTGGAACCGCCATTTCGATGACACGTCCGTTCAGAAATGGTAAACGTTCAATGCCTCATCGTGATCATTATAAAATATTTAGCATTCAGTCATAGACTTCATATCTTCATTAACTTCATGTTTCTCCCTAACAGTACATATAACACTGATTCTGTCGGACTCACTACATTCAGATTCGGAAGGTCTTCATCAAATACACATTTTCCCCTATAATAACATACCAAGATGTCACAATATGCGCCATTGTCCTTCCAGATCAGTAAACAGTTGTCAAATCTTGGTGCACATGCTCGGATTTTAATTTACTTCCTTCTTGTCCAGTTTTACCCACCAAAAACCAAGCACATAAAGTCTAAACTTTGAAGCCTTTTTGTTGTAGATACATTGTACATACGAATCGTGACGGACGCGTGGAATTCATAAGTTGCACACGAGCAGTAGTGTAGAAGAATCGTCCATTTTGATTTCGTCCATTCAATCTTTGAGGTCACTTTCATATGACAGTGTGTTGTTGTAAATGTTCAAATAATATTAACAGTCTACCTGATTGTAACTAATGTAAACAGACGTCACATCTGAGTACGCATGCTCCAATTTTATCGTATTCACTTCCTGCTTGTCGTAGGTTGCCGAGAGAAACTATAAATAGACAAACAGTGATAGAGCCGTCTGTGTATTATGTCATTGTGAATCACACATAAACGTATGTCTATTATTGTATAGGTTTTTAATTACCGTACATATATGGATTTACAATACACCTTTTGTTCGGCTTGTCGCGGACGTCAACTGTCGATATGTAAACGACGAAGTTTAAAAAAAAACGACAAAACAACGAATGTTTGAGAAAGATGAATTTAGCTTAGCTTAAAACATTATTACATAAAATAACCATGCATTCGAATTTTTCAGAAGAACGCAATGACAGACGTTTTACATGAAACACTAGACTTTGATCAATATAATGGCGATCCTTAAGCTTTGTGTCAATAGATTTGTTACCTGAATCGTTCCCTTACTATCGATTATGTATTTTGCAAAGGTTGTATAATACAAGACACGGGACCTAAAATACTCATGATCAGTTAATTAGAATATTTCGTGCAATTATATGTATACCCGGTTTGAACAAATATACGTACCTACATACCTTTCGGCCGCACGACACCATTATCTGTCTTAAAGTCTTTTGAGCTACACTATTGCAGATAATCGTCGGTATATGTAAGTGGTGATCAAAGAGGTTTAGCGTGTAGAGTGGGGCTTCCTATGGAGAGAGAACCGAGAAAAGCAGGGTTGATTTACGTTTGGGCCGAACACATGTGAAGAGGGGAGGGAGGGGGGAGGGGGGGAGGGGGGGGATGCGTGTTTAGAGCACAGCTTTTGATTCTACTGTTGCATTATTGAGAAGTTGAATTTTATTTGGGGAAATCGCTATATTTCATCGCTTTATCTCGTTAGAGAAACGACAACACGTCTTTCTTGTTTCAACTTTACATTTATTCTCCAAAACGTAGAGATGTAAAGTAAAGGGAAATACTCCTTATACAACAAAAAATATATAATTATCTCCCTTAGACCGTTCATGTACAATTGTACGTAACCTACATGCACCCACACAACGTACATTTGTAGATCCATCCTCGATACTCCAGTGGTTATAACGTCAGTGATAGTAACCCCTAGAGTATCGATGATGCCACATATCATATATACAATGTACACAATAGTACATAGTGATACGGTCGCCTTCGAAATTTCAGGGGACACAGTTTGGAAACGAAAGTCATAGGGAAGATCTAAAATTCAGTCATTTTACTCATGCGACAGCAGGTACAATTTTAACACCCAAACCGACAGGGCGGTGGTTAATTTGACGTCCTATTAACAGTCAGTATCACACTTAAATAGCACAGTATTAAACCACCGTGACCTGTATATTGACACCTCGCCTTGATCAACCAAAAAAAAAATCCGTTTTGGTATAAGATGGCATATATCCACGATGGACACATCGAAAAGTGTTTTGTCGTCACATATAAAATTATTCGAAAAGTGCAGTTTTGTCGTCAAGCACCTCGAATAGTCCGGAAAATATTTGATTATTATTAACATAAAAACACCACGAGATCCGAAAGATCTCTTATTAAAGCATTAAAAGTTTTAAATCTTATGAAGGCATTGTAGGAATAAATATGTATATTAAGAAAATGTAATTCTTTAAATTTCAAAAGAATTATCCGATGTATATGCTAATTACAAGAAGAACGATGGTCATAGAATTCACCCTGAAGAACTCGATATTTGGGTAATGAGATCACAGACGGAATATTAACTCGATGCTTCTTACAATAGAACGTCCTATGATCGTCGCTTTAAATTTCCTTGTAATTAATATAATAAAATTCTTTTGAATATTTTGCAAAGAAACTACATTAACTAATTTAAAATTTTAGAACCTGTGATTCGGTTTATATGGTATTATATTACCCTCAGTTCTTATTTAATTCTTTCAGAGCAGTATACCACCATATGGACCTCAGGAAAGGTCCATAATTGGAAATTATGTAAACTATAAAACTATTACGTATTTGTAAGCATTTAATTAATTTGTAGTGGCATTATGTAATACATGTATACTGAGTTAGTATAGCAGCATAACGTCTTGCATTACACAATTTCAGTGGCATTTTTTTTTTAAATGTGTCTTTGAATTAGTTTGGTAAATTCAATACAAAGAAAGAACACCAACTTGTATATCTATTGTCATAAACAGGTATTTTTATTATCATAAACAAAGTGAAAATATACATGCATAAATCGGTCAAACAAGCGCTCTTTGTAGTTACTAATAAAAACATAATGGCGTAGTTAACATAAATATGTACCGAGCCGTATGGACTTGTTTTCCTGAAATGTACAATGTTTTTTTGATATTTTGTCACAATTTACACGTTTACACAAACAATCAGGAGTCAACAGCAATCTATAAGGTTAGGCTCGATGTTTACACATTTTTCAGCAACGTAGCTTTGTTCAAATATATTTCAGAAGTGATTAATAGGCCTATAAAATATCACTGGAACATTACGTTTATTGACATTATATGACCACACTGTTATTGACATGAACATTAAGATTATTATATAAACTCATATTTCTACTAATGATTACCACATTTTAACCATTTCGAGATTTTCTTCGTTTGAGAATCCACAGATAAATAAACTTTTATCACTTATAGAGTAACATAAGTGCAAGTATATTCCAATATGGGTACAATATGATATTAAACCAAATTTACATCTGCACTGTGTTCTCCAGACAGTGTGGGGGTCATCGTAAGAAATGTTCTCATTTATACATTATGTTTACGTGGTGAATTGAAGAAGTTTTACTTTAGTAGAAGACGCAAACCATAAAATCTTCTCGTCATTTATCTTTACATTTATGTTTCCAACGGGTTCCATTGGATTTGGCAGCATATTGTCGTTATATATGACCCTTATGAAATTACCACATGCACTTAGGATTAGGACCCTGTTTCTGAATCCCTCTCCTATGATGATATTTCCTAGACTATCATACACAACACTCGTTGGTACAAATGACGAGTCTAACATACATGTTCCTGCATATGGACTTGGTTTGTCACCGCTATATACAAACAGTTCCTGGAATTATGTATCCAGGATAACGATCTTTTCGTTTATGAAATATTTAGAACTACGAACAATCAAGGCGATATTGTTAGTGCGAGGACACTCCGTGATCCTGTACGGGAAGCGTGCAGTATCGCCATGTTGTTCTACAGTGTCTGCAGCCTTTGCAGTGAGTACCAACCGACCTTCTGCGGAAAATTTGGAGATATCCATGGACATTCCTAACAAGATATGGTTACTTTTAGTAACACATATACATGTAGGCGCATCCTTGGTTCCAAACCTGCGTACAAGTGCCCCTGATATCATCTCAAGGATGTTGTTGTCTTCGTCACATGCCCATAATGTATGAGTTGTAGGTGATAGACAGATATCATTGATCGTAGCCTTATGTGTGATCTCTTGTATAACTGTACCCTTCTCGTCCAGAAGAATTAGCCTTTTGCCTGATTCATAGCTGATCCAAACCTTGCCATCATTAGTAGGACTTATGGAAGCAATGGAACCTGTAGACAACTTTTCCTTGGAAACGGGGCACTCCCACTCCTCCAACACCTCCGTTTCTTCGAGAAATCTGTTCCTGTACAATGTCGTCTTCCTTTGTATTTCTGGCTGGTGCTGGTGAGTAGAACACTGCAGCTGGTCATCTGCTGGCGTTAATGGTCGATCAGACATTGCTTGGACTTGACTTGTGGTGTTGACCTCACCAAAAGCCAGTTGTAGGTAATGGCGTGGATTTTCGCTCGGAGTGAAACCAATAGTACCTAATACGGGTTTGGCGGGGAGACACTTTGAGGAATCTGTTTCACATTCTGCATCGTAGATTTCTAAGTGAGAGCCTTGCTGGAGCAATGTCTTGCATGCTTGCATTTGTAGCTTGAGATGTTCGTCGTACATCTCCAAGTCCTGTTTATATTTTTGTATGAGCTTGACATTGTCTTGTTTCATTTCCTGATAAAGAGAAAGTGTATCTGCTGTGAGCGCGTCAAGCTCTTGTTTTAATTTTTCAGTTTGAGTTTTCAGATCGTGAGACAGTTTCTCGAATACACTGTCGTTCTCCTGAAGGAGAGTATCAGTAGAGGCGATGTATGTCTGAAGCTGTGCAAGTTCATTTTTTTCTGTTTTATCAACAAAGTTTGTTATGTCTTGTTTCTTCTTTGGAGTGAGTTCACAGAGTTCACACATAGTATGACTTCTATGGGTAGATGAAATACATCTGAGACAAGCCAATTCCTGACATTGTTCACAATATAATTCAAGTTGTCTATCTTTGTGGTGACGACAGGTTTTCTGTCCTTTTCTGCGGGAAGGTATTTGACTAATTGGAACCGCCATTTCGATGACACGTCCGTTCAGAAATGGTAAACGTTCAATGTCTCATCATTATAAAATATTTAGCAATCAGTCATATAATTCATATCTCCATTAACGTCATGTCTCTCCTAACGGTACATATAACACTGATTCTGTCGGACTCACTACATTCAGATTCGGAAGGTCTTCATCAAATACACATATTCCCCTATAATAACATACCAAGATGTCACGATATGCGCCATTGTCCTTCAGATCAGTAAACAGTTGTCAAATCTTGGTGCACATGCTCGGATTTTAATTTACTTCCTTCTTGTCCAGTTTTACCACCAAAAACCAAGCACATAAAGTCTAAACTTTGAAGCCTTTTTGTTGTAGATACATTGTACATACGAATCGTGACGGACGCGTGGACTTCATAAGTTGCACACGAGCAGTAGTGTAGAAGAATCGTCCATTTTGATTTCGTCCATTCAATCTAAGAGGTGACTTTCATATGACAGTGTGTTGTTGTAAATGTTCAAATAATATTAATAGTCTTACTCGTCCAGTCTACCTGGTTGTAACTAATGTAAACAGATGTCACATCTGAGTACGCATGCTCCAAGTTATCTTATTCACTTCCTCCTTGTCGTAGGTTGCCGAGATAAACTATAAATAGACTAACAGAGATAGAACTGGCTGTGTATTATGTCATTGTGAGTCACACATAAACGTATGTCTATTATTGTATAGGTTTTTAATTACCGTACTTATATGGATTTGCAATACACCTTTGTTCGGCTTGTCGCGGACGTCAATTAACTGTCGATATGTAAGCGATGAAGTTTTTTTTTTTTTTAAATCGACAAAAACGAATATTTGAAAAAGATGAATTAGCTTAGCTTAATACTTTAAACATTATTACAGAAAATAACCATGCATTCGAATTTTTAGAAGAACTCAATGACAGACGTATTTAATATAAAACACTTGACTTTGATCAAGATAATGTCGATCCCTTGTGTCTACAGACTTGTTACTGAATTTTTCGTTACGGTCGATTAGCATAATTGCATAAATGTATATGCAAAATACAAGACACAAGACACGATCTTTAATGAGAATAATTAGTATTATCGTCGGTATACAGGTGTAAGTGGTGATTCGACAAATCTTACCGACATTGCACAAGGTCCTGAAGGAGGTTTAGTGTGTAGTGAAGGCTTCAATGGAGAGAGAACCAGGATTGCTTTGTGTTCGGGGGACGAACATATTTGAAGGAGGAGTAGTGTTGTGTAGCAGCTTTTGTAATATTGCATGATTGAGAAGTTGAATTATATGGGAAACCGCTATATCTCGTCAGAGAAACGACAGCACGTCTTTCTTGTTCCAACATTTATTCTCCAAAACGTAGAGATTCAGTAAAGGGGAATAACCCTTATACAGCAAAAATATATAATTATCTCCCTTAGATCGTACAATACACATGTACAATTGTACGTTACCTACTTGCACCCATACATTGTACATTTGTATATCCATCCTCGATACTCCAGTGGTTATAACGTCAGTAATAGTAACCCTAGGCCTGGAGTATCGATGATACCATAGATCCATATACAATGTACACAATAGTACATAGTGATACGGTCGCCTTCGAGATTGTCTTTTACTATATAATTATCGTGTGTTATATATCTAGCTGACTATCACTGCGCCATTCTCGATTCTCCATGGGTTACTATCACTGACATTATATCCAACATCCTCGATCCTCCAGGGGTTACTATCACTGATATTATAGCCAACATCCTCGATACTCCAGGGGTTACTATCACTGACATTATATCCAACATCCTCGATCCTCCAGGGGTTACTATCACTGATATTATAGCCAACATCCTCGATACTCCAGGGGTTACTGTCACTGACGTTATATCCAACATCCTCGATACTCCAGGGGTTACTATCACTGACATTATAGCCAACATCCTCGATCCTCCAGGGGTTACTATCACTGACGTTATATCCAACATCCTCGATACTCCAGCGGTTACTATCACTGACGCTTTATCCACCATTGGACTATTTCATAGTAAAATAAACTAAAGGCAACACTGGAGAAAAAATCTGAACCAATCACAGGCATGCAAAGCTTTCTGTTGAAGACTACACGGAGAGCGACGCCCAACTTGGAGTATCGAGGATGAACTGAAGGCAGCTCAGGGAAAAAAAGACTTGGACCAATCACAGACCTACATAGCTTTCCTTTGAAGACTACAGAGAGAAAGAGAGAGAGGGGGGAGGAGGGGAGAGAGAGAGAGAGAGAGAGAGAGAGAGAGAGAGAGAGAGAGAGAGAGAGAGAGAGAGGGGGGGGGGGGAGACAGAGAGAGAGCGACGCCCAACTTCAAAGCCACACAATCAACCACAGTGTACCGTTATACGGCTCTTTTGATGTACATCCAGTTTTACTATGAGATAGTCCAGGGGTGTAGAGATCGTTAGTGATCGAACCCCCTCGAATATCGAGTATGGGGTGGATATAACGTCTGTGATAGTAACCATCGGAGTATCGAGGATGTAACTGCGTAGGCGGCCAAATCGCAAATTGAATGAATATTTGTTTCAGGTTGCATAACTCGATAAATTCCCCTATGCTATTGATGTTGTTTAAAGAAACTTTTTTTTTTGTTTTGTTTCGGAAACCAAGGACGATCATCTACGATCTGACCAAAACGTATAGTGGGCCTAAAAGCAAATAAAAGAAAGAGCGAAATACATTTATATATATAATTACATACAAGTTATGATAATTGATAATTTATTTATCGATACAGTACAGAACATATTGTAATATAAAAACAGAGATTTTCTTCGACAGACTCAAAGACAATCACAATATATCAAATATGGTACTAGTGTACTTTCAAATTAAAGAGACAATTCACTCAGGCAAATTCTTTTGCAAAACCAATAAGCAAAATATAGCATTAATGTATTGTTCTACATTTCTTATGAAACATATAACGTAAAACATTGACAAATTCCACGACATTGTTAAGTATTTTAATTAATATCGTTGAAATATCAAATCGTTGATCAATACGATTAAGCAGGTACAATATGAACTCTGTACCCATACCCGAGCCAAAGTCACGCACGTTAAACAAATGAACTACATAACCACTGAGAAGGTGATAAAATGATTTTTAGGCAAGACAATTCACCTAATGCGGTAAAACACACTACTGTCAGAGCGATTTGAGCAGTTCTAGCCAAAAGTTGCATTACTTTACGAGCAAGGGACAGGGTTCGGCATACAAGAAGTTCGACCACAGTGTGTAATGGCGGACAGCGAGCAAGTTTGAATATTTCACACACATGTCACCACCATAGGCGTTTCAGGCATATCACAGTAAAACTGACTGATCTAATTTCCATTAGAACTTGTTTTATCTGATATATATACAAATTTTAATGTTCTCTTAGACTGAATTGTCCCTTTAAACCTTCAAATTATTTCAGATCAATAATTAGGAAGGGGTTGCCTGCATGATTCTTCCTATGCTTATCTAGTATGTATTTAAGAACGTTTATATTTGCTGCTAAAACGACATTTTCAGACAGCTTGCTCCATACTTTTTCAATTATCAAGGTAAAATATTTCTTACGAATGTCCTACAAACTGTAGTGGAATGTTGCGGAAAAAACTTTTCAATGGATGTCCCCTCATTCCCTGTCTGTGCGATTAATTTCCATACATGTATTTGAATAAAGTTTGTTGCACTGTTATCATATACATGTGTACTATTAGTTGTTTTATCTCGATCATGACTCCTCTTACTCATCTATACACGTACATGTATGCGTGTAGCCAGAAACATATATACATAGAGATTGGCAACTTCGCCAATTTTACGATAGGCAGATGTACCTCTCTATGTCCCTAGGGGCTTTTAGATAAACTCTTAAATAGTTAGATACAGCAGAATAACTTTGATATGTTATAAAAGTTAAGTAATTTTCAGATGGTTTGAGTACGATTTTGGAAAGAAAAAACAATATTTTAACTAATATGTTAATAAAACAAAATGCACTTCCGGTTTTTAAATGCCTGATTTTCGAAAAACCAGGTAAAATTGCTCATTTTCATACTTTCAAAAATCATATTAAATAACATCAATTGGGAAAACGATTGATCACATCAAACCATGATATAATATTTAAACTTTGTGTTGATGCAAAAGTATCATGTTTAAAAGAATACACTTAAATGTAGTTAGCCAAGGGAAAATGCCTATAAACTGGAGGTCCCTCTGCCTGTCAACATAGACAAAGAAGGAGTTTCCAATCTCCATGTATATATGTTTCTGGTGTAGCTGAAAGTTTCCGTACCCGGATATGATAAATATCGGATCGCTTATGATCAGGTACAGTACTAGTATTACTATATACGTTACATTAATGTACACAATGTAGCTGTTTCGTTGTACTCCAATATTTTTACACGGTGCAGAGTATTGTCCCTCTTATATTTGTTTCTGTCATTTTCAATCCCCCATTTTTTTTTTTTTTTTTTTTGCTTTTCTGCTGAATTATTTTGTACATGTCATGCTTACGGGATATTGTTTATCGTTTTCTTTTAGTTCTCCTTTTTTATTTTTTTTTTCTCAGTCAATTTTTTCCCTTCGTAATATTAATTTGTTTCTCACTTTCTTCTGTTTGATTCAAACATTAATTAAAATTAACATTATCTGAATTATTTCTTTAATTGATAGTCTACATCTACACAAAGTTTTAAATAATAATAATAATAAATGTCATATCCTACATCAATGTATCCGGTTCTAATTATCCGTTTATTGGATTCTGTTATTATAGTAGCCTTACCGGAACATCGACGTCACAGAAACGCTTGGGAAATGGCCGGTGACCGCTGAAAGCTGCACTTTACATGTGTTTACATCGATTTGGAGAATGTATCTCACAAACTGCGGTTCTCAAAGCTTAAAACAATCACTCCTGGTTTTGACGGACTTACTAAGTCATCGGATATGCAGAACACCGTTATGTCGACGCACAACCAAACAGTTCTCAACGTCTTCAACAAACAACTGTCAAGTTTCCAGATTTGGGAACAGGAAAATCTTGACTTTCTGTAGGTTAAGAAATACTTCAGGGCTTCGAATAAGTTCATCAAGACATGAAACTATTTCAGTACACCATCCTGTACGAAACTACAATGAATTTCCTAATCCAGAAGAAAATGACAAGAAAAAACCGGTGGCATTTTCTACCCCAAGGGATCAGATAAAAGGAGGAAAGTACACCGATGATGTGAAGTTAATGCCATCTTTTCCAATTTATGTCTTTCCTAACCTCTCTGGTATTTACGAAAACATTATGGCTGGATCTAGGATTAAAAAAGTCGACAGTGATTTAACAGTACTAGATTTCATCATAGCTGCTAAAAAGGTGATTTTATTTTTTTTAAAAGCATGGTTAGATTCCTTAGCTTCATTTCTGTGCTTCTGTAGCGGGATTGGACTGGGTCGATCATCGGTGACCAGGTAGCTCCGCTGGTAGAGCACTTATATTTATCTAGTGTTCGGAGGGTCCCGGGTTCGAATCCCGGTCTGCCTGGCCGCTACATTTTCCCCTCTCCTGTTACGCTTCATTCTCTTGCTAACATAAATTTCCTTCAATCTGATTGATATACAGATCCTTATTCTTGCATCCTAGGATTAAGAGTCACATTCCGTTAAACCTGCGTATATCATTAGGTTTTTTTTTTTTTGGGGGGGGGGGGGGGGGGGGCAGTGGATATTCATGAGATCCCGATGAAAATGTACATGTATGTGTACGATTTCCTGGCATAGCCGGCACAATGTATTAGGTATGTGCTGCTGAAGTAACGTAGGCCAAATCTATTCTATGATTTCAAGTTTTTAAGAGTTAATAAATTGCGAGCTGACTATATATTATTAGACTTTTTGAAGACAAATATTATATGCAGGTTTAGCAAACTACTGTACACTATATATGTAGGTTCACATGTACCTCTGTTCAAATACATGTATATCCGCCATTTTATCAGCTAAAAGTGACAATTTGTCATATGTCATATGTTTATGCGGGGGGGGGGGGGGGGGGGGGACATGCAAAGTTGAACCACAGGAGTTTGACATTCTGTCAATAATATATAGTATACATATATATAGAAAATACCCCTATATACTATATATAAAATGTTGAGATTTTTTATATATATATTAATGCTGTATATTATTGACAGAATGTCAAACTCCTGTGGTTGAATTGAGTGAGGCTGGTCGGCGGTTTTTCATCTATACCTGGCAATACAACATTAAAACTAATCAACAAATCAACATCATTTTATTATGTAGCATGTATCTCAATCTACATGAAAATACAATTTTTGCAATTTGAGTCTGAATACCTAAGGCTGTGAAGGCACTGCCTGATGTGATTGTAAAGTCCATATATATATACATATATACTGTAAGTACTCTAGAATGTGATGTCTTATGGAATATTGTCAAATTCTCCATGAAACTCAGTGAGAATTAAACAATCTGTTAATTAGATTGAAATTTCTCCATTGTTTGTTTGATACTTTCACCGACCAGTTAGACAGTAAAGGCTTAAATTGATTCCTTTGAAGCAAACCATAGTTAAGATTTTCAACTTTATACTTCAGAGTGTGTTTAGAGTCAGCTGCATGGATGCTCTTCTTCGATCATCATCATCAAGTACTGGCGAATTACCCATAAATGACATATAAGAATTCTTAATTCATCAGACGATATAAATGTAGTTACCGTATTCAACCAGATAAGCACTCGGGTCCCTGTAAGCACCCCTCTCCCTTTTTGAGGCCTCAATTTCAACTGCCCAGGCATAAATAAAGAACAAAACTGTATAGATTTGCAATAATTTAGTCTGATTAGCATCTTTTAATTTTTTTCAATTTATTAATTTCCCTGGGCGCTTATTTGGTCGAATATGGCATCAATTTTAATGAACCAATTTTCTTAATTTATCTTTTTTTTCAGGCTATATTTGTGATTGCTAACCTATTATCCACTGGAAATGTTGATGAGGTCCAAAGTTTGACAACACCTAAGGTAGATACTGGTTGGTGTATTTTCTCCGGGCACTCCGGCTTTCCTCCTCCAACAAAACTGGCACGTCCTTACATAACCCTGGCTGTTTATAGAACGTTAAAACAATAAAACCAAACCATAACGTCATAAACGTGGTTTGTTAAACACATATTAGAAAATGTATCATAAAGGAACCTTGACAGTTATAAGAATTACTAAGTTTTAAGTTACAACCACAAATCTGTTGTAAGCATATTCGTTATCACTGCGTTTTATATATTAATTAATAGATTTAACTAAATGCCAGTTATTGAAGGGGAGATCATTACTCAAATCTTTTCTTTAATCAATGAATATATATATATCTATTTCAAATTTGCCACATCTCATTTTAAAAATTTTCGTGAGCAACAAAGTTTAAAGTGAACAGTCGGGCAAGGATATCTAAAGTCGGTAAAAATGGTGTGAATGTATCCAGTATAATTTCTTATAAAATGGAAAAATAAAATCTCTCGTCAAAATCTGTCTGCGTACGAAGAAATTAATTTAAAGTATGGGAATTCTAAAACGTCCTCCCGGCTCACTATGTCCGTGGTTACATTTCCACGCAGCCTCTGTTTCAATGCTTTCAACTTTTCTTAACTTTAATGGTCAGAACTGGGAAACTAAGCAGAACTTGACTGTTGTATTAATATGTGAGAACTTTTGGAAGGCCAATGAACGCATTTAGACTGATTTTCTTTGCCCGACTATTCACTTTAAGATATTTGTTTATATATGTTAATAAGTTTTTCTGTCTAGAATATACATGTAGATATAGATATAATATATTATATACATGTACATGTGTCTAGGTAGTAAGCAAGCCAGTATTAACTATTAATAGATATTAAATCATTCAGTCGATCACAACCGACGTCAGTCATGACTTTATTAAAGATGCTCCACCGCCGACAGAGCAAAAATGACATTCATCATTAGAACAATATTTGGTGTTTAATCTTGTAAATATATGTCTAATTAACACAAAAAATAATATAAGATAATTTATTTTGCCTTTGGTGCATGCACAATCAGTACTTCATTCCATATAGGATATAGTGCCACAGATTTTTTTCGGGATGCAATTAATTATTTTTTACATTTTCAACTTAAAGTAAAATTAGAAGCTCAAACTTTTCAATGGTGGCAATAGTGTAAAGTAAGTAACTTTTGTAACTGAAGAAAAAATATGAAATCGTCTGCTCCTGTTTTTGATAGTGAAAAAATACCATTTGTCAGCGGTGGAGCATCTTTAAGAGTTGCCTGGCACTGTAACAGATTAAAAAAAATTGGGCAAATAATGACAATGCAGTCACCAGTTCTGTTAATTTAATTCCGTCATTGATATTGTAGGCCTTCCAGCAAATCAAGGAGAACTATCCGAAAATCCCCCCAACCAATCTCCAAGCCCTGGGACAGGACGAGGAGATGATATTTATACCTCTTCGTCACATTCACCGTACACGACTTAGGCACAAAGGTAATGTTGGAAGATAATTATAAGTGAACTGTCGGGTTTGTCACAAAAATAGAGATGCATGGTGATCCTGGGAGTTTGACGAATATGGGCCTCATTTCAATGGCAAAGCCTCATTTCTGTTTCCAAGAATCCTAAATATGCAAAATACTTAATTTGTGATTATAATGTATTGCATTCCAAGGAATTTCTGTAGTGTAATATTATTTAGAAACTTAGAAACATTTGTTATTCGTAGTTGTTACTTTTCCTCTCTAAAACACGATTTGTCTTTTCCTTGTAGGAAAGAATCATCCAGAAATAGAAGAAAACGAGGCTACACTGGAACTTGTTGTTTTGTTTGATGGTTACAAGAAGAAAAGTACAGACGAAGTGCCAAAAGTATTCATTAATATGAAGGACAGAATTAGATTCTGCTGTACTGCAAGGTGACTTAATATCTCCTCATTTGTTTATGTTAAGATAGTTCTGTTGTACTTAAGGTGAATTTTCTCCACTTTTAATTATGCTTTGCTGGGTTATTTTGATTTATTTGGAACAACCGGTTTGACAGTTTGTCAAAGTAATTATTTCAAAATCCTGATGACCTGCAGCTTTTCGTGCAAGCCTATGAAGGCTTTGTAAATTAAGGCTTGTCTCATCATCGCTAGCCAAGGGCACAGTAGTCTACGATACTGAACCCTTAGCATATATCATGTAAAAAGTAAAGTTTCTACTTTCAAATTCTGATTGGATGCGGCTAGGTTCAGGCGACCAATGAAAACGCAGCTTTTATATCAACAAAACTGAATCGCAGTGATAGTAGTGACCTACATTTATAAATGGGGCGTACCATGGCTGTCAACAACAGCTCCTAGCGGAGTCATATTTACTATTTAGTCAATTATGAATTTTAAACCAGCGCTAAATGAAGTATATGGATACATTGCACTTCAAACAGATTGGGAAAGTAAATATGTGTGTGGTTTCTGTTTCTCAAAGTTAAACAAATTATGCAAAGATAAACTGCAACCTCCTGACAAAATTGGACAATGATTTTGAATCTGTCCCAAACAACATGTGCAGTTCAAAGGGCACTGCCATTCTTCAATCCATACATCAATGATACAAGCTTTTTCATTCGTTGCTTTTTATGTAAATGGAAGGGGAGCAACTGCGTGGTCCAGCAGGTGGCTCTGTGCGGAAAGACATATGCCAAGGGTTAGGTATTGTAGGCTACTGTACCCTTGGCTAACGAATATGGGCTTGTCTGAAAATTACATAAAATCATTGATCCTAAGCTTCTTTAATTCATAAATCAATAACTTGTTAGGTCCAACCAGTCAAACTATAAATCGAAAACAGCATTAGATTTAGCTGTACTTCAAGGTGAATTATCCCTTTTGTTTATGTTTAGATAGATTCAGCTGCATTAAAAGGTGAATTATCTCCCCTTTTGTTTATATTTAGTCAGATTCTGCTGAATTTCAGGGTGAATTATCTCCCCTTTTGTTTATGTTTAGTTAGATTCTGCTGAATTTCAGGGTGAATTATCTCCCCTCTTGTTTATGTTTAGTTAGATTCTGCTGAATTTCAGGGTGAATTATCTCCCCTCTTGTTTATGTTTAGTTAGATTCTGCTGAATTTCAGGGTGAATTATCTCCCCTCTTGTTTATGTTTAGTTAGATTCTGCTGAATTTCAGGGTGAATTATCTCCCCTCTTGTTTATGTTTAGTTAGATTCTGCTGAATTTCAGGGTGAATTATCTCCCCTTTTGTTTATGTTTAGTTAGATTCTGCTGAATTTCAGGGTGAATTATCTCCCCTCTTGTTTATGTTTAGTTAGATTCTGCTGAATTTCAGGGTGAATTATCTCCCCTTTTGTTTATGTTTAGTTAGATTCTGCTGAATTTCAGGGTGAATTATCTCCACTCTTGTTTATGTTTAGTTAGATTCTGCTGAATTTCAGAGTGAATTATCTCCCCTCTTGTTTATGTTTAGTTAGATTCTGCTGAATTTCAGGGTGAATTATCTCCCCTCTTGTTTATGTTTAGTTAGATTCTGCTGAATTTCAGTGTGAATTATCTCCCCTTTTGTGTATGTTTAGTTAGATTCTGCTGTACTTCAAGGTTAATTATCTCCCCTCTTGTTTATGTTTAGTTAGATTCTGCTGTACTTCAAGGTGAATTATCTCCCCTCTTGTTTATGTTTAGTTAGATTCTGCTGTACTTCAAGGTGAATTATCTCCCCTCTTGTTTATGTTAAGCCATATTCTGATGTACTGCAAGGTAATCTCCACTTTTGTTGATGTTTTGCAAAGGCCAGGATTAGATTCTGCTCTACTGCTTTTCATTATGCAACATTTTAAATGATTTTCCTAATTCTATATTCTACAGGTTTGAGCGAGTATACAACCTTATAGATGAAACAACTTGGGAAAGTTCTGCTCCCTGGAAAGTGTCTGGCATTTCCTACATAATCCGGGAAGATCTAGGAGAAGAAATAAAGGAATACATCATATAGGGAAAGTTATGGTTTACCAATTCGCAGTTATCTTTCTTCTGAAGTTGGTTTCAGTTAATGTATAATTGGTTATTTACTGCAGTCAAAATATTTGTAATTTTACTAAAAGAAGAGAAAATTAAAGATGCTTCACTGCTAACAAATGGTATTTTTCTCTACCAAAAAAAACCATGAACAGACAAATTAGTATTTTTCTTCAGTTAAAAAAGTTACTTACTTCACAACAATACAACCGTTGAAAAGTTTAAGCTTCCCATTTTACTTCAAGATAAGAATATTGAAATAATTATTTGCTTCCCGGAATAATTCTGTGGCTCTACATTTTGTATTTCCTATTTTGTGTCAGACATATGTTTACACAATTAAAGCCCAGTTATTGTTCAAAAGATGAGTATCATTTATGCTCTTTTGGCAGTAGAGCGTCTCTAAATATTAGCAAATTAAAAAAAAATGAGATCTTTCTTTAGGAACGTTATATGATTCAATCATTTCTTAATGTTTTATGGATAATTTTTTCCTGGTCAAAAAAACGTCCCAAGAAATAGCAAAATTAAAGTCGTTATGAAATAACTGGCAACACGTTATTATTATAAGTAGGTTCTGTGGTAGTTGTCTGCCCTTGAATGTTGTTTTGAGTACCAGGTAATCAAATATTCTGTTTCTGAGAGAAAAACTTTTGTGAATCCTACAAAGAGGAGATATTTTATCACAATGACAGATGATGGTGTGCAGGATAATACTAGACCTAGTACAGAACAGTCTACATTTTATCAAATTGTGTCAGGATCAGTTGTGATTGTATATCAGAAAGTGCTATTATTAAACACGTGTATAAATTTTAAAAGGTTTCATGTTTTCACTTTTGAAGTTGTTTACCTTAAGTCACAAGAGACAATATATAATTAATTTTTCTTCGTTTTCATACCAAAACTGACTTTCTGATTGGACAAATTTTTTTTGCATACCACTATGAAAAAAAATCCGAGAATGGCGCAAACCCCGACGTTATCGTGACGTCACAATAGAGACATTGACGTTGCGTATTGATTCGGAAAACAGAATCCCTGGAAAAACCACTATAATGTTACATTTAAACATACTTCATTTTATCAAATAGAGTATCAAATTAATTATAAGTATTGATGTCACTATTTTTTAATTTTATCGGGTTATTTATAAAAAAATTGTTTGCAAACTGTGTGAATCTGCATAGCGGATTCACACAGTTTGCAAACAATTTTTTTTTCATACCCCAATAAAATAAAAAAAATAGTGACATCAATGCTTAAATGAATAAATGTATAAACACATGTTACATTTTTGATTTCTTTACAAATAACATTGTACTTGTAAGTCATAGATACCAGATATATGGGCTTTCTATATACTAATGACATTCTGTCCTGCCAGGGTTACCTCCCTTCAGTCTGCCAGTAATGAGAAAATCCAATTGGAACTCCTCGGATGTAACTGTTGTACATTAACCAAGGAAGTAACACAAGAGCATTTATTTTGAAACTAATCTAAGGACTATTTTCAAAACAACTGCCTCAGAGGACACATTGTCAGTTCAATGATGCGACTATAGAAGTTCAACATTTCAATAACTATTTATTTTCTTATGCACAGTTAGGGTATATTTATGTTTACTGGCGAATCAAATGTTTTATTTTTCTTGCATATTCTAACACTAATATCACATCCACTGTTCTATTTTACATCTTAAAAGTTCCGATTAACTGAGAATCAAATGAAGGGAAGTAACTCTTGATAAATCAGAATGGTTCCATGCGATTTGATGCTAAAATTTGTTCAAACTAATTAATAATTTTGACAATTAGTGTCTTCCAACCCATGCATATTGAAGGTCGTAGCATGGGGTCAAATAGATTAAAATTCTTTAATGACTTCTTGTGAATAAGAGCTACCAAACTTGTTCAAATGAAAGCCTAGATACCCGATATTGGGCATGTGGCATGTACATGTAGGGATGAAGGGCTATCATATTTGGTCAAATGAATGACCTTGACCTTCATTCAAGGTCAAATAGGCTAAAATCTTTAAACATCTTGTGAATAACTAAGAGGCCTAGGGACCTGATATTTGGCCTGTTATATTCATGGAATAAAGGGCTACCAAGTTTGTTCAAATGAATAAACTTGACCTTCATTCAAGGTCACAGTGATCAAATAGGCTAAAATCTTAAAATTACTTTTTGTTAATAGCTAAAAGCCTAGAGACTGGATACTTGACTTGTAGCATGGTGGGGATCAAGGGACCTTCATTCATGGTCTAATTCATCAAATATGTTAGAACTTGAAGTTCTTCTATTAAAGGAGTTCTTTTTGTTTATTGTGGTGTATTGTGCCAATATCCATTAACCGTTATAGTCAATGGGCCTCTTGTTTCTATATTAAAACAGGAGCAGACGATTTAGTATTTTTCTTCAGTTACAAAAGTTTCTTAATTTACATCATTACCTCCATTGAATAGATTGAGCTTCTTATTTTACTTCAATATAAAATATTGATGATAATTAACTGCATCCCAAAAATGGCCTATGGCACTATACCCTATATGGAATACAATAATGATTGCACATGTACCAAAAGCAATACTAGTTACTGTATCTTATTTTTTGTATTTATTAGACATATATTTATGGGTAAACACAAGTTTTTGTACAAATGATGGGTATACTTTATGCTCTGTCGGCGTTGGAGCATCTATAAACAACTATAAAAGGTAATGATTTAGGAGAGAACCTTCAGGCAACCCATGGTTATCTGTATATTCTATATTAACCAAATTTGAGATCACATTCTGATATTCGCCTTTTAGATAAGACATGCGAGCCATCAGCATCATATGAATTAATGCACAATAAGTCAATAACATATTTTTAGTGTTTTCGCTAGTCTATTAAAATGCTGCATGAAAATATTATTTCATTAACTGATAATCAATATAAATGCGCTTACCTGATACCGATCAAGATATTTTCTGTCGCCAAAATGGTTTATATATGCCTCCGGTCTTTAGTACAATGAAGCAGTACAGGTATGTATTTTTTTTTCAAAATTCCTTGTAAAATAAAATATTTAAACCAAATCGGCTCGTGATTTTACTAGATCGCGATAAAGTTTCTTTAAAATATTTCTTTTAGTAGGTTTTCTGATGTTTGAGTGGTACATGTATGTCAGGATAATTGTCTCTGTTAGTACACACAGTGTAACTTCCCACATGGGATTCGAACTCCTGACCAAAAATTACAGGCTAGCGGGAGTAGGTAGTGGCATGTATTTCAGTGACCGTGGCCCCAAAAATGATGTTAAGAATTCCAATTTTGTTTTAAGATCTTAGAAAAGCACTTTACCTATTGACACATTGAACGAGTTGATGAAATAGATTAACATTCATGTACATTGAATTTCAATTCAAATTAAAACTAGGCTTGTAATTCCGGATCCGCTCTACTACGATGCTGTTTACGTTACGCTCCAATATAATTATCGCAGTGGAGCAAAATTGTAAGGCTTATTTTGATTAGATTGTTTGTATTTGAAATTTAAATCTGACCTGTTTTTATAGTGTTTTCATCTATTTGAATAACTTTCATAGTCTAATCAGCGAAAACTCTGTAGTCTCCGGTTATCTAGATTTCTGAGCTAATTGATCAATGCATTAATTCGCGAAAAAGAGAAAACGTGTTGAAAGGATGCACAATTATTGTTTATTAATACAAAAAAGAACAGTATGCATGCATGTCAACACAAAACGCATAATAAAATCTGTTAAACTATGACAAAATATACACAAAAAGCTTGTAAAGGGATTTCCGTTACTAAGCTATATTTCATTACAGGCAGTGACATTAATTTGGTGAGTTATAATATTCAATCCGGATCTTGGAGGATTTCCGACTTCATTTCTTCGTTGGGACAGTCCACTGCTGGTGGGAAGTTGTGGGTTTTAATGGTATCGTCCAAGAGGGTTCCAGGATAGCAATAACAGAATCTCACATCGAGGCCAGTGGAAGAACATTGGTAATAACAACTGTTTACGCAGGGATCGGGTACAAATGTAAATGGTGGGCAGACTTTAGGTCCTGAAAAATAATTGGGAGATGTTTGTAAATAAAAATGGTAATGAAAATGGTTGAAATTAATTAAGCATGGCCTCACCTAATATTGCCGACTGAACTAGTTGGAAGTTCATTATAATTTTATGTAAGCAGGTATTAAGTTTCAGCTTAGAGGTCCTATGCTCCACTTCCTCATGCCTTTCAGATCGGTTGTGTATAAATATGCATTAAATCTCGTTAATTTGAGAAATAAAAGATAAACTACCACTCTTAGTGACTATGGTGTGTTTCGGTCAGGGGACGGAACCCAAAACCTTCCTCACAGGGGCGAGCACTCAACAGAAGGCAAAAAGTGAGATGGTGCCATGGGAGACGTTAGGAAGAAGAAAGTAAGGTAGGCAGAAAGAAACAATAATATCTTAAAGATGCTCCACCGCTGACAAATGTACAATATTTTTTCACTATCGAAAACAGCAGCAGACGATTTAGTATTTTTCTTCAGTTATAAAAGTTACTTACTTTACACCATTAACACAATTGAAAAGCTTGAGCTTCTAATTTTACTTCAAGTTAAAAGTTAAGAATGAAGTACAGATTGTGCATGCACCATGTCGATACATGTAAACATGCCTCATTTTAAACTGGTCGCTATAGAAGTTACGATTATTGCCGAACGGAAGTCGGAAAGTTCATGACCCGTTTTCGGAAGAGTTCGTAAGGATGTTACGTAGTTACGGTGGTCACATGACCTTCTTGGCAACGACGTTACAATGTCGGCTAACTTCGGCTTGTGGGACCCATCTAGCGATGTTGAAGATTTATTTGATTTTATTCCGAGTCATAATCGCTCATCTTGACTTCGATTTAGTCCTGTCTCTGCCTGATTTACAACAGGATTTCTTTTCAACATTCTTCTTAATAATGAAAAAAAATAAGAAAGATACGGATATTGGGCCTTTACGTTTAGTCGTATATTGGGCCTTTACGTTTAGTCGTTTTTTACGATCATGCAATAAGGGCAGCGGGTACAATTCTAGTGCCCTATAGGGCCAGAATAAGGGGAGTGGGACGACTGGTTTGCTCGTTGTCAATATGATGTGACTGGATGTGGGTGTTGCTTGGTATCTTTAGAGACATGCTTCAGTAATAAAAATGGTAAACGATCCACTATACAAGAAGACACAACACAGATATACGATATTACGCAGTCTCCAAAACACAAAGCCGCCCTTCATACACACAACGTGCCGCATACATTGGAGACCATCCTTACATGACCTGTTGAATTGAATCAAACAAACAAACCTGTGTTATACATATATCAAATAAAAAGAAATAAAAGTTGACTTATGACAATTGAGGTCATTCTGTATAAGTTTTGGTAAGTTACAAACTTTGGCGAGGAATGAAAGATGACCTACGACAATTGACGTCATTTTGTTTAATTTTTGGGTAGTAATAAACTTTGACGGGGAATTAAAGATGAATAACGGTTATCGACGTCATTCTGTATTTTTTTGGTAGTTACAAACTTTAACGGGGACTGAAAGATGACCTACGACAATCGACGTCATTCTGTATAAATTTTGGGAAGTTACAAACTTTGACGGGATGAAAGATGACTTACGACAAGTGACGTCATTCTGTATAAGATTTGGTAGATACACGTGATAAAAAAGTGACTACTTCACTTGATGTCATTTGATTTTTTCGAGGTAGGGACAATATTTGAAGGCCATTAAAGTTGACTTACGACAATTGAGATCCTCTTGTATAAGTTCCGTGTAGTTACAATATATGATAAAGCTATTAAGTTGTGTTTTTTGTAGAGGGTACCGAAGGCTGTGTTATTGGATCCACGGTATGGTATTCCAGTGCGTTCTTTAAGACCCCCATGAGTGGATTGACACCATCTCCGCAGACATTTTTAAAATCATCCAGATCAAGAGCCCAAACCATAGAACCTGCTAGTTCCATCTCCTTAATGAATTTAGCCTAACAAGAAAAAAAAGGAAAAAAACAACTAACAAATGAATAGTGAAAAAATAACATACAGTTAAAATAAAATAAAAATCAACATGTCGAGGTTTTTTTTTTTATTTATCTTCATAATGATTATAGTACATGTAAGTATTGAATTGATAAAACCCAAACTTAAATTTATCCATTGCCGATACAACATTAACGATACTCATTATTTGACCAATAATGTGGTGTTCAAATGTATGTGTAAAATATTATATCAAATAATTTGCTTTCATTTTGGTGCATGCGCAATGAGTACTTCATTCCATATAGGGCATAGTGTCATAGACTTTTGTTCGGGACACAATTAATAAATTAATAATAAATAAAATCGAGTGTCACTTTCAATTTCAAAACCAACACAGTGTGCCGTTCCTTTAGATTCTTTCGAATTTATTAACCCATAAAAACAGCGATAGTAACTTCATGGAATAAGAAGCTAGGGTTGTCCAGGGGTGGACATACATACAGTGATAGTAACCCCTGGTATATCGAGGACTCTTTACCTTGCCAGTGAAGCTCTGAATGTCATCGTACCCTACCCATTGGTCCCCAGAGTAGGCGTACGGTACCTGATGTTCGTCATCCCAAACTCGCGTCCATCCCTGTTCCATATATTTGCATATCTATAAATAGACAAACAGATAAATGTAAATGAATAATAGATAAAATAAATAAATGATAATATATGGTAGTAAAAATGATAAATCAAAATAAATGAAAAAAATAAGTACATACTATTATATTATTTAATAAGCAAATTGATATATAGATAGGTAGATAAATACAGTATATAAATAAATAAATAAATAAATAAATAAATACACTGTATGTCATATCATGGTATCTAAATTCACTCATAGAATTGTTTTACATGACACATGTTCTGTTTTTTTTTCTCGAATTTTCAAACATAACTACATGTACGAAGCAAATTATCACCTAAACCTATTGGTCTACATCGTGAAAAAAAGGTAAAAACAATTGATAAAATTCATGTAATTGTCGCGAATCGTAATTGTTAACATTGATATAGCTGTATGATTAAGTAGTCCGGATGTGTTAGCTACAGTATACTTATCACCATGCCAGATATCTACGGTTTAAAAAATGCAACAAACAGCTACATGTGGATTACTTTTTTGGAATAGGTTTATTTAAGTTTGAAACGACAAATCTAATGCATTAGAATATACACAAAAATATAGATTGTTGAGATAGAAACCCATGACTTATTTATTTGACTTATATATCCAAGTTTACAGTCATCATTTAAATTGTTGGTCATAAATAATGAATGTAAATAAAAAATAGTATGTACCGCTTACCGCAAAAAGATTAAAAAAAATTCTTCAGCGATAAAACCAATATGGTTATTTCTTCAAATTATCGTCAGCAAAATATATAGCAAATATCGTGTAAATGATAAAATATATTTTGTCAAACAAACTTCATAGTAGGCGAGATATCCAGTGGCATTTGTATATGGTCCTTCAATTCCTGGTCCTATGGTAGGAGCGCCCAGACCAAAGTCCCAGCTGTTAGCTAGTGTAAATGTCCTCCCGTATAATGCTAGTCCCAGCACGAGCTTGTGAGGTGGAGCTCCCAGTGATATCCAGTACCGTACCGCAGCAGCCTAAACATGATTAAAAATTGATAAAGGGACAATTCAGTCTAAGTGTACATTAAAATTTGCACATATCTCGGAAACAAACCAGAAAAGAGATTAGTTGGTTTTACTGTGATATGCCAGAAAAGCCCACTGTAGTGAAATGTATGTGAAATGTTCAAACTCGCTGACTGTCCGCCATTACACATTATGGTCGGATGTTTTGTATGCCGAATCCGGGCCCTTGTCGGTGTAGTAAAGAAATTTGTGCCTAGAACTACTCAAATCGCTTTACAGTAGTGTGTTTACCTTATTAGATGCATGTTCTTGTCTAAAAATAATTTCATCGAGTCCTCAGTGGTTATGTATTGCATTTGTTTAACGTGCGTGACTTTGACTTGGGGTATGGGTTCAGCGTACATGATGTACCTGCTTAATCGTATTGATCAACGATTTGGAATTTAAACGGTATCAATCAAAACACTTAACAATGTCATTAAATTTGTCAATATTTTTTGTGATATGTTTCATAAGGAACGTAGAAAAATACATTTATGTCAAATTTTACTTCGTGGTTATGTAACAGAAATAGCCTCACTGCATTGTCCCTTTAAGTAAATCACTTTTAAAACATTACTTTTACAAAGTAAATGATCTTCTTGGTCGCCACACTAGTTACATATAAAACATTATTTCAGTTAATTAAATTAGACTTTTACTTGTGATCGTTGTAGATTTAGTAGTTAGAATCGTTAGTTTAAACTTACTCTATACATGTATTGCTATATTGTTATGTTTTATGATAATGTGACGTTCCAATGTGTTTGTTAGGTTGGTAAAAGGGCTAGCGTCTTTCGATTTAGGATTGATTTCTAAATTTCTCCATGTTGTTGGTCACGGTTACCTGGTGATCAACCGGGACGTACAGATTCACGTAATATTTTATCATATCACTATAAAATGCATTATCAAACTCATTTTACATTAACATTTTAAAGCTAAAAGCCATATCGGTCAAAGTATGTACATTGTACATTTAAAACGTCGGTAAACTGGAGGTGTGAAACAAGCCTCTAATTTATAATAGGCCCCTTCATAAAGTGATGAATACTTGTACTTTTTTTTAAATAATTTATTTTTGAAGTGAATGATTGAATGTGTTAAGTAGAAATGTTGCACATGTTAGTAAGATTTATTAAAAATGATCAGTATGCATTCAAAATTAAAGCACATAAGATATGTATAAAAAATACTATAACCCTTCTGCCGAAATCTTACTTAGTTAATTAAATTTATGTTTTATCGGTAAACTGTGATTCCCAAATAATAAAACAAACGTCTTATAGGTCTAAACAATTTAATGAATATTCATAAACGATACAGCGAGGCTTGAGTGGGGTGGTATCGATGGAGTATTTACAAACCTGATTCAGGAACCGGTGAAACCCTTGCTCATCACTTCTCGCGTAGAGTGGACTGCTGTGTCCTGTAGTGCTCTCCCACGACCCATGAAAGTCGTATGACATCAGATTTATGAAGTCAAGATCCCTGAAAAATTTGTCCCAAACCATTTGGATGATTTAATTTGTAATTATGTTAGTTGTGTGGCCTTTGTTAAATATATTATCTAAAGATACGATCAATGCGATGTAGTTTATAATGAGTTACATTATGTATGGGTATCGGTACCTTGAGCTAGAGAAATCCCAATGTGGCTATGGATCCGTGCTTCAAAGTCAATAGTCTGGATAACTCACAATCCGGAAGGAAATAACTTTGAACGAATTTATTTATTGACTTAGTACCGGAATTTATCAGTCCTGATCCATATGGTTTGGGTTGGAAACGCAAGTGTTCGGATTGTGTTGAGGATCGCTTTCATCGAACGCACCCATTTAAACAAAAAAATTTAATCTTGGTCGTGTCAATTTTAAAGCAAAGATATAGCAATATTTTCAAAGTAAAGAAACAAAAAGCATCTTTATCATTCATAGACTAACTCGTCCGGATTACGAATTTTCCAGACTGCTGAATCTTAGTCAATCTGTAACACTATGATAATCCGATTCATGTCATTTCCGTCTGGACTGAAATTTCCAGACTTTTCGCGTCCGGAGTATCGTGGATCCTCGGTATTAGAATTATACTAAAAAATTGAACTCCAATAAACGTTCCGTTTACTTACTTGGATATGAGATCTACTTGATAAGAATCATCAATAGTCCACTTTCCGGCCGACACTGCTGCCGAGAGAAGCAGAGGCCTTCGTGTTGTCCGGGTGCCTTCTTCCTGGAATCTGTGATGTAAAATCTTCAACAAACAACCCAAATAAAATCAGCAAAATTAGTAATTACAAAGACAATATTCTGTATTTGCATATTAAAGAGTAATTTGCCTTTACGGTAGGTACTGATTATGACGTCATGTGTTTGCGATCGTAACGTCATACATTCAGAATACGACGTGAATTGTGCTCATAAAATAATGACGTAACAATCGATACGTTACCACAAAGGAGATAACTCTTTGATAATTCGACACGATTAAAACATTCATTTGTGATATTGCATTTAAAGGCATTGGTTTATATCGAAATTAAACCCCGCTAATAGGTTCCGTTTATGAATCGCAAGATATGAACCTGTGAATTTAAAGCGTTATAGCATGATAGATTCCAATGACAGAGGACAGGGCGAAAAAATACGGTACTCTTCGGCACATTAATGATACATATGTTTATGTAACGCTCCATACAGAAAGCTAAAACATGGGTCAAATTCACATTTTTTTTCGGAATCAAGTTGTCCGTGAATGATTCGAAAAATAGTCTTCCTTGAATAAAGAAAACTGACCAATCGCCAGGCAGTACGTAGTCACGTCTCGTGCCCACAAGTGCATATGTACCTAATTATTCATTGATAGTAACAATACAAAATACAAAGTCACGTGCGGTATATATACAAATGTACCCGGACGGTTTGATTGACAGCTGTCGCCCGTCAAATACACAGTAACTTTCAATAAAATATTATTTTTAATTAATATTTAAACCAAATTTAGATTAGATATTTGTAGACAGACAACAAACTCGATAGCGTATTCTTCGATCGATATACCTGAACAAGTCTTGTAAATCTATATTTATCTCTCCAGCTATTGGCTCCAGATGAAGGGTATTCCCAGTCAAGGTCAAGACCATCCAGTCTGTATCTCCTGAGGAAGGAGATCGCGTTATCAGCGAACTCTTCAGTGTTCTGGTCTGTTGCTGCCATGGCTGAAAATCTTTCAACGCCATGGGACCAGCCCCCCACTGCTAAGATCACTTTCAGACTGGGGTTTATTGTCTTAAGATCTATAATTCTGCTGTATAAATCTGTAAATGAAACAGTATCAGACTTGAGTTTATTTATTAAAGTCTATAATGCTGCTGTATGGGTATGCAATATTTTGTATTTAAATGCTTTTGCTGTCAATCAGTACCGCATTTCATATAGGGTCTTGTGCTGTGGGTTTTATTCGAGGCGCAGTCTATTATTTCTACTACTTTTATGCTAAAGTGGCGTAGCACCTTTAACAATTCCGTCTTTGCATATTAAAGATTTACTTCCCTAAAGTTGCGGGTAGGTATCCCATTTAGACCGAATGAAACCCAAAATGTTGGCGATGCATGCAAAACAAATGTGAAAACCCACCGCGACCAGGATGGTTGCATTTCTACCACAATTATGAAGGAGTACTCCGTTCTGTCTATAAAATGAGTGCATAAACAAACGATTACAAAATGAAAAGGAGCTCATTTTAAAAGACAGATGATTCATTCTAGTAACACACTGTGACGTCATTATTTTGTGAGTGACAGTCAAGCCGTTTTCTCTGAAAAGTATGACAATCAATACCTACCCGCAAGGGCAGATAACTCTTTAATATGCAAATACGGAATTGATACAGCACTAAACCCTTTCACATACACAGTAATACATACCTATGTCATTGTATCCCTCTGTTGTCATGTTGTTACCGTCCAGTTGAGAGAAGGCGAATATGATGTGAGTACAGAGAAAAGGATCAATATCGCCTGCTGAGAACGCCATAGGGCTTATTCTATACTGGGCCCAGTTTGTGAAGTAACACACTCTCTTGTATTCTGACATCCCTGTAATTCAATTTTATCATGTATTAAATAATAAAAAATACATAGTATATGCTACACTTACATTCTTTTTATAGCATAGTTTTCTTTTAATTTTTTTTGTAAATTAAGCATTTGACTTATTTTCTTCAAATTTATTTCAAATTTTGACAAAGGATGGACTTGAATAGTTTATTTTTATTATGGAGATAAAACACTAAAATCGTGTGTATGATTAGAATACACTCTGACTTTTGAATTATAAGTCATTAACATAAAATATATATCATTCAATCTAAACCTATTAAATTCAAACTTTCCTAACGGGCTCTTTTAACTATAAAATCATTAAGCCATTGTTGCAGCCAATCAGAGACGGTGTTACTAAAACATAGACATAATTTATTAAACCAATAAAAATGCTTGTTACACACAACAATATTTAAACAATTGTCTCACATCCTGGCTAATCATATTTAGTCCTATATATCGAGACAATCATCCGGGGCGGTTGTAAAATAATGAACGTACACCAAAGTTATTTTTAATATATCTAGCATGTATTTCTACTAATATCATGTTCAAATGACGTAGCATGCCCGCATGTAGCTCACAAACAAAATCCAGAGAGACGCCCAAAAGCTTAACAACTGTTCACCACGGTACACCCTCAGACAATTCTCTTTTGAGTAGGTTGACCTTGTGACCTCTAGTAGTGACGTCAGTGTGATTCTAAATAACCTTGAACCACATTACGTAGACGACATTAAAATTGCATTGCTACCTTAGGTAGGTATAAGCACTATAAACATCAGCTACAATGTATGTCGTCTGCATCTTTTTACAATAGAGGTATTACTGTATCTTCAAACATAGCTGCGGTGTCACCCATTGTGATTCAAGTGCAATATCCAGCAGAAAACAATCACAGACTTCACTTGTCGCTGTCTAATATGTTACCTTACGGTACGGTATTAATGTATTATCAGCCTCTTTCGTGTGTGGATAGGAAAGGTATATATTCTACTCGATTGTCACATTTTGTGTTTTCAAGGAAGGAATATCTCCTTCTTCATATCCACATAAGAAATGGTATTTTTCTCTCATACGTTTTATTACAATTTTACAATGTTATGAAATGCTGTTATTTTGAAATAATTTCAACGGAAACCGCGACTACAAATCAATTCTCCATATATAAAAAAAAATGTTTGATATTTTGATGCAATTCCATTGTTTGTGTTCTTAATAGTAAAGCCAGCGTAGTTTCTGGTAATTATTGGTTCACATTTTACCAATATTTGTAATTTTGTTGACGCAGTGACATAACAGAATTGTATTGTATGGGCAGAAATACAACCTCAGACAACATGAGTGTATCTCATTTGATAAACCAGTTTTACACCCGTAGGTATGAGAGAAATATATTTCTGTCGGTATCAACCACGCAATATTAAAACTTTTGACGATTGAATCTACAAGCGACTGACGGTCATTCGGACAATACGTAATAGCATATTGTCTGTAGGGACATGTAAATATGTATTTATATCAGGTGGGTATACGTATGCCTTGTAGATGTTGTCAAATATGTCCGTTAAATGCAACGGCCGGGGCGTATCGTTCAACGTTAACGTTAGACATTGTGATACAAAATATGATATTTATATAAATATTAAGTAATATTAAGAAAAATATACCTTTAAAGGCAGCTCGCAAAGATTTAGAACCGCTTAAATTAAATGTTCTCGATTTAAGGTCAACGCGCGAGATTTTTGACCCGCGAAAATTGTGTATTGCCTATTCACGTAAACGGTTTTGTATCATCATTTTCAGGCTGAACCAGCCATATTTTATGGGAATTCCCTCTCCCTGTTAAAATATGCAATGTAAACAAAGCATTAAATCAAGAAAACAGCACCTGTGTCGCAATGTATTTCTGAAATACAATGCTAATATTTCAGTAGTAGGTTGCATATGTGTTTTTTGATATAATTCAATAGAGCATTTTCGGAGCATTTAGATTTATCAATGTAAACAAATATTCACTGCGCTCGATCGTTCTTACGTCGACATAGTTTAGCCCGCAGAACAGTACATTAGCCTCCAGGATTTTAGAACCAAACAGTGGATTAATCTGATAACAGATTTTGTCTAATTCCTTTAAACTTTGATTATCCGACTGAATACTACCATTCATAAGGACGAAAACTACGACATCGGAATCCACCGGCCACGATGAAAAGGTCATTGGGTGACTAAAAATATTGCGAATCATCAGAGATGTGTTTTAGTAGATATTGCTCTCCTCTCGTTGTTATTAATACATTTTCACATTTTCCTTCTCCAACTCCACACTTTGTTTTCAGGAAACAAACTTAAATCCAATATCATATGCTATTCACACAATTACAAAAATGTACCTCCATGATATCGTTGTGCTCTTGAAATAACTGTAACATGCTATGTCGGGTGATCCGGCTGGTCAGATCAACACACCGAGGAGAAATGTTTATAGATACATACCTATTATATACGTCGACACGATGTTAAATAAGGCCAGAAGAACGACTAAACGAACTGTAAATTCCATCTGAAATGATTAAATAAATTTATGGATATATAACATAAATAAATATAAAATAAATATATGAATAAATATACAATAAATATATGAATAAATTTATAAAATGAATAGATACACTGTACATATATTAAATAAATAGTATATTTATATAATATAATATATATTTATTAAATAAATAAATATATTTATAAAATAAATACATTTTTAAAATAAAATACATTTATACAATAAATAGATTGATAAAAAATAAATAGATTTATAAAATAAATAAATAATTAAAAAAAATGGATAAATGTTCACTATAAATGTAATTCCACCAGTAACGTGCTTGTTCGGAACCGTGTATACTTTACTGCTATTGTTAAAATGTAATAAAATGCTATGTAAAAACATTTGATTGTAAAAAAAAATTAGTTGTACATGTTTCTTCTTTAAAACATATACAGTTACTAATTGTTACGATACGCGCAAATGCTTTGTCAGAAAGATTGATTGCTTGAAGTTTTGTTTAAAATTTTGTTTGCTAATGATTATTATTTTCTTTAAATAATAAACTATTTGTATAAGAGTGAACAAGGTTCCCTTGTTTGGATAAAGTAAGATATGAACCACTACTTTGCTATGATAAATGTAGATTGTGATTTTATGTGGTCTAGAACAAATGTACTTATCCGGCCTATTTTGCTTGTAAGCCAGTCTAAAGACAACATCATTATTTGTCTAGAAGGCTTTATTGCAATTAAATTAGGTCGATCACATTTCACTAAGAAAATTGGTTAAAATCATTTTAATTTCGATATTTTTTCATATGATATTTGCATAGTAGTTTACATTGATTAGTTCGTCTAATATTTGAACTATAACATTAGAATAAAGTTTTCAAAGAGCTTGATTTTTAAATGTTCCCAGACAAGACAAAGAGAATAAGGTGACTAACACTGCCAAACAAAGATATCGTTTTCTTGTGATTATTGATATTTTAGCTTGTCAACCCAAGGCTTGCCTTGTTTGATTCTCTTTCTCCAATACTGATTAGAAAAAAAAAACCATTTCAGTTGCTTTCCAGTTTTTTAGCTCGCCTATTCGAAGAATAGCGGGAGCTAATGTTGTCACCCCGGCGTCGGCGTCGGCGGCGGCGTCAGCGTTGGCGTCCCATATCACGTTTAAGTTTTTGAGCAAGTTTCTGTTTCGTCAATTGTTTAAGCTTAAGTCATCATAAATGTTTATGACTTTATTTTCCTAATGTGTATGGATGCTGAAAGTGATAATACAACCAATTTGGGGCCCTTTAGGTTTTTTTTGAGTCTGTTAATTTGTCATATTTCCATGTTAAAGTTTTTGAGCAAGTTTCTATTTTGTCAATTGTTTAAGCATAAGTCATCATAAATGTTTATGATTTTATTTTCCTAATGTGTATGGATGCTGAACGTGATAATACAACCAATTTGGGGCCCTTTAGGGGTTTTTGAGTATGTTAATTTTTCATATTTCCATGTTAAAGTTTTTGAGCAAGTTTATATTTTGTCAATTGTTTAAGCATAAGTCATAATAAATGTTTATGATTTTATTTTCCTTATGTGTATGGATGCTGAACGTGATAATACAACCAATTCGGGGCCCTTTAGGGTGTTTTTGAGTCTGTTAATTTGTCATATTTCCATATCTAAATAGTAAATACTTGAACATCATCTTCTTCTGAATAGGCGAGCTTTGCTGTTCTCCAATAGCTCTTGTTAATCATGCCATTATCAAAGGAAAGTCGTATATATGTGTCAAAATTGATGACATGTTTGATTATATACCAAAGTGTCGTTTGACATTAGAAGATAACAATGTTTATGATTTTACTATTCAGTTTTTAAATATCACAAATTTATCTGCCCGTATGAGTAGGTATTGATTGTGGCGCCATGTATTTACGAGCACAACATCTTATTTTAAAGACAAATACACATGAATTCATGAATCCACAATCGATATCTTCGTAAAAGGGCAGATAACTCTGTAGTATCTGTAATATGTAAAGGTGTAATAACACCAAGGCAGACAATATAGGTTTATATGAATGAAAAAAAACCAAAAAAAAACAAAAACTGCCAATCACACCTCAAGAACAAATCGGGTTTAAAATATTATCAAATGGACCATATTGATATTAGATATGATAACAGCAAAACCCACTCAAATAAACATTTACGTATTTTAAACATTTACGTATTTACGTATCATAAGATAAGTTAAATTTAAAAAAAAACATATTTATAAATATTTTTTGAAAAAGAAATTTAACAAATGTATTTGAAAACTGAATATTTACAAATAATTTTGAAAATAAAATATTAACAGATATTTTTGAAAATCAAATATTTATAAGAGTTTTTGAAAATTAAACATTTACAAATGTATTTGAAAACTAAATATTTACAAATAATTTTGAAAATCAAATATTTACAGATATTTTTGAAAATGAAATTCTTCGCAAATGTTATCTACTACATATATTTTAATGATAATGATACATTACCTTTATTCTTGTGGGACCGTTGTATCTTTAGAACTCTACTATCCATGGAATACACGACATATATACAGACGTACCTGTGGAACTAAAGGGTGTACCTGGTACATGTCCTGTACCTACATAGGTGTAGTACGAGATACCTGCGTCATAACTAAAGGTAGCGGATACTATAAATAACGCAGATGTTGTTTTGATTTTATCATCCACATTTTTGCTCTGGTGGGTTATATATATATATATATAGCAGGTTTTAATTGTACACAGTGATACGGTCGCCTTCTACCTTCGCGCTTGGGGGAATTTCCCTTTAGCTCAGTCGGTAAAACGGCAGACCAGTAAGTCCGGGGTCGCGGGTTCAAGCCCGGCTGGCGGCACACTACTCTCGCCCTGTCACATATATATGACGATTTCCAAAATATGTTTTAGTAGTTACGACGAATCAGAGTCATTCAATTTGAACTTAGTAATTACAAAGAATTTTTATTGTAGAAAAATGAACAGTTGTTAAAGTAGAGAATGGTATAAATATTACAGATCTTGTTTTAAATTGTACTGTTAAAAGTGAACAACCCTAAAGGTCAAGCAGTAAATCTGTTTATGTTGTGAAGTTATCTTTCGGCTTTATAGCTGTCCAGACACGGAGCTTTGTGACCGGCAGTGTATGTCAGATAAGGTTAAAACATTAATTTTAGATTAGGAGATTCACGTTCATGTTAGTTTTATAATTGTTTAGGGATTGCTCTGTGCTTTGTTTTGTAAATATATAGTGAGTTGATTATAATTCAGCTCCAGTTTTAGCCTCCGATCTAGCCAAACGTTTATTTGTAACCCTTAGATTTAATACTGAATAGAACAAGAAGACTGGACTTTGTCCTTTTGTATTTGTAACTGGAATTTAGAGGGCAACATGTATATACGTACCCGGCCTACTATACCTTTCGGTCGTAGTGGAGCACTGCCTCCGAAAATCACTCGGGCACAGTTTTCTATACTGTTTTGTAGGTTTACAATTATTTTATGCATATAAATGCATTTACATATTATATTTGTCCAAAACAAACATAACTACCATTCTTAATATCTACCGTACCGCTCACACGACGTCATATTCACAATTTCCGGACTTGCCGTAAAAATCCCCTTCAGAAAGATCTTCATGTGTATTACGTAAAAAATAATGCCTCGGTGGGAATTTAATAATCTATGTGGTTCAGTTTTATTGCCTAGTAAGCAAGCGATATCGAACAAGTAAGATGAAATGCAAATAAACGTTTTATAATGGTTTGCATAATCATTACTTTGCTCCATTAGCAGTGATAGGCACCAATTGTAGCTCTAAAGACGACATCATTTTCTGTCTAAAAGTCTTTTGAGCTACAATATTGCAGCCACGTTTACACCACCGTGGAAAATATTTTGTAAAAGTAAAATGAAAGAAACTGTTATTTCTTTGCAACTCAATTTTTAATTTTTGTATCATCCATTTGAATTATGAGTGTTTTCCAACAGAAAGCAATTACATAGAGTGATGTTGAAGAAAAATGAATGTGGTTATCGATTTAATTAAGTATTTAGTTTTGTGTTATATATAAGGACAAAATTTTCGCAAACTTCCTTTGATTGATATATTTTGGTTAACGCATATCAATGAATATTAAAATATATAAAAAATGAATATTAAAGGGACAATTCACCCAGGCTAATTCTTTTATATAACCAAGAAGCAAAATATGGCATAAATGTATTGTTCTACATTTCTTATGAAACATATAACACAAAATATTGACAAATTCCACGTCATTGTTTAGTATTTTAATTGATACCTTTGTAATTCCAAATCGTTGATCAATATGATTAAGCAGATACAATATGTACGCTGTACCTATATCCGAGCCCAAGTCACGCACGTTAAACAAATGAACTATATATACCACTGGGGAGGTGATAAAATGACTTTTAGGCAAGACAATTCACCGAAAAGGGTAAACACACTACTGTCAGAGCGATTTGAGCAGTTCTAAAAGTTGCTTTACTCTACGAGCAAGGGACAAGATGTTTGACCTCAATGTGTAATGGCGGACAGCAAGTGAGTTTGAACATTTCACACGTATTTCACTACCATAGGCTTTTCTGGCATATCACAGTAAAACCGACTGACCTAATTCCCATTAAAGCTGGGTTTTTCCGATTTATGTACAAATTTTAATGTTCTCTTAGACTGAATTGTCCCTTTAATGAATAATCGTGTATTTTAATGAATAACTATTAATATTAATTGATCGGGTATTTATGATAAAATTTTGTGTTATATTTGATGACTAAGGAAAGCCCCTTCAGAAAGATCTTCATGTGTATTACGTAAAAATAATGCCTCGGTGGGAATTTGATAATCTATGTGGTTCAGTTTTATTGCCTAGTAAGCAAGCGATATCGAACAAGTAAGATGAAATGCAAATAAACGTTTTATAATGGTTTGCATAATCATTACTTTGCTCCATTTAGCAGTAATAGGCACCAATTGTAGCTCTAAAGACGACATCATTTTCTGTCTAAAAGTCTTTTGAGCTACAATATATTGCAGCCACGTTTACACCACCGTGGAAAATATTTTGTAAAAGTAAAATGAAAGAAACTGTTATTTCTTTGCAACTCAATTTTTAATTTTTGTATCATCCATTTGAAATTATCCATTTGAGTGTTTTCCCAACAGAAAGCAATTAATATAGAGTGATGTTGAAGAAAAATGAATGTGGTTATCGATTTAATTAATATTTAGTTTTGTGTTATATATAAGGACAAAATTTTCGCAAACTTCCTTTGATTGATATATTTTGGTTAACGCATATCAATGAATATTAAAATATATAAAAAATGAATATTTAAGGGACAATTCACCCAGGATAATTCTTTTATATAACCAAGAAGCAAAATATGGCATAAATGTATTGTTCTACATTTCTTATGAAACATATAACATAAAATATTGACAAATTCCACGTCATTGTTTAGTATTTTAATTGATACCTTTGTAATTCCAAATCGTTGATCAATATGATTAAGCAGATACAATATGTACGCTGTACCTATATCCGAGCCCAAGTCACGCACGTTAAACAAATGAACTATATATACCACTGGGGAGGTGATAAAATGACTTTTAGACAAGACAATTCACCGAAAAGGGTAAACACACTACTGTCAGAGCGATTTGAGCAGTTCTAGACAAAAGTTGCTTTACTCGACGAGCAAGGGACAGGATTCGGCATACAAGATGTTTGACCACAATGTGTAATGGCGGACAGCAAGTGAGTTTGAACATTTCACACGTATTTCACTACCATAGGCTTTTCTGGCATATCACAGTAAAACCAACTGACCTAATTCCCATTAAAGCTGGGTTTTTCCGATTTATGTACAAATTTTAATGTTCTCTTAGACTGAATTGTCCCTTTAATGAATAATCGTGTATGTTAATGAATAACTATTATTAATATTAATTGATCGGGTATTTATAATAAAATTTTGTGTTATATTTGATGACTAAGGAAAGCCTAGGTTCATTTAAAGCATATATTGTAGTCAATCGATGATAATGAATGTTAATACATATTTATTGATTTTTTTAATGAATATTTTATTAAATAATCATGGATACTAATTTTAGTCAATATTAACGGATATAGATTAATATATTATTTGAATGTTAACTAATTTAAATTGATATTAATGAATACGAATAATTAAAAAAAGGATTTGTTTCTAGACGGTTTTGTATTGCCGAAGCTATCATAACATTCAGTTTAAGTAAAAATGATCCAAAGACCTCACTCAATGTTATTGAACTGCAGTTCAAAACCAAATTTCACTATCACAACTAGCTTTGAAGCAGATACAATTTTAACCTTACCTACGTTGACCACTAAAATAGCCAATGGTATTTACACCAGACTAGACCTACCTATTTTGATCTCCATCTCTCTGACCTTATCACGACTGCCTGAGGTGGAGGTCTAAAGGGTCATTGTTAAGTGGACTCTTTGTTAAAGTTGTTTACTGATTAACACGCTTGAACAAATATTTTTGTTTTCACTTTTTAAATAAAATCGTCTGTGTAACAACACTGTTCTCATTTATTACGTACATTTACCCGTAAGTGAGACATTATTGTATGTAGTATTCGAAAATTCTAGTTACACGAGTTGCTATGACATGGGTTTCATTGTTGATGGTGTATAATTTTTTTTGTTAAATTACCAAAATGGCTATATAGCACGAATTTACAAATTACTATATCTATTCGATGGTATTTATAGACAGCTTTGGCTACATTTCTATCTTATCAATGTACATTGAAAAACCAATTTTAAATGTAGGGAATCAAATTTGACAGCTGTTTGTTTGCGTATTCCGTTTTGGCATATTACAGAATTATCTGCCCTTGCGTGTAGGTATTGATTGTGACGTCATGTATTTCAGAGGGCAACATCATATTTTTTAGAGAAAACGACGCGAGTTGCGCTCACAAAATAATGAAGTCACAATGGATACCTACCCGAAATGGAGATATAGAGAATACATGGTTAGTATCTTACAATACAAGGTTTATTTTGGTGCGATACTTAGGAAAACCGAGATGAAGAGGCTCTGCCGAGTCATCTCGGCTCTCTGTGTCGAGCACCAAAATAAACCTACCTTGTATTGTAAGATACCAACCGTGTATTCTGTTTATCCTGGAACCATTATTAAGACATTTCAAAACGAAACCAAATTGCCAGTTATTTACTTGGTTTTGTTCCATGCGAGACGCTTCTTTGATGCGGAGGAAAAGATTCATTCACTAAACAGAATGAGAGAGTACTCCTTTTTACTTACTTCACAAAGAATTTTGTGATAAATTTTAAAGTGCTTTGAACTTTGCGTTAATAGTTTGCTAAATGATTAACTTCACTTAACAGTTAGATACCACTTATTGTGGGTGTTATTGGACAGGCCTAAGGGTTATAATCTATGATCAAATTTAAACTGTTTTGTGACCTTTGAGAATAAAATTCACCAAATGAGTGGAATAACTGTGGTAATCCTCTGGGCAAATTGACTATGATACCTTTTCTGAATGAATTTAAGTTCCATTACTAAAACGTTATCGGATTAAATATTACAACTGCCATCCTAAAAGAGACCTAAAGGACACAGACGACGGGCTTGAATAAGACATGACCAAATTGAGGGCGTTAGTCTGGGCAATAAAAAATCTGTAATTTGATTGTATATACAATATTAAAAGATCAAGAAAATTTTTTATTTGTAAAGGTCAGTTAGGTTCTCCGACTTTTGTTCGAAACACTATCATCTATTATTCAGGGACTCGCACTGATGTGCCAAGGCCGACTATGTCAATATGTTATCATCATGTAATTCCAAAGTTTACAAACTTCAAAACTTTTTCTTTTCGGCTTCTTTTACATCGTGATAAACGTGTTGACGGAAGTTTTACCGGTTGTATAATTGGTGGTGGATAATCCACGGGTTGTACCCACTGTCGACGGGCTGGGGGTACGCTTTTCCTCCCGATATACCCTCAGACTCTTCTGCCAAGCTAGTATTTTCCCGCGACCTGTTCGATGGGACTCATACGAAGAGTCCACAACTCTATTTCGGAATCCATCACGGTCTAACAGTGATAAAACAAAACCTTATTTTAAAAGGTTATCTAAAAAAGGATTTTTAATGCCTGCATTATAATTGATTTTAGATTGACAGCATTTGATCTAATTGATAGAAGTATTTGTTTGGGACTTTACTTATAAATCAGGGGAATCCGATGGGAATACATTGCTAAAAAAATGCATTCAATGCATACTTTTATACCATTTAAGTGATTTCGGGGTTTCAATTTAGTAAATGCGATGTTAGGGCTGTACTATTTACTGAGAAAGACACGAACGGTGCTATTCCACAGAGGCGTCGTAATTTGTGACCACCGATTGGGGTACAGTTGTATTATTGTCATTGAGTGAGAAAATGTGTTATAAGAGGAGATAACTGTCCATCAGTTAGAAATAGGTTTGATTTAACTTGTTTTTGAGGTAATGTACAAGCGTTGATATCAGGTTCAACAAAACGCGGAGGACGCGCCTAATCCTCTGCATTGTAATTGCAGTTGATACGTGTATATTATTATTAAAATTAACTGTAGGTATGTTGACTTTCTTAATATATGAAAAGGGTCCACACAAATATAAGAATTTCCAGAAACGGGGTGGGAGAGACCGAGGGAAAATGAATAGTGTGGTAGCTTTACAATAATGTATAACAATGTATGTAGGAGACCGATAATAGACGAAATTCAATAATCTTGGTATGTTTATTTATTAATGACAAAGGGAATAATTGTATTAGATAACGCATATGCATTGTAGCAACATCTAAGGAAGAAAAATAGCTTTATTATTTTCCAATAAGTTGAGTGTAAGTTGAAAAAGTCAATCCAAGAATTGTAAATATCTACTCAGTAGTACGAATTTATAGATACATAAAAATAGAATAGTTATAACTGGGAGGATATGCTAAGAGAAATTTGGGTGACAAATCATTAGAAGCTCCTTAGGTATAAAAGTTGTTGCCACACAAACTTATTTGTCAACCAAAACACTATATAAGGTTCCATGGAGCTAAATAAAACACAACTTTTAAAGGATTATGACGGTATCGTTAGAATCTTGGGTACAGTTATGGTTGCTGTGTTTATATAACCAGAGACAAATATTAAAACTGTATTGAATTAATAGGAATAGAAACTAAAAGGTACATTATCCAACTGTATATTAAAAAAGTTGTTTAGGATATCAAGAAAAGAACACAAATGATTGAAAATGGTTCAATTAAACATTTAAAATGGAAACCTAGCATATAATATTTGGATGTGACCAATACACTCACTGGGATTGATATGTCATCCGTAGATCTGTTAAACATGTTACAATTATAGATAAATAGCATTCTTGAATGAGGTCATATAGACAAGGAGGTTGAACTATACAAATAAACGTATAATACAGTTCACGATGGATATACAGTAAATATTCATATATTATGATTAATTTATATGTTTTACAATATTTATTTAGTATAAGCTCCTATTGACACTGTATATAAAAAATGTTTAACCAAAATAAGAATTTCGGCACACAATCTTGAATATTGAAAAAGGGTAGAAAACAAAAATATCCCACGAGAGAATAGATTGTGTACATGTTGTGGATTTAAATGAACTTGAAGATGAATATCACTTTCTATTACAATGTCCATTTTATGTTGATTTACGCCAAAAGTATATTAAGAAATATTATTACAGAAGACCAAGTGTTTTTTAAATTAGTTAAATTATTAAGCGTTAACAACGTTAAAGAATTACAAAATACTGGTAAATTTATTCATTTTGCTATTAAGAAAAGGTCAGAAAAGTTAAAAAGTTGAGACATTTGGCTGGAAATTTATTATCTATTATATGAATCACTCTCCATCTCATTTGTTATATCAATTGTATATTTTTACATGATGTAATTTGTACTTATGGACCGTAAGGTCCACGGAATAAAATGAATTGAAAATGAATTGAATTGACTGGATTTTAACCAAGACTGTGTTCGCCATACTTTGGAGTTAACCAGGGTAACGTTTTGACTGTAACCATTCAGGATGGCATTATGCTATAGATGCGGAGGCCACTTCGCCCCAAACCATCCGATGTGGTGTCCAGCAAACGTATGTTACTGTTTCCGATGTGGAAACATTGGCCACTTTTCGAGAATGTGTTTTAATCGAACCGGACATTGTACTACAAATGTTGGTACAACAGGATATTATCCCTGGACCAGTCAGCGACAACTGCCTATCCATCCTGTTCCTGTCCCCGAAAAACTCTTCGGACAGTAAGTCCGTTATTCGCACTGCACCAAAGAAAAAGGCCAAGTCAACATCTAAACGGCGGCGAGATTCTGAACGTCTCAGGAAATTCCGAGAAACCAAAAAGGTATTGTGTATTTTTCCATTCAGTAACATTGAAAATAGTGAACTTCAAAACGATTTCCAGAAAGACTCTAACTACAGCAACCAGATAATTTCATTACAGTCAAAACTTGTTCGTACCAAAATTACCATCTCCAAAATATCAGAAAAGTGTGCAAAATTACAAAGATCAAACGAAATTCTAGAAGAGGAATGTGCGCGCGTCAAAAATGTGAATATAACCAATTATGTGTCTCAAATTAAGGAACTAGAAAAAGCATTGAACAACAGAAAGAAAATTAATTTGAAAAGACTACAAAGACGAAACAATCAGTACTTACAAACAGTTTATTTGCGATTATGTAAAAGAACAGTATTGTAGTTTTTTCAACGCGAGTGATTAAAGTTCGAAATTTCGGAACGGACGAGGAATTAAAAAACAGGAAACAAAAACAATAACAACAACAAATCCTTCCAAAAACAACTTAGTTACTACAAGCGCTCCAAAATACTACCAGCCCCGAATACTTTTCCCGGACCACGAAACCAACCACAAAATAATTCCACGTACCGCCAGCGACCACACATATCCCTATGAAAAACCGAGCGAATAGACTACCACCAAAAACAGAGGAAAGTTTAATTAAGACGCGTGGACGCGTCCTTTCCCCCGGAGCGGAAGGACGTTATCACAAAGAATTTTGTGATAAATTTTAAAGTGCTTTGAACTTTGCGTTAATAGTTGCTAAATTTTAACATCAATTATCAGTTGATACTATTGTGTGAAATTTGACATTCCTAAGGTTATATTCTTGATCAAATTTACGTTTTGTGACATTTGAGATAAAAATCCATATGTGTGATAACTGTGTATATCCTCTGGCAATTTACTTTGATACCTTTTCTGAAAGATTTTTAAGTTCCATTCTATTACGTAATCGGATTAATGTCACGGCCATCCTAATTGCCTAAAGGACACTGACCACGGCTGATTAATCTGCCCAATGAGCGATATCTGTCAATCATAATTCTGTAATTTTATTGTATGTACATTATTTAAGCATGAAATATTTTATTTGTAAAGCAGTTAGGTCTCCGACTTTGTATGGAACACATCAGCTATATTCTGGACACTCCAGAATAGCCATCCGTCAAGTCAAAGTTATCATCATTAAATTCCAAAGTTCAACAGTTCGCCATATCATTTATAAAACATTTTCTTTCGTCATCTTTACATCGTGACAAAACGTGCGGAAGTTTCCGTATGAAAATATTCAGGGTTACGAATCAAGCACCTGGGGTTACAGCAGGTATAATTCTATACGCCCGAACTCTATGCACACAAGCTTCAAATAGTTTTTTTGACACAAAGCAGTCACATGCGTTCCGTGATTATAGAATACATACTGCTATTGATTTAGAAAAAGTTGTTAAATTGGGTTGCGTACATTGTCAATATCAGATATCAGCAATTTCATTCGGCTAATGGCGTTACCGTCATTTGGCTTATGGGTTAAGAAGTGAAAATGAAGATTTCTCTTCAGAAAATTTCGATTAAATAAAACAAATGAATTCCTATCAGATATTGTCTGAATAGTCAGCAGCGTCTATTATTTTGTGTATCAGTTTACTTACTGTTCAATCATTAACCTACAGGTAGTTAAGCAATTGGTCAATTTTCTCATCGATACTTGGAACAACAATGCAGAGAATGTTACCATTTCCCATCACACGATAATCTTGGAGTCAATGTTGGTGAAGGTGTTGTAATGTAAGCACATTGACATAATAGAGAATAGCCGTTCTTATGACAAGCGTTTTGATCTTACATACCATTGTCCTATTTAAAGGACGTTTAGGCCTAACAAAAATGTAAATTATATTAGTTAGTAGAGACAATTCATGTATCTGACAAAAAGCCAAACCAAAACACTTCTTAAGAATTCGTCAAAGTGCTTACAGTAAATCTCCCACACCACAATATGCGCGTTGCATACATTGCGTCACACATTGTTAAACAGACCTGTTTTATTCGTAATTTGAAGTATATGTCCCATGGAACTTCTACTCATAGAAAGCTTTTGAAGTGTATATTTTACACACATCCCTGTGTTTACACATTTTGCATAAATCACTACCAAATATAGTCTAAAAGTCTACTTGAACCAAGATGCATTTTTATAAAATGACGTGCGCTGTGTTGTAATCGCATAACATGCACATTTCTAGCAACTGCGTACACACTGTGATAATATTCACATCAGTCTCAATCCTAGTAGCTATCTTTTCTCGTACGTTAGTAATAATTAAAGATTTGAAGTAGGTTCCCGTTCTCTTCAAAATATCAGACCTCAATATAAGTCGGTCAGTTACATTTAATAAGCCTTTCCTGTCAGGTACTATAAGACGAAAACTGGGTTACTGGCATAAAATGATGTTGTAAACGATATATTTGCATGATCGCTCTTTCGTTCAGTCGGATTTAGGAGTTTACTGACTTCGAGAGCACAGTGTTACACAATGACGCCCCCAAGTTATTATAGCCATTTCATTGGTTCGTGAATATATAAACTATTACCAGTGTCAGAACAGTCTGTACCTTCGAAGGAATCGGCGGGGTTGACCTTGAGCTGTGTGACGAGTAACTTCGATGGAAGCTGATTTCACTCAGTCGCCACTAATGCAATGTTTTGGGTCAGTATACACCCTAACTGTGGACATTGTCCATTCTGTCCCCCGGCCGAGACACACCAAAGACTATAAAACAAAGTGGTTTGTTTCTGTTCTGCTTTAGCGCATCAGTATACAGGCACTATAAAAAGGGCAACAGTTCCCCACTATACAAGGTAAAGACCACAAGCTGAACTCTCATGATATATACCGCAGTCTCCCAAAACCATGATCGCAACAACAACATACACGCAATACAGCGCATACATGGGAGGCCGTACTTCCTTACTATTGACATGACATAGATGCTGCTAATAGGACGGTTAATTAAACACAAACAAACATTTCTGTTAGTTATTTTCCGGGGGATATTGTTTTGGGCACCGTCCGTTCCGAGTAAACTTTACTGGGCTATTACTCACAAACCGTTCAGCGCAGCTCCTTGAAACTATCTGTAATACATCCAATCAAATGATGCTACCAGTTTAGCCCATTGCAGCTTTGTGACCTCACCTTTTGGTAAAATTTTTTCGTTACCATGGAAATACCAAATTACAATTTTCAATTTGTTTCCGCGGACTAATAACTCCAAAACCGTTCACCTGTTTTTTCTCTCACCTTACTTCAGTTTTTGACTACTATGATTTTTCCACTAGTCTATAGCGTCAAAATTTCATTTTTTACACACTTCTACAAAGTAGACAAAGTAGCTAGAAGCTAATTAATATAGCTGTACTCTATAGTATTCCAAAAGTAATGGTATGCGATATGAGCCTAATAGATATTCACCCCTAAATAATATTTGTACAATTTCTTGTTCCTCAATTATCGATAAATCATGAATATTATATCTTATTTACAGCAAAGCCAGATCTAATCTCTGTTAGCGAGACTACTACCGTGTGGATTTAATTGATCTTAGCAGTACAAAACTTCATTTATTGCAACAGTAAATATGAAACACTTAAACTATCCACGTATACGTCAAACTCGTCTTCCCACGAGACGACCTTTTAATGTAGTGCCCTGCTCCTGTCTCATTCCGTCTCGGCTAACGATGTACAAACATTGGATAGGGTAGACTCAGACGTAGACTTCCTGAGTTTCTTAGTTTGATATATTTAAATTGTTACACAAGGTTGATGGTGAATATTTTCTAACACGCCAGATGGTTCTAGCACGAAGCCAGTGGATTTTGGGGGGGGGGGAATTTTATTCTTCTTTAGTTCTTCTTCTATTTTTGTTGGGAATTAAAAAACGGGGGGGGGGGAATATGGCTCTACACGTTGACATATGATGTACATAACACACAATTAATGGTTACTAGGCAAGGCATTGGGCGCTATCGAGAGGTTGATGACATCAGTTATTATTGCTTATTTATGCTATCATTGTATGACATTTGATGAAATTCTGTTGATAAAATAGTGTTCTCAAAGTATCGTGCGGAAACGAAAATTTGCGAAACAAATATTTTGAATAACAGTGACCTTTGTAGTTCACCTTTTGACCCAAAATTCAATCCCACGCTGTATTTTCTCGGGAAAATCAAACTTCATTTGAATTTTGTTGTGTAAATGATACTTGATTCTAAATCATTGAAATGTAAGTTAACCTTTCTTTGAAGCTGTATCCCTCGATGTAAATATTCTAATGGTAAATAAATATATGCAGTTTGAATAAAACTTTGGAGTTTGACTGAAATTTGATTTTGCATTTAGTTCTTTCAGCAATAAACCCTCAACTTTAAGAAAGCTTCCACTTACAGTACACTCTTACGCACCTTTAATATCAGATAAGGAGGTGCATCGTCCAATATCAATGTTACAACATGTGACACCAATTTTAAATCGGCTATCTACAAATTAATCCGACATTTAAACGGATGACCTTGGCTCATATCTGTCCGTGCCTGCATAATATCGCTAGATATACACTCGTCATGAACCGTAGATGATATAGATATATAATTAAAAAAGTGTATATAAATGTAATACTATATTACATTATAAGAATATATTATATTATTATATAATTATATTATTATATTATTATTATATTACAAGCTAACCGATACTTACATTATATATATATATCATTGGCTTCTTAGGTAAAATATGTGTTTTCGTTTAAATATCACATACAGTGTCTATAACAATAATGACAATAAAAAAAGCTAACCGAGTTTTATAACATATAGGTATAATTCTTTTTCACAAAAAATAATACGGGCAGCCACTTGAAACGTCATGATATACATGTGCATATCAAAAGGTCTCCAATACTTTTAAATGACATACATGTATGTATCAAATTACTAGTAAACGTTTCTGTCATAATTTGCGTGCCCCTATGTTTTGGCTGAGATGACCAAGATTGCATTTTACGGTCTCGGAATAGCAGTTGAGACTGCTTGTTTTACACGTGTTCATAGATATTTAACTGTCGAAAACAGATATATCTAGATTTAATATCCCATGGAAAGTTACACAATATAAGACCACGATCGAGAGCATCGTGGGTAGCGATAGGCCAAGGACATCTCCTTGCAGGCGGTGTATGGGATTTGCAAATTATTTAGTCTAGATGAAATAAATGATTATTCTAATTACTGGTTTATGTAAATAATGAATGTACTTGCAATATTTCCAACGTGGACATTTTTATTTTGCTATAATTAATATCGATGTTGCTATCGTTTGTGCGATGAGGAGGTTTTGCCGAGTCATCTCGGTTTTCCCTGTCGACACCAAAATAAAACTTGTATTGTAAGATAGTGACCGTGTATTCTGTTTATCCTGCAACTTTTTCATTATACATACAGAAGATGGTATTCAAAACGAAAACAAATTGCCTGTTATTTACACGATTTCGCTTAAAGCGAAATGCTTCTTTGATGATCAAGAAAAGATGCTTTTACTAAATCGAATGAGTGTGTACTCCTTTTTACTAACGTGGGAAATATGTAAGCGACGTCATTCCGGTGATTGTGACGTAACTGTTTGGCGGGACTGACTGCCGTTTCATTCACTCCTATTAAAAGTGACGTCACTGGAATGTTCGGGATCAAGTCATCAAATTTAGAAATTGAATCAAACGAAAGAAATTAAACATCTATTTACTGACATCGTAATATTTTTCTATTTCAACTATTACAGGAAATTCTTATTATCTGGTATCTAGTTCTGTGCCCGACTAATGTCGATATAAGAGCTGAAAATGCACTGTTTCTTTATATTGTTCCGCTTCTTTTGTTGACTTTAAATTCGTAAAATGAACTTAACCCGCGAAGGGCGTCAGAACGTTTGTTTTCAACGGGAATAAAACACCGTAGTGATAAAGACCTTCCAAGTATGGCAACAGTGAATATTTGCATCAGGAAAATTGGGACACAAAAAGTCGATTTTCTCCAAATGTAAGTAAGTTACACTACATTAATTTTGCTGGAACACTTAAAAAATCGTTCTGATTTCAGAACAATTGGAATTATGAAGATACCTCTTACAGTATTTTTATTATTATTATTATATAATTAATTTTTCTTTGTTTTCATACCAAATCTGGCTTTCTGATTGGCCAAAATTTTTTTTGCATACCACTATAATTAATTTTTCTTTGTTTTCATACCAAATCTGGCTTTCTGATTGGCCAATATTTTTTTTGCATACCACTATGAAAAAAAAAATCCGAGAATGGCGCGAAACCTCCGACATTTTCGTGACGTCACAATAGAGACATTGACGTTGCGTATTGATTCGGAAAAAAGAATCCCTTGAAAAACCACTATAATGTTACATTTAAACATACTTCATTTTATCAAATAGAGTATAAAATTAATTATAAGTATTGATGTCACTATTTTTTAATTTTATCGGGTTATGAAAAAAAAATTGTTTGCAAACTTTTGTGAGAATCCGCTACGCGGATTCACACAGTTTGCAAACAAATTTTTTTTTTCATACCCCGATAAAATTAAAAAATAGTGACATCAATGCTTAAATGAAAAAAAAGATCCGAGAATGGCGCGAAACCCCGACGTTAACGTGACGTCACAATAGAGACATTGACGTTGCGTATTGATTCGGAAAAAAGAATCCCTTGAAAAACCACTATAATGTTACATTTAAACATACTTCATTTTATCAAATAGATTATAAAATTAATTATAAGTATTGATGTCACTATTTTTTAATTTTATCGGGTTATGAAAAAAAAATTGTTTGCAAACTTTTGTGAGAATCCGCTACGCGGATTCACACAGTTTGCAAACAATTTTTTTTTCATACCCCGATAAAATTAAAAAATAGTGACATCAATGCTTAAAGATGCTCCACCGCCGACAGAGCATAAATGATTTTCATTATTTGAACAGTAATTGGTGTTTAATCGTGTATATATATGTCTAATTAACACACAAATGATATAAAATATCTTATTTTGCCTTTGGTGCAAGCGCAATCAGTACTTCATTCCATATAGGATATAGAGGCACGGATTTTTTTCGGGATGCAATTAATTATTTTTCATATTTTAAACTTGAAGTAAAATTAGAAGCTCAAAACTGTTGAATGGTGGTAATGGTGTAAAGTAAGAAACTTTTGTAACTGAAGAAAAAATACTAAAATCGTCTGCTCTTGTTTTTAATAGTGAAAAAAAATACTATTTGTCAGCGGTGGAGCATCTTTAAATATAATGTAAGTTAATTATATTATATTATATTATTATATTTGAAGACCGGCATGAGCCGAGAAAGCGCTAGGGAGGAAAAAACTGTTTTATAGTTGTGTTTTCTTTTTATGTATATGGAAACCATCACATGGACATTGTTCTTTTTTATTTACATTATAAGTATATATATATATACTGTACAGACTGTGTGGGTATATTAATAGTAATAATAATATTCTTTTGTTTAATTAAGATGTTGATTAATCAACTTAATACATGTATATATTTAAATTTGATTATAGTTTCTGGCTATGAAAGGGCTTACATAGGCATGACCTGTTGCCCAATCCTTTTGATTGATTCAATAAAATTGGTTGAAATGAAATAAATAAATGCACGACAGAAACACCCCCACAGTATAGAGCTGTACAAAGGTCACAGGACAGGTACACAATACACATTGGGAAACCAGCTTAACTTCTTAGCTTGCCTGGTCCATATAAATACATCTTGTACATGTACATCAATATTTACATCCCCGCTACATTTATATAAAGGCATAACGGGTTTTATAAGGTTTTATGTGCAATGTACAGTTATTATTGATTCAACCTTTGGGATAAAAATTCCCGCGTGGTTTTACACTGTACCTCCAAAGTCGAGAACCACGTGGAATTTCATGAATATACATTTGTAGTAAACGTAGTAAAACAAGTCACGTGCTTATTCCTCATTCATGCCATTGGCCTAAATATAGAATTGCATTGTGGGTAACTAGTGATCACGTGAGGGTGTGTTTACCTCCAAATATAGTGATAGTTTGCTTACCATTTTGTCGCGAAAATGGATTTACTTGACAATATTTAGACTCCAAAATGTTATCAATATTGCATGCAAACATTTTGACATGCACATACATGTACTGTTTTACTTAAACACTGGTCTGAAATGAGTTATAAAGCTGTCATCTCCACTTATTATCTAGCAATTCTATAATGCGAATTGATCAATTCAATCGGTCTAGCCGTCTAATCTAGGATCAGCGAAGATCGGCTACCCCCGGCTAAATTCGTAGAATTCTGAATTTATATTTACCTACTTTTGGTATCAGAATAGATAAATATAACACAAAGAAAATAAGATCTCATTCAAAAGAACAAATTATATATACTAAATAACAGTTCAGAGACAAATCACTATACACCTTTTTGTATTTAGAGGTAAACACACAATCATGTGATCACTCCTTACCCACGATACAAAGCCATATTTCGGCCAATGGCATGAATGAGGCATAAGCACGTGACTTGTTTACTACTTTTTTTACTACAAAAGACCGCGTGTTTTGTACTATGATAGTAAAAATCCCCCACGGATCGTGGTTTCATTTCAAAAGATGGCCAACAGATGAGATTAGTTTAAACAATATTTATTCAAATATATTCATACAAATACACCAATACATACAGACAGCTACAATGTAGGATGGGAAAACAAGCTAAGAGCTTATATTAATTCCTCTCCTGAAATAAAAGCACGGCGTTTTGACATGGACATATACACAATAACAGGACAACCAGTGAGACAATACATTTATACTTAAATAGAGATATTTCTCTCTCTCTCTTTTTTTTCCCGTAGTACAGATTGAATTTCATAAATATATGCTTGCATCTATTTTACGCCGAATCGTTTGTTATGTAACACTTACAGGATCATGTTGATCCCAGTTTGAAATGACGTCAAACTACTCACGACTCACCCCTGTGTATAAAAGCAACTTATCAATACCCGAGACTAGACAGCCAATCACGACAGAGGAAACATAGGCACAGATATAGGACAAAAGTCACGATAAGTAAATGCATGACAGAAACACTACCACAGTACAGAGCATACAAAGGTCACAGGTCAGGTACACAATACACATTGGGAAACCAGCTTAACTTCTTAGCTTGCCTTGTCCATATATATAAATACATCTTGTACATGTACATCAATATTTACATCCCCGCTACATTTATATAATGTCATAACGGATTTTTATTAGATTTTATTTGCCATGTACAGTTATTATTGATTCAACCTTTGGGATAAAAATTCCACCGTGGTTTTACCTCTAAAGTCGAGAACCACGTGGAATTTCATAAATATACATTGGTAGTAAACGTAGTAAAACAAGTCACGTGCTTATTCTTCATTCATGCCATTGGCCTAAATATAGAATTGCATTGTGGGTAACTAGTGATCAGGTGATTGTGTGTCACTTCCAAATATGGTGATAGTTTGCTTACCATTTTGTCGCTAAAATTGATTTACATGAAAATATGTAGACTCCAAAATGTTAACAATATTGCATCCATACATTTTGAGATGCACACGTGTACTGTTTTACTTTGAGACAATGGTCTGAAATGAGTTAAATAACACTGTCATTTCCACTTTTTATCTATCAAATCAATAATGCGAATTGACCAATTCAATCGGTCTAGTCGTCTAATCTAGGATCAGCGAAGATCGGCTACCTCCGGCTTTATTCGTATAATTCTAAATTTATATTTTCCGACTTTTGGTTTCAGAATAGATAAAAATAACACATGAAAAATAATATTTCCGTCAAAAGGAAAAATATATATACTAAATAACAGGTCAGAGACAAATCACTATTTTTGGAAGTAAACACACAATCACATGATCACTTCTTACCCATAATAAAAAGCCATATTTCGGCCAATGGCATGAATGAGGTATAAACACGTGACTTGATTACTACGTTTTTTACTACAAAAGACCGCGTGTTTTGTACCATGACGGGGAAAATCCCCCACGTACGGATCATGGTTTCATTTCAAAAGTTGGTCTACAGATTGAATTTCATAAATATGTGTTTGCCTCTATTATACGCCGAGGCGTTTGTTATGTAACAGGAGCGTGCACGTGTTGGGCCTAGTTTGAAATGACGTCAAACTCACCCCAGTGTATAAAAGCAACCCAGGTTCGGTACGTGTAGGTGTTATACACTGTAGCTTGTATGTCTGCTGCGAGGAAGAACAAACAACTCCTTTTAACAATTAACTATTTATTACAAATACAACATGAAATACATGTATCTACAACACAAAGAAAACAGCAAAGGCCTAGTCGACAAAAAGAAATAATCCTACCATACAAATATATTACGGCCCCGGCCCCCATTCCGATATCTAATTGTCTAAGAAATACTAGCTACCCGGTATACAGTCCCTTCCCTGAGTGTATCCAATACCCGAGACTAGACAGCCAATCACGACAGAGGAAACACAAACACACATATAGGACAAAAGTCACGATAAATAAATGCACGACAGAAACACTCCCACAGTATAGAGCCATACGAATCTGACCAAAATACATATCCTTATTATCACTAAATCTGATCAAGGATCTAACATCACACTAGGGCACAGGGACTTGTAACGTAGGTTGTGAGAAAGTCTGCTGTGTATATAGTATACATGTATACACAGCAGACTTTCTCACAATCTACGTTACAAGTCCCTGTGCACTAGGGTCACGTTCTGGTTACCTTTTGAATTGGCCAATCAAATCCTGCTTTCAGAAACTTTGAAGTGAATTTCAGGGGACAAAGTTGTTTGAAAGAGCTGTAAGAATCATTTACGTGTACAAAGACGTCTCACCGAAAAAAAAGCTAAATGTAAACGTATACTGTGACGAAAGGTCGTCTTCTATTGATGTAACTATTCCGTCTTTGCATTTTACAGAGTTAGCTCCCTTGCGGGTAGGTATCGATTGTTACGTCATTATTTTGTGAGCGCAATTCACGTCGTTTTCACCGAAATGTATGACGTTACGCTCGCAAACACGTGACGTCACAATCGATACCTACCTGCAAGGGGAGATAACTCTGTAATATGCAAATACAGAATACATATATAAAATGCATTTGATCTGAAGGACAGGGGGTGTTAAGGCCACCACATCGTGATCTTTTACGGGATGTAGTAATATCCTCTATTACATGGAGTGATTATATGGGTCTGTATTTTAATTAGATTGCATGTCGTTCTTCACAATTCTTATCTGTAGATAGACAAATAGCTGCGCATGCGACGCGACATACATACCTGATTTGTGTGTTCTAGTTACTGTCATATGATGAGACAGAAACGCGATAAAGATATTCTAAAATTAGAGCCATCATCGTCCTGTATATTCATTAGAAAATCACGTGAAGAAGTTTTCCGAAATATTTGAAGCAGAAATGGTGATGTTTGTCGGCATATATTACATAATGTACAGATGTACACATTGTTCATAATTACGTTGTTTTCAGTAAGGTATGAAATGAAGTATGTGTGAAGAAATAAACAATTCACTATGGCAATATCTTACTGTTAACTGGCATTACCATATTACAGAAGACACCAAGCAACACACCCCATCCTAAAACATTAAACTAAAAACGGACGAACCAGTCGTCCTACTGCCTGTCATCCTCGATATTCCAGTGGTTCCGTTCACTTACGATCTCTACACCCCTGGACTATCTCATAGTAAAACTGGAGGCAACAGAACAGAACAGGTAATTAAGTCATTTGATGTACATCAAAAGAGCCGTATAACGGTATACTGTGGTTGACTGTGTGGCTTTGATGTTAGGCGTCGCTCTCTCTGTAGTCTTCAAAGAAAATCTTTGCTGGCCTGTGATTGGTCAAATGTTTTTCGCTGAGCTGCCTTCAATTTCACTATGATATAGTCCAGGGGTGTAGAGATTGTAAGTGATCGGAACCCCTGGAGTATCGAGGATGACTGCCTGTATGCTCAGCGGGAACACAGTGGCCATAATTAACGTAAGTGTGATGTCATTGGATGGGCTGTGCATCTAATGCACGTATGTTTTCGGTGAACTTGTTAGATATCATCGTTTACTATACTTTCAAAAAAAAAAAAAAAAAAAAAAAGAGAGAGAAAAAATGCAGTGGAAATTTTCATTACCATGATAGACTTTGACAAACTCAATATCGTATTAAATTTAGTTTGCTACGTCAAGAAGATAACCTAATCACGCGACCACATGAACATTCTTACGTCTGACATTTATATGTTACAGATACTGGACGATAGTGACCTACAATGTATCTCGTGGGTTAACCTCGCATTTCATTATACTAAGTATAGAACGTCAGATAAGATAAAATATAAATATGTAGGTGCTCAAATCCGGATCAGACACAGTCCTAGCCACAGATAAAACAAAGTCTATGATGGAAACAAGTATGAAATTCACGAATGTTTGTGCTTTAAACAGAACTTTGACTATTACGCAATATACTGGTACTAAACAAAGGTGGAATTGCTATGAAAAGAAGATGACGCGACTTCAGTTATGTGGCTGGATGTAAATGTGGACGTCATAAATTAACAATCTGCTTTTAAGGCGTTTTATCATCAAGGTATGGTTACACAATTATTGTTTCGTTAGAAACGTTAAACAAACTGATATTCAACGGATGTGTGTTTTTTTAGTTTGTTTTTCTTCTGAATATTCACACTGAAAATATTTATCGTTTGAACAGGCAGGGGACGTAAGAAAAGAAGACTCGTTGCTTCATAACTGCATCACACCGGATATTTAATGAAGTTTTTTTTTCTTAATGAACAGGCAGGGACTAAGAAAAAAAGACTTCAGTTGCTCCATAGCTTCATAGCTTCATCACAACAGAAAAAAAATGACATAACTTGATATGTGATACTTTTGAACGGACTAATCAAAATGGCAGAAGGCATAAGTCACGTACATGTACCATCCCATAGTAAAGGGCAGACAACTTGCCATCACCACAGAGAGAGACAGCTAGAGTTGTATTGTGAAACGTGTCAGGAGTTGGCTTGTCTAAGATGTCTTTCATCAGTGCACAAAGGTCATATTTTCTATGAACTAAGTGAAATCACCCCTACTAAAAAGCAAGATATAACGTCTTTTGTTGATAGAACGGAACAGAATGAACTTGTACAAATTCAGACTTACATCGCCTCTACTGATTCGCTACTGCAGGATAACTACAGTGCCTTCGACAAACTGTCACAGGAGGTGAAAGCCCAAAATGAGAAGTTGAAACAGGAGCTGGACATGCTTACAGCAGAGACAATATCTATTTATCAGAAAATGAAGGAGGATAACGACAAGGTTATAGCGAACTACAAGCAGGAGCTGACGATGTACAAGAAACAACTAGAAGAACAATTGCAGGGATTTAAGACAGTACTTCAGCGGGGTTCTCACATAGAAATCTATGACATTGAATGCAAATTAGACCCCGAAATCCATCTCCCTGACACACCGGTATTGGGGGATTTTGGCTTCACCACAAACAAAACTCCTCGCAATGACCTGAAGCTTGCTCTAGGGAATGTTGAAACCTCATGTCAAGGTCATTCCATCACAGACCCACCAGCAGACGGTAACACTTCAGGTCAAGGTCAAATAACAACAAAACCAGATGACCAGCAACAGGCTGCTGCAAATCATGCAGGACTAAAGAAAAAAAAGCGCAGAACGTACGTAGTGAAATCCAAAAATGGGGGCTTTGGCCTCACCACAAACAAAACTCCTCGCAATAACCTGAAGGTTGCTCTAGGGAATCTTGAAACCTCATGTCAAGGTGATTCCTTCACAGACCCACCAACGCATGTTTACACGTCAGATCAAGGTCATTCCAACACTTCAGGTCAAGGTCATTCCATCACAGATCCACTAGCTGACGGTGACACTTCAGGTCAAGGTCAAATAATAACAGGACCAGATAAACAGCAACAGGCCACTACACATCAGCAGCTGTTAGATGTAGAGACGAAAATTGCAGAGAGCAGGTCGGTACTTCTACCAAAAACCAAGGACTTAGGTCATTTGCATTATACGTGCAGCATTACTTCTTTATGTTGCGTTGGAATTAACCAGGCCTGGACAACCTTCAGAAATACACTATCTTTTCTTCACATCGACGACTGTGCTGAGGCAATTGTAAAGCAGAAGGTAGTGCACACCTCCAGAATCAATGATATCAGTGTATCTCCTAGAACACACACATTGTGGGCCTGTGACGACAACAAAGGCATACTGGAGCTGGTGTCCGAAACACTAGTACACAGGTTTTCAACCACAGATACACCCTCGAGTATATGTGCTACATCCACCAACCATATCATAATTGGCATGTCCAAACACATCTCCAAATTTACCACAGAAGGGCACATGGTTGTCTCCACATCGACTTCAGGGATTAAACCCAAGGAAACATGTTCCCAACACTGGATCGCAGAGTGTCCAGTTACTGGCAATGTCGCGGTGATTAGTTACACAACCGATGGTCATTATAAAATTGTCATCATGAATTCTGATTTCAAGGAATTGTTTGTATGTCATGAAGACACTCACCTTTATTACAGGCGTGACAGGGATGAATTCAGCCCCATGTATGTGGCATACGACAGTGTAGGCAATGTCCTCATTGGTGAGTGGAGACATAGTCGCATTACGGTCCGCAATGGAAGAGGTGATGTTCTATGCACCTTCAAATGTCACAATAATTGGGATGGAAAGTTTTATCTTGGAAAGCATCCAAGTGTACTGGACATGGACAGAATAAATGACGGTCTGAATGCTTTTTGTTTAGACAGTGACGATATCGTGTGGGCAGTATGCCATAACTGCGAAGAAAGAATAATAGGCCTACAATACAAAAAGATACCACCGGCAGGACAAGGGAAAGCTTACAATATTTGGTTTGTTTAGTTTTACGTCCTATTAACAGCCAGGGTCATGTAAGGACGTGCCAGGTTTGTTGGTGGAGGAAAGCCGGAGTACCCGGAGAAAAACCACCGGCCAGCGGTCAGTACCTGGCAACTGCCCCACATGGGATTCGAACCCGCATCCCAGAGGTGGAGGGCTTACAATATTTAGGTTGGTCTGATTTAACTAAATATTGTGGGACATCATATGGAATTATATATCAGTTGTTAGTACATAATGTAACTTTTTTTTCGCGTTTTCATTGGTTCAGTCCCCAGGCACTATTTAGCCATAGTCCCGGGACTATGGTTTGGCGCGCTTTTTGTTACGTACGTCATATTGACAAAAAAGACGTCACAGTCGCTATTTGTGCTGTTCACTGGCAAACAAGCTGTACATGCGGACGACGTTTTGGAAAGAAAAATACAAATATCACGGTTTGGAAAAACGAATTTACATGATAAAAAATACATCAAAAAAAAAAAAAAAAAAAAGACTTGGCTGCACTCGTTTTTTTAAAGACATTGCTATTGTTGATAGTACAAAATTGTTTGTCCTATCATTTAATTATTTTCTTCTATCTGTTATGTACCAAACATATGATTGCCTTATTTTGAGGGCACTATAGTCTTCTAGTAATGTCTTCGGATGGCAAAGTACCAGAACCGGAGTCTGCAGTATTATGCCATCCCAAGACAACACTATAAGACCATAGTGCCCTCAAAATAAGGCAATATATTTATGTAATTCATTGTGATGTCCATCAAGATTGAATACAATTAAATATATGGTTGTCTCACTCATTCTTTTTAAAATTACTTAAAAATTGGAATCCTGTAAATACCAGTATTAAAATTTACTTTTAACTTTCATTTCTGAAGTATTGAGGCAAATATACAAGAAATGTTTCAATTCATCTCATCAAATTTAATGTTTTTTATCAATGTAATTAGACAATATAAATTCTAACCATGTCACCATGTCCTTTATTACTTCTATCAATTCTACACTGGTTTTTGACCATATCTTGCTGGGTACCGATTCTCACCATCGCATGTATACCATATATTTTATCATTAAATGCAATTTTTTGTGAAAAAAAAAGAGAAAGCAGACTTCCAGTTTTTTTTTAGATTTGTGTGGATTCATACAAATATACATGAGATGGCGAAGTTTGATACTTGATGCACATCCAACTGTTCACCATTTGGCATCCTAGAGACTCCAGGGGTTACTATCACTGACGTTATATCCACTACCCTAGATCTCCAGGGGTTACTATCACTGTCATTATATCCTCCATCCTCGATACTCCAGGGGTTACTATCACTGTCATTATGTCCACCACTTCCACCACTCCCAATACTCTGGGGTAACTATCACTGACGTTATATCCTCCATCCTTGATACTCCAAGGGTTACTATCACTGTTGTTATATCCACCACTGGACTATCTAAAACCGGAGACAGCACTGAAAAAACGCTAAACCAACCAAAAAGATTTCCTTTGAAGACTACAGAGAGAGCGATGCCCATCTTCAAAGCCACACAGTCAACTACAGTGTAACATTATACAGCTCTTTTGATGTATATCAAAGGATTGAATTACCTCCAGTTTCAGTATGAGATAGTCCCGGGGTAGATATGATGTCATTGATAGTAACCCCTGGAGTATCGAGGATGACCATTTGGATGCTTGGTTGGTTAGTCATGGATTTACAACCTGTTGGATTGACAGACAATGTCATTTTAGGACGGCCTGTCGTGTGTGTGGCGTGTTACATCAGTCTAGTGTGTGATGTTTGGGAAGATGGTGATCTATTCATGTTGTGTCATCTTGCCATTGTTTTAGTGCTGTTTTACTGAAGCATACCACCAAACAAGTACTTAGATATGCGGTCTCATATAAGCTGACCCTGGTCATTTGGACTAGGTGAGCTACATATGGTAACCAATCCCTGAATCATAGGCAAATACAGTTGTAGAACCAACTTACCGTATTCGACCCAATAAGCCCCCCTCCTCCTTTTTGAGGCCTCAATTTCAATCGCTCAGGCATAAATAAGGACCAAAACTACATAAAACGGTATAAATTTGCAATAATTTTGACTAATTAGCACTTTTTCATTTTTATATTTTTTTAAGCACCCTGGGCGCTTATTGGGTCGAATACGGTAATTTGAAATAAGATATATTGAAATATTGCTTAATTTGAAATTATTATCCCTGTTCAAATAAAGTATTTGATTTTTTAACTTGTTTAAATTGAAATCTGGATAATTTTGACAAGATTTCCTGTTCCCCAAGGACTTCAATTTAACCAAGTTCCACTGTATTACAAATTTAAAAGTTCCACTGTATTACAAATTTAAAATTGTTCATCGACAGTGAAGTTCATAACTCAAAACTGCAATGAGACTTGAAATCATGTTTTTTATTTCATAACAAAGATATGCAGTACATGTAAAATGTTTATGAAAGACGTATCAACCCAACATAGTTTTCCACTTGTGAGAATACCGTGGACAGTTTTCATTAATATATATTGATTACAATGTTCTACCAGATCTGTGGTTTTATTGGTGAAGGATAAAATTTTGCTATATTCAGGATCAATTTAATTACCACGATCTTAAAAACCAGTTAAGAAATGAAAATGATGACAAGTAAGACAACCTATCTATGCTGGAGCAAGCATTAAATCGCTTGATGAGCGGGACCGGCGCGGGAGCGATCTCGCTTGCACGGATCACCGAATCACCCTTCGGGTACTGTAGCTAATTAATATTAAAAATTGACAAATGTGCGAACATTTCACAATACAAAAAGAACATTTTTAAAGTGGTTTTTGATAGGAATACCAAATTAAAAAAAATATATATATATACATATAATACATAAAAATAAGGGTTTGAAAATTTCTCAAGGGCTGAACACCTGTTCAATGAAAACATGTTTTAATAGATGTATTTGATGAAACAGGATATATATATATAGGATGTATAGGAAATAAATAGAGGATATCCTTATTTCTTGATGAATACCTGTCCAGTATTATTTCATCAAATGAGGTGGAAACTTTGATATTTTTCATGAGCGTGAAGCCCGCGTGAAAAATATCAAAGTTTCCACCTCACAAGTTGAAATAATACTGGACAGGTATTCATCAAGAAACAAGGAATATTCTATTTATTACATTTGCTTTCTCGCTAACATTTACAGAAGACCATCACTACTAGTTCTGCCAAAGTTTATCCCGCCATTGTATTGTACAGAGTTGTTTCCACTTGCATTATTACGTAATATTTTTGTGAGCATTACATCGTTTTTCTACACATAAAATATTACATCATTTTTGCGCACAAACTATTGACGTAAAATCAAAATGATATTTTCATTGTAAATGCTGCATTTCGATTGGTCAAAAGCAAGTGAAAATATCAAAATTCATATCTGAATTGTTATACAGATGTATAAAAAAATATCTTAACTCAGGTTTTAAGTAATTAAAAAAAAATCTAAGTAAGTCCAAATAATTGGAGTAGCCTTAGAATGTTTAGGTTAAATAAATGAACACAAAAAAAAACCTGCATGTTTTCGGACATTTCTAAATATCTTCTGGGGGAGAGACTAATGACTCCATCCAGGACCGAAACCGGAAAGAATACAAAGTACAGAAATAGTTAGATATAAATAAACACATGATTCACAGTAAGTAGTAAAGCAGGAATTGAAAGTATCAATTTTGCACTGGTCAAAAATGAATAAATAGTGGAGCATGTTTGGAAGGATGAATACAAAGTTGCACAACAATAAAAGCATTAATTTTGCACTGCTCCAAGAATATATAACAAAAAACAAAAAAAAACCCAAAAAATTTGTTAACTCATACATCATATATCTCATTGTTGCTATATTTATCCCCAAGCAAGTTTTTGGTCTCTAAGCTTGTAGACCTTCGACCAATCCCAAATAACGGTGCCTCCCCTGGTCTTTGAAGAACAGAGCCCTCCCCCCTCCTGTCCCCACCTAGTCAATGGAGCAGTTCATCCGTACTGGAGGTACTAGATATACTGATCCGTACACTGTCTGTATCGGCGGTGTTTGATTGTGCTCCAGTAGGGGGGATCACTCTATCTGTTGCATCGTCACGTAGATCATCGTCCTTTTTAGGGCACTGAATAAGAAAAAAAAAAAAGATTTATAATAATCTTGATTTATAATAATAACATATTTTTGATGATATTAATTCTTTACAACATACAAATGTACAATTCCTAACTAGAACCTTCAATTTTTGTTTTTACAAAACTGCATCATTTTTTTCAGATGAAAAATTTCAAATGAATATATTCATGCTTATTCTGTGTTTGCATATTAAAGAGTTATCTGCCCTTGCAATTAGGTATTGATTGTGACGTCAGGTGTTTAAAATGGTAATATCATACTTTTCAGAGAGAAAGATGTGAATTTTGCAAAAAAATAATGATATCACAATAGATACCTACAAGCAAGGGAGGTAACCCTGTAATATGCAAAGATGGAATACATGTACATGATTTTACAGAATTTTTTCTAACATTGCTTTTATTTTTTCTTTCTGTCTAATTCCCTTTTTTTGACAAAATATCAAAATATCAATACAGGCCCCTTTGAGGTATGACTCCGGTACCTCTTCTAAAATTGAAATTCCTTTGATCAAGCAAATAATTGTCAATGACCTATTATTCATTTTTTACTATATTGGTACAGTATAAAATTCTCTTTCTTTTTTTTTGAAATGATCTAAAATTATCTAAATTTCACGCAAACCTAAAGTACCAAATGCTACCAAGTACCTTTATTTCTCAAATCAATAGCTGATTACGAAACACAGCAGAATATTGTACAATGACCTATCAATGACCCCAATGACCTATGACCTATCCATGACCCTATTAAAATGACCCATGACCCCAATGACCAATGGTCTATCAATGACCCCAATGATCCTGATCAAAAAGCGAAGGCATTCATTTGTACCTCAAACCTCAAAAGAGCTATTCCCCTCCATAGAAGCTACATGCAGACAATACCAAAATAAATATGTTTATCATAATAACTCATTTGAATTTTCAAACATATTTTTGATCTCTCTGATCCTAAATGAAGGTCAGGGTCATTCATTTGAACATTATTTTTTTTTATATCTCTTCAACCCAGCATGCTAAAGGTTCTCTGGACTCGTTTTGTTAATGTGAATGTGTTTGTTATCATATATAAGCTTAGTTTGTTTGACTAGACCAGGTCCCAAGATCATGAAACAGACTTAAGTCTAAAACTGTCTCAAGTTTAGAAATAAACCAATATCACAGATGATGTTACAAAATGTTAAATCATTCTTGATTGGCTTCGCAAGAACTTAAGTCTAAGACTGTTTCATGATCCTGGGTCCAGAAAGAAATTATCTCTCACCTTCTTATCACCATTCCACATGAGTTTGAATTCTCCACGGCAACAACCAATCAACATTGTCGGCACAAGTGTACAAGGCACCAGATACAAGAGTGCTGGTTGGCCAGTTGCCATGAAGTAGAGAGCTGCAAAGGTGAATAGCAGACCGACACCATATCCTGTCAATATAAATATATAGACGATATTACACAGGTTTGTCAAGTCAGATAACACTGGTCTGTGAGTCAGATTACAGAGGTCTGTGAGTCAGATTACACAGGTCTGTCAGTCAGATTACACAGGTGTGTGAGTCAGATAACACTGGTCTGTGAGTCATCTTACAGAGGTCTGTGAGTCAGATTACACAGGTGTTTGAGTCAGATTACACAGGTCTGTCAGTCAGATAACACAGGTCTGTGAGTCAGATTACTGAGGTCTGTCAGTCAGATTACACAGGTCTGTCAGTCAGATTACACAGGTCTGTCAGTCAGATTACACAGGTCTGTCAGTCAGATTACACAGGTCTGTCAGTCAGATTACACAGGTCTGTGAGTCAGATTACACAGGTCTGTCCAATCGAGGCTTAAGCTTGCTGAAAATTGCATGGCGGCCAAATTCTTTCACAAGGGTTGAGATATCCATATCCACCTGCGTCAAGTTTCATACACATTTCTTGAATTAAAGAAATTCCTTAACTTAAAATTCTCTAAACGAAAGTATTACAGATTTTAAGGAAAGATCCTTCACTGAAATTGTGTTCCCTTTTAAGATAAGAATTCCATAAATTTACAGTAATAAGGAATGTCCGTGAAACTGGGCCCTGAAAAAAATGTTTGATTATTTTTCTCTGACACTTTAGAGGCAAAATGGTGAAAATGCAGTTACCATCTTTAGAGGCAAAATGGTGAAAATGCAGTTACCATCTTTAGAGGCAAAATGGTGAAAATGCTTTAGAGGCAAAATGGTGAAAATGCAGTTACCATCTTTAGAGGCAAAATGGTGAAAATGCAGTTACCATCTTTAGAGGCAAAATGGTGAAAATGCAGTTACCATCTTTAGAGGCAAAATGGTGAAAATGCAGTTACCATCTTTAGAGGCAAAATGGTGAAAATGCAGTTACCATCTTTAGAGGCCAAATGGTAAATGCAGTTACCAATAGGCAAATGGTGAAAATGCAGTTACCATCTTTAAAATGCAGTTACCATCTTTAGAGCAAAATGGTGAAAATGCAGTTACCATCTTTAGAGGCAAAATTAAGGACACCATTGATGATGTGCACTATATATATTGATAAGGTATCATAATTGTCTAACATTTGTGAACTGTCTTATTTCCCTTTATATCAAAGGATCACTACTGTCGTTAAGGCTAAATACATGAAGAGAAAATTCTAGCCAACTCCATTTAATACTTCAGGACCAGCTGCACTATTCATTATTTTGTCAAATCCAGTCTGTAAATAATTTTACCTACCTATAACAGATGCAGTAAAGTAGATTTTTTTACTTTGAACTTTCAGGTCAATGCCATGATTAAATCCAATCAGAAGCCCTGTAACAAATCAACAAAATGATTACATCCAATCAAAAGCCCTGTAACAAATCAAAAAATGATTACATCCAATCAGAATCCCTGTAACAAATAAACTCAATGATTAAATCCAATCAGAAGCCCTGTAACATATCAAGACAATGATTAAATCCAATCAAAAGCCCTGTAACAAATCAAAAAATGATTAAATCCAATCAGAAGCCCTGTAACAAATTAATGCAATGATTAAATCCAATCAGATGCCCTGTAACATATCAAGACAATGATTATATCCAATCAGATGCCCTGTAACAAATCAACACAATTTTCATTATATCTACCTTAATGTATATTGATAAAGCATGATTATACCGTGTGCTAAAATAAAGCATATTGCAACTGGTTTGCCATATCACAGACACACACCCCATCTAACCATTGACAGAGACAAATCAATATTTCCAGGACTGAAGAAATCTACTCTTTCACTTGCTCAGACGAGTGGATTTGGCTGTCGGACAAGTGAATGTTTACAGCACACCTGTCTGTCAGACAAGTAAAAAAATTCCAATGCTGAATATGACCTTAGAGACCTAAAATAATATACAATGTAGGTCTCATTTATTGCAGAATTTAAGAAGTTCACTATTTCTTTTCAAAAGTGAATTTTTGAGTTTAACTTTTAAAAGTGATATATGGCAACAATTACCTCAAGCTTAAGTATCTGTATTTGCAAATTATCAGAGTTATCTGCCCTTGTAGGTATTGATTGTGACGTCATGTGTTTGCGAGCATAACGTCATAATTTTTTTGAGAAAACGACGTGAATTGTGCTCACAAAATAATGACGTAACAATCAATACCTACCCACAAGGGAGCTAATTCTGTAATATGCAAAGATGGAATTTCTGGGTTATTAACATATTTTACCTGGAATGATGACATCACCAAAACCTAGGAGAGACATGGGAAGATCACAGACATTTAGAGGTGACGAGGTGAGTCGTGGGACTTGAAACACCATAGGTAGCTACAAGAAGAAAATAGTTTATATCAATATATTATTTTGATATTACAGAATTATCTGCCCTTTGCAAGTTGATAACACCTTAAAGAGACAATTCACTCAGGCTAATTCTTTGACATAACCAAGAAGCAAAATATGGCATAAATGTATTGTTCTACATTTCTTATGAAGCATATATAACATAAAGTATTGAAAAATTCCACTTCATTGTTTAGTATGTTAATTGATACGGTTGTAATTACAAATCGTTGATCAATACGATTACGCAGGTACAATATGTACGTTGTACCCATATCTGAACCAAAGTCACGCACATTAAACAAATGAACTACGTAACCACTGTGGAGGTGATAAAAGGATTTTTTAGTCAAGACATTTCACCTAATAAGGTAAACACACTACTGTCAGGGCGATTTGAGCAGTTTTAAACTAAAGTAGCATTACTCTAAGAGCAAGGGACAGGGTTCGGCATACAAGATGTTCAACCACAATGTGAAAAGCAGCCAGCGAGCGAGTTTGAACATTTCATACGCATTTCACCACCATGGGCTTTTCTGGCATATCACAGTAAAACCGACTGATCTAATTTCCATCAGAACTGGTTTTTTCCGATATATGTACAAATTTTATTGTTCTCTTAGACTGAATTGTCCCATTAATATATATGAATAGGTAATAATAATAATGTAGATACCACAAATAATAATGTAAATAACACAAATACCAAGTTAGCCGTATAAACGAACAATACTGATCTGCTTCCCTGATAACATAACAGTTTATTAACCTTATAACCAAACAATACTGACCTGTTCCCCTGTTTTACTAGAACCACCTGTGGCTACGTCAACCATGATGCTTTTCCCTGACTGAAAGATAAAAATTTTGTTATTCTGAAATGACAGAATGGACGCTATAGACAACATGATGTAATGTATGTAATAATTGTAATCTAAGAATTCTACAATTCTACTCCAATTGTAATGTCCTAAGTGTTGTTATTATGAGTTTATAGTTTACATAATCACTGGTATTTTGCAGTAAATTGAAAAAAATCTATTACAACAGATTACTACTTGTTTAAGCACTAATTTGAAAGAATGATCTGGAAACTTTCAATATGTACAGATAGTTATGATGAGTATATAATTTACATAATTACTACAATGCCATGTACTATATGTAACCTTAACAAACACAGTTGGCATTCACCAGTGCATGAAATGCCATCCGCTGCATTCAGTTGTCAATTATGGGAGAATGAATGCCAACTGGACTGCAGCAAATTCAACATGAAATGCTAGAGTGCTTCATTAAATTTGCCGTTGTCCAGTTGGCATTCATACTCCCATAACTCCCACAAATACAGTTCAATACCTAATAAATGATTTTAATGACTGTTTTCGATTTTTGACCAACCTACCGAAGTGATGAGAGGCGTGATGAAGACGAAGAAAATATCATACACAAACAAGGCTATGAGAAGAGCACCACAGATCTAAAAATAAATGGAAAATACAAAATATATACTTTAGAACATGGTACAGTGGAATCCTTTTAATGTCATGTTCCATTTGTCAGGTAAAAATGTGATATCAAGAGGAATGAGACATTTAACAGTTGAAAATGTTTTCAGTTATTTTAATGCATCAAAACAGTTGATGTGACTATTTTTGTAAATGTACTCAAATCTACACATATCTCCATAGCTAGTTGATGTTACTAAGGGCTGTTCCAGCAAAACATATATGGCACCCAGGGAAGGCACTTTAAAAAATAGTATGTGCTATGGTGGGTTCAAAATAAAATCACTTCTGTGCCAGGGTGGCGTTTCAATAAAATCAATCTGTGGGTGGGTCTATCCGAAGCATTTGTAACCTTTTCAAAATAAAATGCAAAATTTGTGTTTTATAATGTTGCTCAGTCATCCTGACTACAAAAATACAAAAATAAATATTGAAAAAATGTTAATTTCTGACAATATCTAATGTGTTGTTCATTTTAAATAAAAAACAATTATTTTATTTTCTGGGTGTTTTGATATAATAATGATAGACTATTTATCTAAAACATATTATATTCATTCAAACTTGACAATGATACAGAGAAACAATAGATTAGTTTTGGCAAAATAACAGATCTTTATTTAAATTCACTGGTATTAAGTCGTGGAAAAAGTGGTAGTTCACAAGCTTAAGTGTGAATGTTCAGATGTCTACTTTTGCATTATGCTTGTGAAACACTTCAGTATGTTTAGTAGATTTTACGCTGGTTCTATGAGGATTGTACCCTTATACAAATTTAGTAGTAGATGCAGCATATCAAACAATAGTTCACTGCACCATATACAGTGCAATTTTGTCCTAGGACTCTTCGGTGATGCTAGAAATCATAATGTGTAAATCCAAAAAAAAATCGGAGTGAAATTAGAAATTAAATCGCTTCTATGCCATGGTCTCGTTCACAAAAAAATAGATATGTGTGTGGGTAAACAAAATTGAAAATCACTTCTATTGGTGGGTCTCCCAATTTCAAAGTGCCTTCCCCTCCTACCATATATGTTTTACTGGAACAGCCCTTTTGATAATGAAAATATGAAAATGTTACGTATAATTCAGAACACTGAGATTTGCCAATTAATCCTTTAAATGGCATTTGGCACATGGAATTTTACAATCTAATAATATTAGATTAAGTATGAACAAATTATTGCATTTTAAATAGAAATCATAATGGTGATTTAATCTTGATAATCACTGAATATTTAACATTGAATTATACAAAGATTGATCAAAACTTAAAGAGGTTTTCTTTGCAAAAATTTAACAAACATATTCAACATTCGAATTCGAATCAATATTTTACACTGTACCTTGAGATTCGGCATCTGAATGATCCTCAGGATATTGATACAGAACGTTACTCCAAGAAAATCCTGAATCACCCATGCATAACTGTAAAAGTAAAAAAAATTGTATTGTACGTGACCCAATAAACCCCCCCCCCCCCACCCCCGTCCCCCAGACTGAAATATGAAAACCAATGATTTCTTAATTTGATTTCTTTTGTAAATTACTATGATACAGTAGATAATCCACACACAGGGGATGAACAACTTTCAACAAAACAATAATTTATCGTTGTTCAAAGTCGCACATTGTTTCATTTCTGTATTTGTTGTACAAATGTTAACCCACTTAGTACGAAACCCGCTTAATAAGAAAGGATTTGAAGGGTCCCCAGGAATCCGTGATAACCTGGTTGGATTGAATACCTTTCGTGTCGCTGAATTCCCCAGAAAGTAGACACTCCCAGACACATCAGAGCTAAAACAAGATTCTTTAGTTGTGGTCGATCAGAAAAACAGGGGACTTTGTTTGCTGGGAGTCTGAAAGTACAACATCAACGGAATCGAAACATTTAATAAAATTCATAGGCTTGAATCACATGTATTTAAGCACTGATGCCACCATTTTCTAATCTCCGCAGGATATAAAAAACTTTGTTTGCACACTGTGTGACTGTTTGGGTAAGGTGACATGAAGATTAATTATATGTGACATGAAAACTAATTATAATTAATTAATTATTAAATTGGTTCACTAAACACTCTCCTTATTTCATTGCTAGAATATCAAATATAGCTAACAGAATTTGCAGATCACATGTCTATGACTGCATCTTCATTGAATACTGCATGTACACATATTTATTTTAATGTAATAAAATTTTAGCGAAAAACTGTAAATTATGAATAATTACTGCAGATATATATAAGCGTAATTTGGTGCTTCGATACCAAAATACCCTTTTACATAATTTAGCGCTGTAAATATACATGAATTGGCACTTTAAAGAAAGCTTGAAAAGCACTTACCGGTCAGTAACATAGAAATATGTTTACAGAAACCGGATTTAGAAATTAACTCCACATTTGTAAGATCTTAGTACCTTGTATTTAAAGGAATGAAGTTCCATAGAGGTTGTATACATCCGTACAGTCCCGCCGCACCCGCAAGGCAGAATAACACGATCACGATGTATACTGTAACAAAAAGTCAACGATAATTAATACAGAATTACTAAACATCTGTATATTACTACCACACCCACCAGGCAGAGCAACACGATTACAATGTAAACTATAAAATAAAGTTAACTATTATTAATACAGAATTACTGAACATCCGTATATTCCTGCCGCGCCCGCCAAGCAGAGCAACATGATCACAATGTAAACTATAAAATAAAGTTAACTATTATTAATACAGAATTACTGAACTTTCCGTATATTCCTGCCGCGCCCGCCAGGCAGAACAATACGATCACAATGTAAACTATAAAATAAAGTTAACTATTATTAATACAGAATTACTGAACATCTGTATATTACTACCGCACCCACCAGGCAGAGCAACACGATTACAATGTAAACTATAAAATAAAGTTAACTATTATTAATACAGAATTACTGAACATCCGTATATTCCTGCCGCGCCCGCCAAGCAGAGCAACACGATCACAATGTAAACTATAAAATAAAGTTAACTATTATTAATACAGAATTACTGAACATCCGTATATTCCTGCCGCGCCCGCCAAGCAGAACAATACGATCACAATGTACACTGTAACATATAAAGTCATTGATAATTAATACAGAATTACTGAACTTCCGTATATTCCTGCCGCGCCCGCCACCCGCCAAGCAGAGCAACACGATCACAATGTAAACTATAAAATAAAGTTAACTATTATTAATACAGAATTACTGAACATCCGTATATTCCTGCCGCGCCCGCCAAGCAGAACAACACGATCACAATGTAAACTATAAAATAAAGTTAACTATTATTAATACAGAATTACTGAACATCCGTATATTACTACCGCACCCACCAGGCCAAGCAGAACAACACGATCACAATGTACACTATAAAATAAAGTTAACTATTATTAATACAGAATTACTGAACTTCTGTATATTACTACCGCACCCACCAGGCAGAGCAACACGACCACAATGTAAACTATAAAATAAAGTTAACTATTATTAATACAGAATTACTGAACATCCGTATATTCCTGCCACGCCCGCCAAGCAGAACAATACGACCACAATGTAAACTATAAAATAAAGTTAACTATTATTAATACAGAATTACTGAACTTCTGTATATTACTACCGCACCCACCAGGCAGAGCAACACGACCACAATGTAAACTATAAAATAAAGTTAACTATTATTAATACAGAATTACTGAACATCCGTATATTCCTGCCGCGCCCGCCAGGCAGAGCAACACATCACAATGAACACGATCACAATGTAAACTATAAAATAAAGTTAACTATTATTAATACAGAATTACTGAACTTCCGTATATTCCTGCCACGCCCGCCAGGCAGAGCAACACGATCACAATGTAAACTATAAAATAAAGTTAACTATTATTAATACAGAATTACTGAACTTCCGTATATTCCTGCCACGCGCCCGCCAAGCAGAACAACACGATCACAATGTAAACTAAAAAATAAAGTTAACTATTAATACAGACATAATTACACTAACACTGTATACTGTAACATTAAAAACTTGTGTATTACCATAATAATGGTGGGTGGTATATAGAATTACTATATATTATCATATAGCTCACAATTTTAAAAATTTTAAAATATTTTCCCGATTTTGTGGAACACTCTACCATGAACATGAATAATTAATTTGAAAGAAGATTGAGAAATGTATAAATATACATACTATTATAGCAGCATCACAAAATTTAACTATGCCAGAATTCAATATTATTTTTCTTTTTGATAAAAATTGTGAAAATTTTCACCCCTGAAAATAACGCTGTGTCAATAAACCAAACCAAGCATTTATTATAGGAATTTCAAACAAAGTTGGTTTGTTTAGTTTAACGTCCTATTAACAGCCAGGGTCATGTAAAGATATGACAGGTTTGATGGTGGAGGAAAGCAGGAATACACGGAGAAAAAACCACAGACAAGCAGTCAGTACCTGGCAACTGCCCCACTTGGGATTAAACCTTGCAACCCAGAGGTGCAGGGCATGTGGTGATACATGGGACATCTTTGCCACTCAGCCCCAAAAGAAAAGCAAAGAAAATTAAGGGGTATAATAATTACAGAAGTTTACCTAAATAATCATAAAAGAAAAACAGCAGAATGAGGAAGGTGGACGACATGATGACGAAGAATATAATAGAAGGAAGCGTCAAATCAACAGTGTCGTTTTCTTCATCGCTGTCTTCATCATCACCATCTTTCTTTCCTTTTTTAGACTTTCTTTTCCTCCTCTTTGATTTCTGTGATTTCTCAGATCTGAATTAATAAATAACAGAACAACATTCATACAACATGGAATATGGAGATTAAAATTAAGTCTCTATAGCAAAATTACTTTTAAAGTTTACTATAAAAGAAGATTTGCATGGAATGACAAAATATATCTTATTAGAATCATATTTTCTCAAACATAGAGATCTCATATATATATAACTTCCCATAAACTGCAATATCCTGATGAACTTTTAAATCAAGCAATTAAAATACTATTGAAATACAGAGAGCTGTTAAAATGGCATCATTGATACCTCAGGGGTTATTACCACTGTCATTACCTCAACCCCTGAAATTTGTCTGATAGTAAAACTGATGGATATTCAGGACTCAAGAGTGAAACTGCTGGCTAACCACAGAAACATCCTTTAAAGAATACAGAGAGCGACAACCCAATTTTATATCCAAACTGTGAACTCTCCTTCTGAATTCTTAAATATCAAAGGACAAAACTACCTGGTTCATCAGAACCTTTAGATTTATTATGACATCGGACCCTCGATAATCCGGAAGCCGATAATCCGGAAGCCGATAATCCGGAAGCCGATAATCCGGAAAATTCTCAGTCCGGACAGTAACGATATGGAACGACTTACCATAACGTTATATATTGATTAAGAACACAAAATTGGCAGTGCAGGAAATTCGTAATTCGGACGGTTTAGGCTGGGATCAAAGATATCCGGCTTATTGAGGGTTCATCATATTTCAGGGACAGAAATGATGAGTGATAGTAACACGCCCGATATCTCGTAACAAACTTAAGTCAAACTGTTTTACATAAGGGGAAAAACTTAAGTTCTGACTTAAGTCTGCACTTTTGTTTCGATCGAGGAATCGGGACCAGGTGGAATAGAAAGGATATAAAGACCAGTGCCAGCATGATCAGAAAATGCTGTCTAGCTCCTTTGAGCACATAATTTTGTCTAGGGACACATCTAATATTCTACAAAACCAGAATAGATATGTTTTTTTCTCGCTTTGTACCGTTCGTTACGACGGAGACCGGACCAGTATCCTCCTATGGTGACACATCCGACAGCCAATAGAAACAGGACAACCATACAGGGATCAAACTCATCCCTTAGTCCGGGGCTAAACAGCATAACTTCAATCGCTGACCCTAAATTCTGGGGAAAAAACAACAAGATCAAAAGTATTATACAGAAAAAATATTGAAAATAAAAATTTCATTAATATATATTGAGTATATTTATTATTAGATTGAAGTAAAATATATGCATGCATTTAATGAATGATCGTCAATTTTGTTGCTTGTATATATATTGACTGATGAAGAAAGTTAATCTCGTGCAAATGAAGTGAACTGGGAAGCAGATCATGTATCATTGACACAAGATTAACTTTCTTCGTCAGTCAATGCAAGTAACAAAATTAATACAGATGAAATTTGAGAAAGATCTCTTCAATACTTTTAGAGAAATTGCAATTACAAGTATTATTATGGATGAAGGGAAGGACCATGGAAGACTCTCGATTGAAAAGCCCACCATCATCAAATGGTGAGCTAAAAATCTTGCATTTTGAGAATTGAAAGTTACTCTTTTGGACACCGCTTGTACCTGTATTTGTTTGAAGTCCTTGGTCTGTATACTGGCAACTGTAATGTTTATAAAGTTATACTCTGTCCTGTTGCCTATAGGAACCAGCTACAAAGAAACAAAAAAATCAAAGTACTGAAAGTACTGAAACAGAAAAACAACAATGCTGGTTTAGTTGCTATAAACGAGGAAATTTACGCGAGGGGGAAAATTTATGCCAGTTAAGCCAATTGAGCAAATTATGTTTTAGCACAAATATTTCTATGTTATTCGCTAATCACAGTAAATTATAGTAACGACTTTGAAAATGAATATGATTTCCATTTTGACTCGTTAATTACTGCAAATACAGTATTGATTTTGAAAATGAACCTAATTTTCATCACTGTTATTTGCTAATTACAGCAAATATTGTATTGATTTTTGAAAATGAACCTGATTTCAGTCACTGTTTCTCACTAATTAAGACATTATTGCTTTTGAAATTGAAAATGTTTTCCATCGCTCTAACTTACCACATCTTCAGAGACAATCAAAATGGATGACGATTTGTGTTTCTGTGCCATGACAGCTTTTTCGGAAAAGGTACAATTTCCACGAGCGATCGCCACAACACGGTTGTCAGCCTGAACGTTGTCGTAAGCGTGGCTTTCTAAACATCCCAGATCAGAACTAAGGTCTAACAGGCTGTGTATGGTCTGTAACAATCATCACAACAAATTATCAAAGTACTGAAAGCACTCAAGTGATAAAAGCTTTAATTGATGTGATAAATTTAAGTTCAAAGAGGTGGATTATTGAATGCTGACAAATGGTATTTTTTGCACTATCAAAAACAGGATAAGAGAATTTGGTATTTCTCTTCAATCACAAAAGTTACTTACTTTACACCATTACCATCATTGGAAAGTTTTAGCTTCTAATTTTACTTCAAGATAAAAATATTACAAATAATTAATTGCATCCCGAAAAAATTCCATGGCATTATGTTCTATATAAAATGAAGCTCTGACTGTGCATGCACCAAAAGCAAAATCAATTATTTCATATCATTGTTGTGTTAATTAGACATATATATACACGATTAAACATCAATTGTTGTTCAAATGATGAGCATGCATCATTTATGGTCTGTCGGCGGTGGAACATCTTTAACCTAAATATTAGTTTGATTGCTACGGGGAGCTTACCCAAAGGAGAAGGTACGTTAAGACTTGTATATGGCCTCAAAATTAATTAGCCAGTAAAAAACAACATATTTTGCCATATAACAGCTGAATACATTTGCTAACACATTACATCTCGAAAATATCCCGCATGTGCCAATTATGTTCACCTTATGACGTCACAACATGCAGTTTCTGCCATTTTCACAAAAATCCTTGAAAAATCATATTTTTTGAGTGGTTTTCTCTAAAAATGAAACGCCTTCGTGAGCAGAAAGAGATTTTCACATGTTGTGTATCGTGTATTTACGCATATCCATGCAAAATATAAAGTTGCTCCAAGGTGGCGGCCAAATCCATTTCAAGCCATTTCTAGCCTAAGAGATGATGAATTTCTAGCAGGCGAGAAGAGGAAAATCATCAATTTGATGACGTCATAGGTGGGACACATCGTGTACATGGTTATAAAAAATTATGTTTTGATGAATGGCAAGTATGAGAGTATTTATTGATATGAAATTGATGGGGATCAGAGTTAATATTTTTCGGCCTGAAAAATTAAGGCCAAATACTGGTCCTATCATATCTACTGAACTCGTTAATTACTGCAAATACAGTATTGATTTTGAAAATGAACCTAATTTTCATCACTGTTATTTGCTAATTACAGCAAATATTGTATTGTTTTTTGAAAATGAACCTGATTTCAGTCACTGTTTCTCACTAATTAAGACATTATTGCTTTTGAAATTGAAAATGTTTTCCATCGCTCTAACTTACCACATCTTCAGAGACAATCAAAATGGATGACGATTTGTGTTTCTGTGCCATGACAGCTTTTTCGGAAAAGGTACAATTTCCACGAGCGATCGCCACAACACGGTTGTCAGCCTGAACGTTGTCGTAAGCGTGGCTTTCTAAACATCCCAGATCAGAACTAAGGTCTAACAGGCTGTGTATGGTCTGTAACAATCATCACAACAAATTATCAAAGTACTGAAAGCACTCAAGTGAAAAGCTTTAATTGATGTGATAAATTTAAGTTCAAAGAGGTGGATTATTGAATGCTGACAAATGGTATTTTTTGCACTATCAAAAACAGGATCAGAGAATTTGGTATTTCTCTTCAATCACAAAAGTTACTTACTTTACACCATTACCATCATTGGAAAGTTTGAGCTTCTAATTTTACTTCAAGATAAAAATATTACAAATAATTAATTGCATCCCGAAAAAATTCCGTGGCATTATGTTCTATATAAAATGAAGCTCTGACTGTGCATGCACCAAAAGCAAAATCAATTATTTCATATCATTGTTGTGTTAATTAGACATATATATACACGATTAAACATCAATTGCTGTTCAAATGATGAGCATCATTTATGGTCTGTCGGCGGTGGAGCATCTTTAACCTAAATATTAGTTTGATTGCTACGGGGAGCTTACCCAAAGGAGAAGGTACGTTAAGACTCGAATATGGCCTCAAAATTAATTCTCCAGTAAAGAACAACATATTTTGCCATATAACAGCTGAATACATTTGCTAACACATTACATCTCGAAAATATCCCGCATGTGCCAATTATGTTCACTATGACGTCATCAACATGCAGTTTCCTGCCATTTTTCACAAAAATCCTTGAAAAATCATATTTTTTGAGTGGTTTTCTCTAAAAATGAATGTGGCTGCCTTCGTGGAGCAGAAAGAGATTTTCACATGTTGTGTATCGTGTATTTACGCATATCCATGCAAAATATAAAGTTGCTCCAAGGTGGCGGCCAAATCCATTTCAAGCCATTTCTAGCCTAAAGATGATGAATTTCTAGCAGGCGAGAAGAGGAAAATCATCAATTTGATGACGTCATAGGTGGGACACATCGTGTACATGGTTATAAAAAATTATGTTTTGATGAATGGCAAGTATGAGAGTATTTATTGATATGAAATTGATGGGGATCAGAGTTAATATTTTTCGGCCTGAAAAATTAAGGCCAAATACTGGTCCTATCATATCTACTCCTTTGGTAACCAATGTAATTTTTGAAAACCTAAAATTTTAAAAACAATTAGATTTTGAAATTATATTGTCAACTTAAAAATTAGTTTGGATGCTAAGGGGAGCTAACCCAAACTTAACAAACATTCAGACTATTTACCGCTTGTTCCCTGTCGTGAGGTAACTTGTGGAACTGTGGGTTGTAGTTGATACAGTAATGGTCCTGCCATTCCTCTCCTGAACCGGTTGGCCTCACATACACAACTCCAAGGTCAGCTGAACACTGTACAAATCAAATCAATATGAAACACTCACAAATCAAAATCACAAATTACAATTTATTTTCTATGGCTGGTTAGAACAATACATGTATTAGTGTCAGCCTCACAAGGATTGAGTGCAGTCTGCGATCTACCATCCTCGATACCCAAGGAGTTCTGTACTTACGATCTCTACACCCCTGGACTATCACATAATAAAACTGAAGGCAACAGAACAGAACAGGTAATGTAGTTCTTTAATGAACATCAAAAGAGCTGTATAACTGTACACTGTTGTTGACTGTGTGGCTTTGAAGTTGGGCTTTGCTTTTTCTGTAGTCACCAAAGTAAATTTTTGCTAGACTATATGATTGGTTCAGATTTTTTTATCTTAGCTGCCTTCAGTTTTACTATGAGATAGTCCAGGGGTGTAGAGATTGTAAGTGATTGGAACCTCTAAAGTAACCGGGATGGCAATCCACACATATGTGTATGTATAGCTACTGTTGAAGCAGAAAGCAATACAGTGCAAGCTTTCTATTAAATATCCACAATAATGTGTAACGTCATAACGAACTAAATGCAAAGTATTTGTTGAGAAAAATGGTTTTTATTCGTGGTTCATAGACATCTTGAGTTTAATTGTGTAAAGAGAAAGTAACAAATCCTTCTTTTTTATGAATCCTTGATGGCACCATCACTGATAAAAATCTCAATTGGTGTAAAATGACTATTACTCTAGATCTTGGACCTAATGCTGGGCTCATTACTACAGATGATATGCGGGAGTGTACCCAACATCTTGAATTCAATATAAGTTAACAAACACAAACAAATCACCGAGCATGATTAACTACCATGTATAACTGCTGCATTCTCAAATAGATTTACCTAATATTCCATTTTATCGCACCTCGAACAGAAGTGTCCCCAAATGATTGGCGGAAAGCCGTCACGTAGTGACCCTCTAACACTTTATAGGGGGTCAGTAAATTTTATTATGGTGCAATATGGCGGCTGTTGCCCTCGCTTCAAAATTTAAACACATTCTCTACAACTAAACATACCACTTCATTACCGTAAAGCTATATATTACTTGTTATTTTTTGTGTAAAATTTTTTTTAATAATTTTAATACTCCAAATTAATGAAATGCATTTTTTTAAATACAAGTTGCTTCCCCTACGCCAGTTAATTGAATGTTGATGATGCGGCAAAAGTCAAATGTAACAATTTAATTGTTTTCTAGACTGCGATTATAAACAAATGGAGGTGTTCGTACCTGTAGATCATATCAATCCTCACTCTACAATCAATTTATCGGCATAACTTTTCAGAGATTATATCAGAGAGAATGCACCGATGATGGAGATAGCGCATGCTTAAAATGTTAGATGGATGTTTGTGTCTACAGACGGTCTGGTGTCGTATTGAGGTAGGCCTTCTGTGTACATAGAAATGTCGAAATTATTGTTGATTTATGAATTATTCAGTATTATTCTGCAGGTTCCTTATGCAGTATATTTGAAAATTCTTGAAATAAATAAATGAATAAATAAATGTATAGCCTACTGAAGTAGGCCAAGTGTTTTAAAAGTGTCGATTGTTTGTTATCATTCCCCAGAATGATTTAAGTTTGATTTCATATTCTGGACCAAACAAATAGGAAACAAAGAATTAATCAAACAAATTAATTGTCCTCGATGCGATAAATTCGTTATATAGTCGTTGTTACTGACCCCCTATCAAGGCATAGAGGGTCAGTAAGAAGTATACATGTACATTGTAGGAAGCTCGGGCTACGCCCTCGCCCCCTAAAAATCTTACTGACCCTCTATGCCTTTATAGGGGATCAATAACTGACTATATAACAAATAATATCTAAATTCAAGCGGCATGAAAATCACTGAACGTCTAAAAGTGAAAGTAAACATTTCTGTGACAACTGTCAAGGTTTTTGTTGTCACGTCAATCGAAAGAACCAATGAAAAATGTACGATATCGGGTATAAAAGAGTCACTTCAACGGCAAATGTAAAACAATAAAAAGTAACTTAAACCATTTCAGTATCTTACCAAGCAAATAGCGGACAGCAGAATAAAGTAAAACATCTTGTTCGAGGCCATTTCGGCCCTAGTCATTTTTAAAACGTTTCAGTGATCACGATTCGGCCGCTTGAATTTGTAGTACTGGAAACGAAAGCCGGAAAATATAATCCGGACTATCAGCTAATATATAATATATTTGATCAGAGGAACCTGGCGCGAATTTCTAATTTCTAACAAACAGTAATTTTATATATTTATATCTTATAAACTATAATATATATAAGAATCTCTGTTCATTGTATATACAAATACTAATGAAGAAATTGTTAGGCAACAGAATTTGTATCATGTAGTTTATAATCTAGTTCAATACAGATAGGACATTACTTCACCATAATATTACCACAGAATATTTTCTAATTTGTTCTTCATACGGACCTGAGTTTGTTTTATTCAAGCATTGGTTGTCATGTTTTTACATGAATTGGTGTAACATACATTTGGTGTTCTAACATAGCCAAAGGTGCGCGTTAGTCGTACTAGTCGAGCCTATAATGATTATAAATGGTAGTTTCTCCTCCTGCTCAACATTTACCATAACGGAAAAAGGAAGTACTGCTTTATGTTTTGGACAGCGTGTTTCAGTGAGATAGCAATATACGAAGGACAAATGTTACCAAACGTACCGCAGTCTCCCAAAACACGCATCATTATCACACATAGCACAATGCTTCCAGCAGGACTTGTCAAGGATACATCGATTGGTGTGTTCTGTTCATCACCCAGGATCACACCCATCCTCAGTAAACCCAGGATCACCCCCACCCTCTGTAAACCCAGGGTCACCCCCACCCCCAGTAAACCCAGGGTCACCCCTACCCCTAGTAAACCCAGGATCACCCCTACCCCTAGTAAACCCAGGATCACCCCTACCCCCAGTAAACCCAGGATCACCCCTACCACCAGTAAACCCAGGATCACCCCTACCCCCAGTAAACCCAGGATCATCCCTACCACCAGTAAACCCAGGATCACCCCTACCCCCAGTAAACTCAGTGTCACCCCTACCCCCAGTAAACCCAGGATCATCCCCACCCTCAACAAAGCCAGGGTCACCCCCACCCTCAGTAAAGCCAAGACGAAGTCATATAAGGCCACACCCTACCCGGAACCTTTTGCATGCTACATTTATATATATATATACATACTTGTATGTATATCACTCTTTTGTTCATTTCATATAGGACAGCATTAATAGTGCCATACTTCGTTGACGGATAACGCATGCTTTTAAATTTCATAAAGCGCATCATTAAGATACTGCGACTATTTGATAATGCAATAGAAACGAATTTTATATTTTAAAGATGCTCCACCGCTGACAAATGGTATTTTTTTCTCTATAAAAAACAGGAGCAAACGAAAGTTACTTTCTATGCACCATTACCACATTTTAAAAGTTTGAGGTCCTAATTTTACTTCGAGATAAAAATATTGAAAATAATTTAAAAAAAATCCGTGGCACTATGTCCTATATGGAATGAACTACTGATTGCGCATGCACTAAAGGCAAAATAAATTATTTTGTATTACTATTTGTGCTAATTTGACATATATATACACGATTAAACAGAAATTATTGCTCAAATGATGAACATCGTTTATGCTCTGTCGGCGGTGAAGCATCTGTTAGTAATTTGCCGAAAACATAGATATTTTTAAGTATGTTAGTACTTATTACAAGACATACTCTAAATATAGATAATCTATGAAAAATATATTTTTAATTCATATAATTGAAATAGATTATTGATAATTTTCATATGTACATGTATGTGTATATCTTTTACAGTATATAGTATTCGGATAAAATGTTAAGTCTATGTTTATATCTACCGTCTCTTAGTAATTTATGTATTGAATGGCTCTTATGAAAATTATGCGATCTAGGACCATTTTCGTTTATTTGGAACAACCGGTTCGACCTTTTGTTACGTCATCATTTCATGCATTAATCCTGACAGACCTGCAGTTTTTTTATACAGGCCTCGTCTGAAAACCATATATAAAATCTCCAGGCCCGTTTTTGATTCATAAACGAACAACTACGTCCAACCAGTCAAACCGTATAATCGAAAACGACCAAGCTCTATGGTTAATGTTACAAAATAATAACGATGTAATATGTATTGTCCAGTGGCGTAGAAAGATGAAACGTAATTGGGGGGAGGGGGGATTACGTATAATCCTTGTACACTTCTAAAGACAGTGGCGTCACACACAGGAAATCAATGTAATGTAATGAATACGCAATTTTTTTTTACGATGTATTTTGATGATTTTGCAAGCGCCTAAGGCGCGAGATTTTGGTGTATGGGGGATCCGAGGGTCTCCCGGGGAAAAAAAATTGTACGATTAATAATAGCGAGATGAGTTTACAATGCATTTTGTTGAATTTGCGAGCTACAAAGGCGCGAGATTTTGGTCTTTGGAGGATACGAGGGTCTCCCCGGGGAAAAATACGATTTAGAATTGGGGTCCGGGGGGTCTCCCCAGAAAAATATATAATACGATTTGGAATGGCTGAGATGAGTTTTACAATGTATTTTGATGATTTTAAAGCGTTCTTAACACGGTAATTTCTTGATTTAAAGTTATCTGCATTTAGAAATGATAATTGTGAGAGTCGTCATACCAGCTCGATCTGATCATACCGGATTCATACATGTATGTACACCATTGGCACATTGTTATATAACTCAAAATAATAAAGAATTTATTGTCTTGCTAAGACATATAAGCAAATCAATCTTTTAAGAAGCATTTGTTGAAATAGTATAATCCCTTAATGGACATATTTAGTCTAGTTCGTGTGTATCGACTTTCCATTATTAAAGGTTTCAACATAGCGTGCTTAAACGTTTTAGGAAATGCGCCGCGCAGTGGAAAATTTTTCAAAATGTGCATGATGGTCCTTTTTTCTTTCAAATGTGCATTTTTAGGACATTTCACCCGGCGGGGGGGGGGGGGGGCAAAAGGACATGTTTGCCTCCCCCCAGTCCTGGCGAACGGGGGGGGGGGGGGGGCAATTGCCCCCCGCTTCCTACGCTCCTGTTGTCTGTAATGTATTTCATGTTGTAAATATTGTATATTTTTATGTCGACCACTTTGAAGGCGAGTCTCTGATTCAATTAGTGTTATCGACTTGAAAATGAAGACTAGTGTTATTGTTTTAATATCATGCACATGGTATTTTCATGTAATAGTGTTTGAGAGGTTTTCATGCCGCGATGAAGGGTAAGGTCGCACGAGTTATCTCCCCCTGTCTCACGGTGTCTCATACAATTACAAGCAATAGTTCATTGATCATTATCAATATTCCTGGGGTTACTATCACTGACGTTATATCCACCCCTGGACAGCCTCATAGTAAAACTGGAGGCAAAATAACAGAACAGGTAAATTATTCCTTTGATGTACATCAAATGAGCAGTAAAACGGTACACTGTTGTTGACTGCGTGGCTTTGAAGTTGGGCGTCTTTCTCTCTGTAGGCTTCAAAGGAAATCTTTGCAGACATGTGATTGGTTCAGATTTGTTCCCCTGAGATGCCTTCAGTTTTGCCTTGAGATAGTCCAGTGGTGTAGAGAAAGTAAGTGATCAGAACCCCTGGAGTATTGAGGATGGATTATTAAAAATAGGAAATATCCATTCTCCTATTATAGTTTCAGTCGAGGCGAATATGTACATCACAGTCCCCTGTGATTGGTATGGGGTATATAGGAGACAAACATGCTACAGTCCCCTGTGATTGGTATGGGTTATAAAGGAGACAAGTTTACATGCTACAGTCCCCTGTGATGGGTATAAGTTATACATGATACAAACATGTTTCAGTCCCCTGTGATTGGTATGGGTTACAGCACGTCACTTGTTTTTTTTATCACGATTTTACTACAAAAAATAGATGTAAATATTTATTTATGAAATTCCATGTGGTTCCAGACTTTTGGAGGTAAAACCACGTTCCGGGAGGATTTTTATCCCAAACGATTGAACCAATAATTAATTGTACATGGCCATTAAGACCGTAAGAAAAAATGTTATGCCTTTATATAACAAACGCGAAAAGATAGATGTAAACATATATTTTTGAAATTCATGATCAATTTGTTTCCCACCTTTGGAAATGGAAAAAAACATGGAAATGAAAATGATTTTGATTTTACTTTGAATTTATTTTGGCCTTTTATTTCGGATTATTAATATACTAGCTTTATACCGTTTTTCCTCATTATGACATGGATTTTTGTTTGTAGTAAAAACATTGTAATACATACCACGTGGTTATACCTCATTCATGCCATTGGCCGAAAAATGGCTGTGGCTCATGGGTAAGTAATGATCACGTGATTGTGTTTTTACTTCCAAATATAGTGATTTTTCTGATCTGTTACATGTATTTAGCATATATACTGTAATTTGGCCTTTTGGTGGAGATCTGATATTCTTTGTGTAATTTTTATCTATCTGAAAGCAAAAGAGGATGGAAATAAAAAAAAAATAAAAAATCAGAATTTTACGAATTTAGCCGGAGGTAGCCGATCTTCGCTGATTCTAGATTAGGCGGTTAGACCGATTGAGTTAGTCAATTCCCATAATATCATTTATAGATAAAAGTGCAAATAGTAGTTTTATAACTCATTTTGGACCATTATTTATAGTAAAACAGTACATATGTGCAAGTCAAAATGATATGCATACAATATTAATAACATTTGGAGTCTATAAATATTTTCAAATAAATCATTTTTTCCGCAAAATGGCAAGCAAAATATCACTATATTTGGAAGTAAACACACAATCACGTGATTACGATTTACCCATAATTCATTTCTATATTTCGGCCAATGGCAAGAATGAGGAATATAAGCACGTGACTTGTTTTACTACAAAAAAATCAAAGAGGTTTCCGACTTTGGAGGTACATATGTAAAACAACGTTAACGTCCCAGGAGGGTTATTATCCTAAAGATTGAACCAATCTTATATTGTGGACAAGAGCATTAAGACCGTAATAAAAATTCGTTATGTCTTTATGTAAGTGTAGCAGGGGATGTAAATATTGATGTACATGTATACATGATATGGACAGGGCAAGCTAACAAGTTACTTAAGATAGTTTCCCAATGCGTATTGCATACTGGTCCTATGACATTTTGTACGTGTATGACATTTATTCCTAATGAGTTTTGTCATACAGTAAATGTATGTGTATCTGTGTTTCCTCTGTCGTGATTGGCTGTCTAGTCTCGGGTATTAGATAAATTCATGGGAGGGATTGTATACTTGGATATCTGACGGATTAAACTGTGTGCTACTATATCACTTCTATTATGTAAAAATTGGTAGATTAAATAATTTAGGAAGGGGTATAGATGGGACTAGTCTAGCACTAAACCCATCCTAGTCCGCTAAACCTGCCTATATTATAAGTATATATTAGGCAAAAAAAAAAAAAAAAATAAAAAAATAAAAAAAATAAAATAAAAATAAAAATAAAAAAAATAAAATAAAAAAGACCAATGATATAGGCAAGTTAAGCGGACTTGCCAATACCATTAGGCTTTATTTATTTATTTATTTATTTATATTTTGCCTTATACATTATATATATGTTAGGCAAATAATAAAAAAAAGAAATAAAAAAACCACCTTATAATATAGTCAGGTTTAGCAGACTAGGATGGGACATTTCTTAATCAATTAGATATGGGAATGGGGGCTGGTCATAGTATTTGTACGGTAGGATTGTCGGCTAGGCCTATGCTGTTGTCTGTGTTCTTTGTGTTGTATAATGGTACAAAACACGTGTTTTTTATTGTAAAAACGTATGAAAACACGTCACGAGCTTATTCCATATTCATACCATTGGCCGAAATACGTATCATGGGCGTGTAGTGATTACGTATACATGATTATGTTATAGTGATTTGTCTCTGACCTGTAACCGGGTGGAGAACGTATGTTGCTTGGTGTCTTCGGCTGCATGCTTCAGTGTCAACATAGCGCTATAAAAACTGCACGAATTTCACTTTACAAGAAGACACAACACGAGCATGCACGGAATACACAGCGTACACGAGAGGCCGTGCATAATATACTGTCTGTTGATAAGGCGTAAATGTCATAAACCATTCCAAACCTGTTCGTAAAACTTTACAATTTATTTTTCATTTTTTTTAATAAATCGATGTTTTTGTTTTTATTTAACATGCCTAGATACCTATAAACATAAGGTCCCGTCATGATATATTAAACTAATATTTAATTTCAATTTTCAATAATTAATTTTTCTTTGTTTTCATACCAAATCTGGCTTTCTGATTGGCCAATATTTTTTTTGCATACCACAATGAAAAAAAAAAAAAAAATCCGAGAATGGCGCGAAACCCCGACGTTAACGTGACGTCACAATAGAGACATTGACGTTGCGTATTGATTCGGAAAAAAGAATCCCTTGAAAAACCGCTATAATGTTACATTTAAACATACTTCATTTTATCAAATAGAGTATAAAATTAATTATAAGTATTGATGTCACTATTTTTTAATTTTATCGGGTTATGAAAAAAAAATTGTTTGCAAACTTTTGTGAGAATCCGCTACGCGGATTCACACAGTTTGCAAACATTTTTTTTTTCATACCCCGATAAAATAAAAAAATAGTGACACCAATGCTTAAATATTTCTAATATTTAAGCAATAAACTGTTACCCAATTGTAGTACATAGTCGATATGGATACAATTTTAATTGAGTGACAGATAAACAGAATGTCACTCGTAAAGGATATAAAGGGAAGTAACTCAAAATCTGGTACATTAGGAAAGTAATTATAATATGGGAACCAGATTTTCTGTCCTTGGTGAAAGTTTGTAAGTGCCCTCCGACATTTTTTTTCTCAGTCATTGCAAGGGCGAATTCGATAGATAAAAAAGTCAAGAAAACAATACAATAAAAATGTATTTATTGGAGAATTTAGCAAGTTCAATAAAACATGAATGAATGATTTGATAATGTAAGTGTATAATGTATACATGATCTGCTAATTCGAGGTTCATGATAGATCTCTATGTTACAACTGAGGAGGGAGATCTTCAGGGGTTCGGAAGCTGTTTTGTGTGTCACAAAATGCAATAGCACGCGGGTATACCCAAGAGAAACCTACAAAAGATTACGAAATTTGAGAAAACAATTCGGTTCTTCTTAAGATTTATATGGTAAATATACGGTAGCTGTAAATGGCCCGTTAGTGTAATGGGACTAATGCATGTACAACGTGATACCCGATAACATTTGTGCGGGACTAGTATCTCCAGTGGTGATGGAACGGAACTATTTGTAATCTTCCCGCTGAAACGACGTTATCCCGCGATAACGTCATTGGACGTCATTCCATCACCAATAGAAACAATAGTTCCGCACAAACGTTATCGGTTATCACGTGGTACGTGAATGAGTCCCATTGACATGCTTTTATGCCGTGCTAGTAATAATAACTATTAAAAAATATGTATTTATATATGTATTGTAAAAATGATCTTGAAATTCCGTTTACTTGGTAAGTAAAAAAGCTCCGTTTCTATAGCTCGTCTTGAAACCACGTACTGTCCCTATTTAGAGTCTGTATTCAGGAGTAGAGTACTTGCAAAATAAATGAAATCATTAGAATATCATATTCCACACTCCATACACCAGGGGTTACTATCACTGACGTGATATCCAACCCTAGAACATGGCATAGTAAAACTGAAACAACAGAACATATAGGTTATATGGTCCTTTGATGTACAAATTATGTATAACTGATGTTGATTGTGTGGCTTTGAAATTGGTCGTCGCTCCTCTGTTATCATTAAAGGAAGCTTTTTTCTTCATGCCTCCATTTTTACTATTAGATTGTCCAGAAATGGATATATAATAACGTCGGTGATAGTAACCCCTGGAGTATCGCGGAATAGAGTACATGCAAAATAAATAGTTGTAGGTATATATTACACATTTGTCGATTTAGTAAAAAAAGTATCATATCATTATCTAAAACCGTTATTTTTTAATTCATTTAGTACATCACGTGATAATTACGAGGAATGCGATTGGATAACAGCTATGGTGTGTTTTGCGACAGTTCCCTGTCCTTAGTGACTACGGAAGACTATAATTATATATACCTGGCTACGGGAACTATACCAAAGTATATTCCCACGGGGATGAGCATGCGACCAAATATATGACGTCATAATGAATGTCATGTGGCGTAATATATCTATTATGGCCCTTTCCCTCGGGAACATTTCTCCTATAGTGTTGACTGGCGAGGTATAGTCCCCGAGTCGAAGACGTATAGGAGAACAGTTCCTCTGGAAAGGGCCATAATAGAATAGTAGTCATAAAAACAAAGGATTTGCTATTTTATAAGTATGTAAATGCATGCGTACATTTTTTCACAAATGAAATAACAATTTCCACCACAGTTTCCATCATTCCAATGGAAATAAGCATATCCTGATAACGCTAAGCAGTCCTCATTGTTGAGATAACTGTCAGGCGCACCGGGAGACCAGGGCCTGTAGGATATTGGTGTATTGGAAGTAGCCCATTTCTATTGTCCCTCGTCGTGCATATCAGTCCCATCCAACCAGTAACAGGCGTTGGGTATGGTTGCTGTCAACAACGTAATGGTATTTCATTTTACTTCAAACACAATTATGTTTTAACATAACAGATATATATCAATTATGGACCTTTTGTTGAGGTCAATATGGTGTTATATTAACTGGATACGTCAATGCAACAATGAAACATTTACAATTTGAGAATCAATTTAAAACAATACATAGCCTAGTATCAGCAAAATTGTGATGGCGGTGACTGTTCCATATGAGAATTTTCACCTGGAATTCACATGAAGATTTTTCAGGTCAATTTAAGAACAAATTCTTCATGTAAAATTCAGGTCAATTTCAGGTCTTTTATGTGAATTTCATGTCAATTTCAGGTTAAAATTTGACCCTGAATTGACTTTTTAATATTTTTCTTGCTATTTTAAGTTTCTAAAAGTATTGTATGTAAACATAGCTTAATTACATATTCTTTATTAAAAACTGAACGTCTTTAAAAGATCATGCAGAATTAAATCCACTTCAAACTATATGTCGTCCTCCACTAATTGGTGGCTAGTCTACCTACAAGTACCCAATTCAGCTTGTTTTGATTCTTAATTACCGGTACACACAATAAGTTTATGATCCCAACCCCGCAAGTTATCTTGACCGTATATTGCGTCATGGTCCAATAATTATAACTTGTCAAACATACAGGTAAGCCACAGTATCCAGCTATACAGGTGCCTCAAGGTGACCATCGATAGATGGCCAGAGGGCAGAATCGTTGCCTTCTGTGTTTACACGGCTTTATGAGAATGGGGGCAGTATCTTTATAAAATATGTGATTTTAGAATTGTTTCTATGGAAGTTTGTTAAGACAAACAAATATACTTTAACCGTTTAAAAAATGATATAGGTTCATGAGTTTTGAAAACGCATAAAGTACCATTCTTATTAGTTAACATGTACAATCAAGTTGATAGAGCCATTGTGTAAACATTGTACACCAGTTTCCCGGGGGGGGTGGGGGGGGGGGTAGATTGGTATGAGGTAAAAACTAAGCTGGCAAAAACATTTAGTAAAGTGATGCAGAATACACCTCAAATATTGTCATGAAGGGCAGCCCGTAAAAAGTGGCGCTCGCGCGCGCTACCTTTACAATGCTTTAATATGTAATAGCACCATCAGTGTTGTGATACAAACTCTCTCTCCACACTAACAAATGAGAGAGATCCACTTCTCTTCTCTCTAGAGTCCAATCTACATGTGTGTAGAGATACGTATTCATCTTCAGAGGATTTGTCTCGTGTGTGTGTATAATTGGGTTTGTTTATGATCATTAGTCTTGTCTTATTTAAGGTTTTATGAAATATGTTATAAATTCAGGTGTAAAAAATTAAATTAATGTTTAGATAGGATTGATAAATATGATATTCCAATAATCTTTGAAATAAATGTTTTAGTTTATTTATACTTTTGGTATTTAGCTTTATTTTTAATTTTAATATATAAAGTTTCACTTAACAAATAAATTAAAATGCACTACCAGTTAAAACACTTATCCCTATTGACTAAGCATTGTTGTATAAATGTACGTAATTTGTGTGATGAGTATAATGGTATGTTTGTAGAGAGGCATACCACCTAAGTACAGCATGCTAAAAATGGACCTCCTCGTGGTTCGGGACAAGGTAATACCTGTATTACAGTTGTTGTTAGTCTGTGATACACTGAACTGAACATACATGTATTGAAGGGTGCCACAAAGAAGGCCCCAGGCCCCTGGCCCCACTCTGACCAATGTTAGGTAATTTTAGGTTAACAGTATGAAGTCCAAGTGACCATGGCAACTGACAGTCATTGCCTATAGCTAGGGGTCTACCTTTCGAGCAGGCAAATTTAATTGTACAATATACTACATGTATGGATCATACATTGTTATCATGTAATGCCTAGGTTTACACTATGTTCCCGGCGACCACGGTAGCCCCGTTTGCCCGAAACGTGGTGCACCGTGGAATTTTGGCCATTTTTGTCTCTGTATTCAAGTTGATCTAGGTCTTGTGAAGTTTTGCCACGGTCTTTTACGGATTACGTGGTGGACCGTGGATACAGGGGAAAGTGCTGTTCCCGGAGGTTAAAGGTATACTACGGCTTTAGCACGGTCTATCAAGGATACCACTACGTTCTCTCTAGGCCTGTTACGATCTGATGAGGTCTGCTACGTTTTACACGTTTTGATCAAGCTCCGATACGTTTTTTCATGGTCCGCCAAGGCTTACTAAGGATGAAAGTCTGATTCCGGGTTTTTTGGAGCAAATGAAACAATATTTATTGCCGAAAATGTCATTTCAAATACGTTTTAATTACAAAATGTGTTAACAGAAAAGAAAATCTTAACTATATTTGGTATGTTTCTATGCAATTTTGTTTCTGTAATAATCTGCCTTTTACATTAATAGGTTTCGTATAATTTGATGGTCTAAATGTTTTTGATAATTACTATTTCCTATCTATTAAGAACAAATAATTCCAAAAAGTAGCAAAATGCACAGGCAAGGCAATGATATACTCTATCATATATTGCTTGTCAACGTAAGACCGTAATAGGACGTAACACGTCGTATTACGTCGGGCTATTCAACCGCTACAAGCCGTGATGTGTGCCTTTACAGAACGCATCAAAACGGCTATCATCCACCTTGGCTTGCCGTCAAAAGCTTGACAAACAAAAAAAAAAAAAAATGGACAAACCGGCACAAAACGTGCAGTCAATCTGCATCAACCTTGGCAAAACGTGGAGAAAAAACGCAACAGAACGTCACAAAACTTGAAATCACCGTGAGATTCCCAGGAACGTGCTTGCTGCCCGTTCCACCACGGACCGTCTGGAAGTTTTGTTACGTCCTCGTACGCGCTGTTGCGTTTTGTTACGTCAATGCCGTTTTATTACGTCCTGTGGCGTTCACCATCTGTACCGTGACTGCCGTGGCAAATTTTTTTTGACAGTTTTAAAAATCTGGCACGGCATCCACGGTAATCACGACCGCTCACGTTTGTCTATCACGTCCTTCTGCGTTGTCTCACGTTGCCTCGCGGTCACCACGTTTTGTCCACGGTGGCCTAAAACGGGGCTGCCGTGGCCGCCTCGGGAAACATTAGTGTAAACCTAGCATAACTCACGCGGTTTGTAAAAGAAGGTCAGAATAGGATATTGTCAAATTATCAAGGTTTCTAGAATTGAAATACTTATGACAAATTCAGAATCTAATCAACAACTATGAATCTACTGTTTAAATGGGTAGAAGTTGGATTTATTTTGATTCTGTCTGTTTGATTTGTTATCAGGCATGTGACCTACATTTTAGCGATCGGTCCTTTGAACAGTGTTGATGCTCACGAGCAGCCACGTGCCCGATAATATTTTTTTTGCTTTCTTAAGCCAGTGCTTACAGGTTCCTCAATCGGTTGACACAATAAAGTGTAATTTCTAATGCCGATTTTTAACGTCTATGGACGATTTCTCATTTTTCCAATGCTTTGCAACGCGCCAGGTTCCATGTAGCAAATGTATACGTATTATACATTTGACAGGATTAAAACTATTTCGCGCACCTTGCCGTTTAGAAAACTATATTCCATACATACATAGTTAAACATTTTATGAGGAATTTAATTTGTTTATGTTTATGTGTCCCTGCTTTTATTATGCCCATCAATATATTCTTTTTAATCAAAATAATTTGCCGATCAAGATATCTCTTTGGCGACGATTGGCTTACACTAAAAATCTTACTCCACGCAAGGTTCATCACTTTATGCGTACGAAAAAGAATTTCATTTTTAAACTACACATCACTAGCTAAGGGAAATAGTTTTTACTGGGAACTATCCATTGATGAGACATAACCAGTATGTGGTTTACCGTACGCAGTTAATTTGCAACGCAGTTAATTTGCTTTTATAAAATTCTAATTAACGTCCTTATTTGTAAATTAAATTGTATGATAATATATATTGATACATTTTACTTTATATGTATCTATTCAAATAAACATTACAGTACGAATGATTTCCAGTAATTAACGGCAATTTTTATGTTGCAATAAAATATTATGTTTCTGATCGCAATAAATATTTCTATCTGTCAAAAAATCCATATGGACTGCAGAATAAATACATATTTTTTCATATCTCTGTGACACATCATCTATTCTGTCTGTGGTCTGGATGTAGTGGACATTACCTGGACACGATGTCCACCTGTAGTGGACACCGTGTTCACACGTAGTGCACTCCGTGTCTACCTGTAGTCTAAATCTTGTGCACTCCGTGTCTACCTGTAGTCTAAACCTCGTGCACTCCGTGTCTACCTGTAGTCTAAACCTCGTGCACTCCGTGTCTACCTGTAGTCTAAACCTCGTGCACTCCGTGTCCACTCGTAGTTCACACCGTGTGCACAATGTGTAACCTTTAGTCTACTACCAACTGTAGTTGTATAGTAATGTTGGCGATGTTTGATAGTTGTATAGTAATGTTGGCGATGTTTAATAGTTGTATAGTAATGTTGGCGATGTTTAATAGTTGTAAAGTAATGTTGGCGATGTTTAATAGTTGTATGGTAATGTTGGCGATGTTTAATAGTTGTATAGTAATGTTGGCGATGTTTAATAGTTGTAAAGTAATGTTGGCGATGTTTAATAGTTGTATAGTAATGTTGGCGATGTTTAATAGTTGTAAAGTAATGTTGGCGATGTTTAATAGTTGTATAGTAATGTTGGCGATGTTTAATAGTTGTATGGTAATGTTGGGCGATGTTTAATAGTTGTATAGTAATGTTGGCGATGTTTAATAGTTGTATAGTAATGTTGGCGATGTTTAATAGTTGTAAAGTAATGTTGCGCGATGTTTAATAGTTGTATAGTAATGTTGGCGATGTTTAATAGTTGTAAAGTAATGTTGGCGATGTTTAATAGTTGTATAGTAATGTTGGCGATGTTCGTTAGGTTGCATCATTACAGACTATAAATTTTTGCTCTTCACGGCCGTCTTCCTTCGTTCATGTAGTCAATAGCCGACTCTCTAAATAAAATTTAAGTAAAATATTTCAGAATGTTTTCACACGAAGTTCTTTAAAAAACCGTTATAAATATACCAATCCTCAGAGTCTATCGACCGGTTAATAGAGAGCACAGCGAACTCTTGTGATAGAGGTGCCTCAGTAACGTTATTCTATGTAAATCATCCATATATGTAGAGTTGGAAAACTTTCTGATAAACCGGAAACAGGAAGTCAACACAAGATCCAGCATCGCGCAGGACAGTATCCAAAGTCACACTCTCGCGTGATTACAAAATCACACTCTCGCGTATTTTCTCACGCTTGCAAAAATTCAAAATAAAAACATTAGTGAAAGGTAAACCTTCCAATTTATTCTTACCTGAATCTAACAATACATTTTGTCCTGAATCTTAACTTAAAAGCCGTTTTACGTAAGCAGTTGCTTCGGAATTTTCCGTCTGGCAACGGAGAATGACGTTGAGATATAATTTGTAGCCGCAGTCACGTTTTTTTTTTTTTTTTTTTTTTTTTGCAGAAAGTGAAAGTAGAAGTATCCTATGTTCAATATTGTTTTTCTTGTCATAAAACTCAATGCCAGTAATTCAGCAAAGCTAATGAGTAATGATTGATAATTCTTTATATGGTTTCTAGAAGTACAGTTAGTCAACGCACACAATAAGCAATAAAAACAAAACACATGTCAACATCGATAAGACTGATGGGTCTGGGAAGATTGCTCTTTCGCCGTTGGAAATCCTTCATTTACCTGGCATATTTCTATTTAGTAACACAGTTAATAAACGAAAGAATGGATTAAACTGCTGCCTCTCAGATAGGCTTTGCCTAAAAATTATATTAGTTTGACTGTTGGCCGGTGAGGTAGACTATTTTTACACTCTTAAGATAGGTCCATACTTTTGAAAATCGCGCCAGTTCCTATGACGCGAAATCGGAAGCATCCGAAGTTGATTTGAATTCCAGAATAGTTTCCGATACGCAACCACATTCCACTTGAATTCAATAGATGACAAATTGTCTACATATATTATTAAATGTTTAAAATCATTAAAATAAATCAAATAAAAGCACTGAAATGAATATTAAATACTGTCTGTGAGGTTCGTGCGGTTCTTGTCGTAAATAGGAATGAATTTTCAAACACCGGATGTAACGTTCATCGCTATAAATGATAAGAGGGGACTCGTCCGGACCGAAATTCCGGAATTCTAAAAAAATCGCCTACGGATTTCATGAAAACAAAAAATATGGAGAAAATCATTAGACACAAACAGCCATAGCCACATACGATATCAACGTATGAACTGATGTGGAATGTTTTTTTTGTGTTATGATTTTCAAATAATAGTCAAATATGTCCCATCTTAGCCCTCAAACTTCAAGTGTACAAAATTGTGAAAATGTGATTGAGGCGACACCATGTTTTTGTATGATATTTGAAAAATATATAACCTTGGGGCATATCATATACAAATATTGTGAAACTGACATGGATTTTCATATCCTTTTTTGTCTATTTTTTCGATGTTTTAGCGGCGAAAATATGGCAAAACATGACATTTACGTATAGAAACGTCCTCGGAAATAACGAAAATTACTCAGCATTTGTAAAAATACAATAGATTTGTATATTGTTCTATCGTTAGAAAAACGGACAAAACTTCACAGGACGGAGACAACATTCACTATAATATTACAGAAAACATAATTGTATGATTTTTTTTCTATTTTCCACCAACAGATGTGTACGTATGACATTTCAAGCTAAAATATCTCCAAAAAGTAGTTCTAGAACACTAATTTTTCGATACAGATTTGAAATCTACATGGAAAATACAAGAAAATAAGACCCGTTAGGAAAAAAATGACATGGGTTTTCCCAAAAGTATGGAGCTACCTTATTTGTTGACGAAAAGTTTAAGATTGAATGATACGTATAGTAGAAGCGCTATATATACGTAAAACATCATTCCTGGGAAGTACAACTTCGCACGGTGTTGTTTGTCAAAAATCTACCGAATTTTCAAGTTCATGGTTTGCATTATTGATCAACAATTTAATTTGTTCCTCGGACTATTCCGGCCTCGGTAAACAGATCCTATTGTTTGTCGCAAGACCTTGAAAAAGAAACTGGACTGTTGTCTGATAAGGCATCAAAGAATAGTTCTACTGTTGTAGTATGATGAATTATTCGTCCTACAATATCACTCATAACATAATGTTAAAAACCTTAGAATAAGTTCGTACGAATCCCCGTTCGGTACGTAAATATATCATACATACCTTACCGTCCATCCAGCTATCCTCGAAGTTAGAAAACCAGTAGCAACTGGCATCACGGGCTCCCCATTCTGTGGGACATTCCAATGCTATTCAATACAATGTGAAGACAAAATCCACACAATTTCCATTGACTGCTAAAACTAGTTTGTATTATCATATTAGCACGCTTTTACGTGGTCTAAAAGTTGAAAAAAACCAGTCAGGAGAGTGGATGCTGTTAGGGAGGAAATACGTGAGTCTGGAAGAAAGAATGGATTAATGAGGGAAGATGCGAGTAAGGAGGGAAGAATGCGAGTCAGGAGCGAAGAAGCGAAAGTGCGAAGAAAAGAAAGAACCAAGTCAGGAAGAAAGAAGCTAGTCAGGAGGGAAGAAGCTAGTCAGAAGGGAAGATGCGAGTGAGGAAGAAAGAAGCGAGTCAGAAAGAAAGAATCTAGTCAGGAGGGAAAATGCTATTGCGGAAGAAAGAAGCGAGTCAGGAGGGAGGATGAGAGTGCGGAATAAACAAGCGAGTCAGGGAGGGAGAATGTGACAGCGGAAGAAAGAAGCGAGTCATACTGACTCGAGAAAATGAGTAGATTATCCAGTGGTGTACACTTTTTCGTGGCCGAGGTAAAAGACTATGGCCAAACTACCATCTATCGTCTGACTGTATGCAGCACATTCCAACAAGGATTAAGTAAATATAGACGGAAGGTTGGATGACAGCAGATGATTTCTAAGAGATGGTATCTCACTCAAATACTTGCTGTTGCATAACGTGTATCGGATCAGAAGACAGAAGACGCCTGGAAGACGAAAGAGAAACAAGAGATTCACTGAATTCCATGAAAAAAAAATCATATTTCATGATAATGTTTATGACGTCACAATCACTGAGGATATGGCAAACGCAAATAACCAGCGTCATTTGGATATCCAAAAGGCGCAGCGAATGTATCATGGACGACAAATATTACCTATCACAGTATCAAACCTCCACTACCCTGCTTTGTTTACCAGGCCTCAGCTCAAAATAGGTAGAGTGAGGATGTAACCGATAATGGAATTTTTTTTAGGTTAATGATCAAAATCTAAAACAAAAAGCCCAAATAACCGCAAATCAGTTGATCATGCGAGTATTAAACTCAGAATTGTGTTAAAACTTCGTAACCTAAAACACATTCTCGAATTATTCCAATAATTCAATTTAATCACGTGCAATTCGACATTTCTTGAGAAACTCTTTTTTTTTCTATACAATCATTTTGCCGGTGTAACATCCAATCAGAAGCGATCTTACAAATGTACTACACACATACCAATATGGCTGCTAGAGACGATTTTTTTTTTCAATTGGAAATTTGGAAGTGCTGTATTGATCAAATGGATGGTATAAAGATATAAATTAAACATAAAACATAAATTTAACATAGCAGGCAGTAGTTCGCTCTAAAATCACTTAGATATTAATCATTTTAAGGTGTTTAAAACGAATTTAAACAGAACATTTTAAATTTATTTTTCTTGTACAATGACTCGTATAGTCCTTACATAAGTGCTCAATTAATACGCTGAACATTTACAAAAAAAAATCTATAGTTATTTAAACAATTACAGAACAATGTACTCAAATGCCATATATTGATACATTGTACATGTTATGTACATAGGCAATATTTCTTCACATGAATTTCACGTGAATTTTCAAGTGAATTTCACGTTTACCGGGACAAAAAATCGAATTTTATGTTAATTTTTTCACGCGAATTTCACATTAAGAAAATATTGCCTTTGTTCTCACAACAACGAAACCTATTAGCATGTTAATGGTATTTCTGAACCATCTTTTCTCGACCATTGTTAGTGTAATGTGACCGGATGTGTTTGTTCAGTTTCTTCAGCGACATGCTTCTGTGAAAGAGCACTATTGAGTGGAGAAGAGTCCCACTCTTGACTTCTGTGAAAGAGCACTATTGAGTGTACAAGAGTCCCACTCTTGGCTTCTGTGAAAGAGCACTATTGAGTGGACAGGAGTCCCACTCTTGGCTTCTGTGAAAGAGCACTATTGAGTCTACAAGAGTCCCACTCTTGGCTTCTGTGAAAGAGCACTATTGAGTGTACAAGAGTCCCACTCTTGGATTCTGTGAAAGAGCACTATTGAGTGGACAGGAGTCCCACTCTTGGCTTCTGTGAAAGAGCACTATTGAGTCTACAAGAGTCCCACTCTTGGCTTCTGTGAAAGAGCACTATTGAGTGGACAAGAGTCCCACTCTTTCAAAGTCACAAATCACGAATATACCGCAGCTTCCCAAAACATACAGACATACATTCACCCAACACATTACATACAGGGGAGGCCTTTCGTCAATATACCTTGTAAATTTAACACAGGTTATTATTAATCAGGTCTGTAGATATATCAATTTAAATCCGAAGTGCAATCTGCATAACCCGTGAAGCGATTTATGATAAAGTGTGCACAAAATTGTTCGTTATATAAATATATAAAAAATGCGTATTGTCTAAAAACTTTCTTCCTTTCCGAAACAAAATGAGAAGTTTCTAAAAAAACAATAATAATTTCAGCAAATATATATCGATGGCCTCGGTGAGATTATAGCACAAAAATAAACGCAAAATTTACTGCGAACATTAATATTGCAGTCAACTTAAACGTGGTAATTTGCTTTATATAAAACGACAACTGGAAATATACGACGACCTGCGTTATGAAAATTAACATTTGATAAATTTCAAATAAATTGTTCAGGGTATGATGATATATGTAGTATTACAGTAAGCTATTAACTTTTTGCGACTCTACAAAATTATCAATCCCGTTTGACATTCCCATTTTGGAGATGGAAACCATTTCGGAAAGGTAGTTGGGCTGTAACGCCATCCTCCATCCACCAAGCACATTCATGAGCCGAATAACAATTAACATCATATTTACAAACCGGATATAAAATTATTTACACATATAGTTAAGTTATTTATATTCAATTGCATCACATTATTAAAAAAATATTAATAAAAAAACTGATTCTATATAGTCTTATCGCAACGATGGAAAGGTCAGCACATTTTCGTCGCACAGTTTGGGTGCCAGCCATGATGATGACGCTTCGAACGAGTCACATACGATTGTGACTCTTATAGATCAATATCTATTGTCTTCTGTATCCAATCGATTTATGATTGTATTAGTATTTCACAACTTAGCTCGCTACACCATTGTTTAAAGACCTATTAATAATACATCTGCTACAAAACTTGTTTTGTCAAAATCACTACGGTAATTGTAAAACATACAATTAACTACATTCACAGTCTGGTTGACGGAATAGTGGCGTGTTGGCTAGGAATACTGGGTTGCTGAGAAAAAAGTGAAAAAATTATGGCATGCTAACGTCATATTATTGCGCGTGAACTCAATAATTTATTAAATTCACCGACGCAATAGTATTGTGTTCACACGCAAATATATTGCGTTCACCAACGCGTTACAACACGACACAAATTGAAGTTTTCGTGAATTCATCTGCAACATGATGTAGTGGTCCCGATAACCCGGACGTTGAAAAGTTCGGAACTCTCGGTCCGGACGGAAATGTTTGGGAACGCATTACTGTAACGTTACATTATTGGACTAAGAACCACAATATTAGGCAGTCCGGAAAATTCGTAATCCGGACGGTTTAGGCTGGGATCCGAGGTAGTCCGGATTATACCGATGGGTTCATTGTATACATCTATGTCACCTCTGAATTTGATGGAAAAACATCGTAAAATGACCGCTTAAGGCCTATTCTAAATTCGACACTGACGTAAAACATTACCCCCCCCCCCTAATAATTCAGAAATTTCAGCACGCGCTTCGATTCGACTAATCTTCTTTCACATCGTTAAGACAACTATATTGAATGCATGTTAATTGCTGCCTCTTCAAACACCATCAGGGTTAAAATTTTCTCTCTCAACTCCTTACTAAAATACTGCTTGAATTTTAAACTTAATTAGGTACAGTGTAAATAGGACTAGAGGTTTTTTAACAGTGGGTTGATTTCTATTATAACTGACACGCGTCTCTATACACCATTTCATTTTTAAATTGCCATTTTCATCCATAACGTCAAAATGTAACGAATACGTACTTATAATAATGAAAATGACGTAAGAAATCAAATTAATGACGTCATACCCCGTTAAGAACGACGCTATATTAATTGATAGTCTGATATCGGAAGATGAGAACTAAAAAAATTGAATTTTGTAACAACAAACGTGTTTTTGTAAACTGCATACCGACTTATACATATATAATTAACTACTTTGAATTTTTCGCGCTCTCTTGCACCCAATATATGGTATCAAACTCATTCCGGGTCAAGATAAACAGAATGTCACTCGTAAAGGATATAAAGGGAAGTAACTCAAAATCTGGTACATTAGAAAGTAATTATAATATGGGAACCAGATTTTCTGTCCTTGGTGAAAGTTTGTAAGTGCCCTCCGACGTTTTCTTTCTCAGTCATTGCAAGAGCGAATTCGATAGATAAAAAAGTCAAGAAAACAATACAATAAAAATGTATTTATTGGAGAATTTAGCAAGTTCAATAAAACATGTATGAATGATTTGATAATGTAAGTGTATAATGTATACATGATCTGCTAATCCGAGGTTCATGATAGATCTCTATGTTACAACTGAGGAGGGAGATCTTCAGGGGTTCGAAAGCTGTTTTGTGTGTCACAAAATGCAATAGCACGCGGGTATACCCAAGAGAAACCTACAAAAGATTACGAAATTTGAGAAAACAATTCGGTTCTTCTTAAGATTTATATGGTAAATATACGGTAGCTGTAAATGGCCCGTTAGTGTAATGGGACTAATGCATGTACAACGTGATACCCGATAACATTTGTGCGGGACTAGTATCTCCAGCGGTGATGGAACGGAACTATTTGTAATCTTCCCGCTGAAACGACGTTATCCCGCGATAACGTCATTGGACGTCATTCCATCACCAATAGAAACAATAGTCCCGCACAAACGTTATCGGTTATCACGTGGTACGTGAATGAGTCCCATTGACATGCTTTTATGCCGTGCTAGTAATAATAACTATAAAAGATATGTATATATATATGTATTGTAAAAATGATCTTGAAATTCCGTTTACTTGGTAAGTAAAAAAGCTCCGTTTCTATAGCTCGTCTTGAAACCACGTACTGTCCCTATTTAGAGTCTGTATTCAGGAGTAGAGTACTTGCAAAATAAATGAAATCATTAGAATATATCATATTCCACACTCCATACACCAGGGGTTACTATCACTGACGTGATATCCAACCCTAGAACATGGCATAGTAAAACTGAAACAACAGAACATAAAGGTTATATGGTCCTTTGATGTACAAATTACGGTATAACTGATGTTGATTGTGTGGCTTTGAAATTGGTCGTCGCTCCTCTGTTATCATTAAAGGAAGCTTTTTTCTTCATGCCTCCATTTTTACTATTAGATTGTCCAGAAATGGATATATAATAACGTCGGTGATAGTAACCCCTGGAGTATCGCGGAATAGAGTACATGCAAAATAAATAGTTGTAGGTATATATTACACATTTGTCGATTTAGTAAAAAAAGTATCATATCATTATCTAAAACCGTTATTTTTTAATTCATTTAGTACATCACGTGATAATTACGAGGAATGCGATTGGATAACAGCTATGGTGTGTTTTGCGACAGTTCCCTGTCCTTAGTGACTACGGAAGACTATAATTATATATACCTGGCTACGGGAACTATACCAAAGTATATTCCCACGGGGATGAGCATGCGACCAAATATATGACGTCATAATGAATGTCATGTGGCGTAATATATCTATTATGGCCCTTTCCCTCGGGAACATTTCTCCTATAGTGTTGACTGGCGAGGTATAGTCCCCGAGTCGAAGACGTATAGGAGAACAGTTCCTCTGGAAAGGGCCATAATAGAATAGTAGTCATAAAAACAAAGGATTTGCTATTTTATAAGTATGTAAATGCATGCGTACATTTTTTCACAAATGAAATAACAATTTCCACCACAGTTTCCATCATTCCAACGAAAATAAGCATATCCTGATACCGCTAAGCAGTCCTCATTGTTGAGATAACTGTCAGGCGCACCGGGAGACCAGGGCCTATAGGATATTGGTGTATTGGAAGTAGCCCATATCCATTGTCCCTCGTCGTGCATATCAGTCCCATCCAACCAGTAACAGGCGTTGGGTATGGTTGCTGTCAACAACGTAATGGTATTTCATTTTACTTCAAACACAATTATGTTTTAACATAACAGATATATATCAATTATGACCTTTGTTGAGGTAAATATGGTGTTATATTAACTGGATACGTCAATGCAATAATGGAACATTTACAAGTTGAGAACCAATTTAAAACAATACATAGCCTAGTATCAGCAAAATTGTGATGGCGGTGACTGTTCCATATGAGAATTTTCACCTGAATTCACATGAAGATTTTTTCAGGTCAATTTAAGAACAAATTCTTCATGTAAAATTCAGGTCAATTTCAGGTCTTTTATGTGAATTTCATGTCAATTTCAGGTTAAAATTTTGACCCTGAATTGACTATTTTGCTCTTTTCAGGAAAATTTGACCTGAAAAATTTCACCTGAAATTGACCTGAATTTACCTGAAGACATTATGCCTGTGTATGATTAATGTATGTTTAGGATGGTTACCAAAACAATTACCACAAAAAAAAAAAAAAAAAAAAAAAAAAATGCGGTTTTAATTATACACAACTATTACAACAAATGTTTCAGATATGTACTCGATATATGAAATTGAACAATTTAATCACCGAATACAAATTTGAAAACATTACATATCTGGGAGCAATAAGAAGCTCAGACCACACATGTACTGTCGTTATTACCGTTTATTGATAGGTAATTCCGTAGGAAGGTATTTTCTCTTTCCGTTTCCACAACAGCAAAGTTGGAGCTATTGCCTTCACAGAACACATACAAAAACTAATATGTTATTAAATGACAATATTTTGCAATTGTGTAAAACTTTTCAGCATAAAGATATATTATTATTTGCTTGGTGCTTAAATCACGACCTCGTAGGGTGTTTCACCAATGTTGAAATATACTTACCTGGCCTTCCATCCAGCTATCGTCGAAGTTAGAAACCCAGTAACAACTGGCACCATAGGCTATCCACCCTGTGGGGCATTTCATTTCTATTCAAAACAAATTGAAGAGAAAATCACACATTTTACTGGCTACCATAACCGAGTCAGGAAGGAAGAATCGAGTCAGGAGGGCATCGAGTCAGGAGGGAAGAACCGGGTCAGGAAGGAAGAATCGAGTCAGGAGGGCATCGCGACAGGAGGGAAGAACCGAGTCAGGAAGGAAGAATCGAGTCAGGAGGGCATCGAGTCAGGAGGTAAGAACCGAGTCAGGAACGAAGAATCGAGTCAGGAGGACATCGAGTCAGGAGGTAAGAACCAAGTCAGGAACGAAGAATCGAGTCAGGAGGGCATCGAGTCAGAAGGTAAGAACCGAGTCAGGAAGGAAGAACCGAGTCAGGAAGGAATAAACGAGTCAGGAAGGAACAAGCGAGTAAGGAGGGCAACGAGTCAGAAGGGCAACGAGTCAGGAGGGAAGAACCGAGTCAGGAAGGAAGGAGCGAGTCAGGAGGGCATCGAGTCAGGAGGGAAGAACCGAGTCAGGAGGGAAGAACCGAGTCAGGAAGGAAGAACCGATTCAGGAAGGAATAAGCGAGTCAGGAAGGAAGAGGCGAGTCAGGAGGGCATCGAGTCAGGAGGGAAGAACCGAGTCAGGAAGGAAGAACCGAGTCAGGAAGGCATCGGGTCAGGAGGGAAGAAGCGAGTCAGGAAGGAAGAAGCGAGTCAGGAGTGAGGAACATTGTCAGGAACGAATAACCGAGTAAGGAAAGAAGTGAGTCAGGACGGGAAAAGCGACTGAAGAGGAAAGAATTGTGTCATGAAGGAAGAAAAATCCTAGTCAGGAGAGAAGATCCGTGTCGGGAGGGATCGAGAAAGGAGTCCAGAATTTGAATTCCACTTGGAAGGTTTTTCCCAGCAGTACGTTGCTTGGGATTATTAGGTCGCTGATCAAACGTGAAAATCATTCACAGCAACTATAGTGTGGCCGTGGCCGGTGTGACCTTTCATGTAAACAATAAATTAACAAATGAGAAAGTAGATTGCATTCATGAGTATAGTTACGTACCCTGATAACAGACTGTTGACTCCACATACTGACTCGGGCCTAGATTACCCAGTGGTTTACACATATTCGTGGCAGATGTAAAAGCTATGGCCAAACTACCGTCTATCGCCTGGCTGTAAGTAGCACATTCAAATAAAGACGGGAGGTTGGACGACGGCAGATAATTTCTAAGAGATGGTAGCTCACTCAAATACTTGCTGCTGCATAATGTGTATCAGATCAGAAGACAAAAGATGCCTGAAAGACGAAAGAGAGAAAAGAAAATCACTGAATCCCGTAAAAATGTCATATTTTGTGTGAATGTAGCCACCGTGTAAGGGCTGACAGATACTTGTATGAACTACAAATTGTACCATGGGGAACCACCGTATCAAACCTCTACTACGCTTCGTTTACGAGGCCTCAACTCAAAGGAGTGATGACGTAACCGATAATGCAAATATTTTATGTTAAGGATCGTTGTTTGAATCTTTAAAGGTAAACCCAGCCTAGTTTCTAAATAATATGTTAAAACTGTACCGAGAAAATAGTAATTGTGTTGATGATGTGACGTCACGAAGCTGTATTGTACGGGTAGCCATTTGTACTACACATGGTGTGTTTGTGACTTTGGGACTTCATTATCATGGGTATTTATAATAGCTCTGAGGTTATTTGAAAAAATTAGAAATGTGTGTGTTCCAATGGATTTATTGTTATTATTCTACATGGATGTTTATGTGAATAAGTTGTGTGAATCTAAAAGTAATGTCTTCTAGTGTTTCCTGGCGTAATCACATTTTGTCCAGGAATTATGATATAACAACGTCTGATTTTGAATGTGTGCTAGCAGAACACTACAGAGTTCGCATTAAGCATGGATCCGAATCCGTATACGTATCCGTATCAGATAGGGAGAAATCATTTACATCAGATTATATTTTATCAAAGTAAATTATCCTTTCAAAGTAGAATTGCTGAGTGAATTTGCGACCCTATTCTTTCTGAAAGTGTACTGAATATCTTCTCATAATGCATAATAAAATATTTAAGAATAATGCTCGCCCCCTTCCAGTTAAAATTTATTTCCGGCTGGTGCAAGCAAAGCCTCTCTCCGATTAAACTAATGTGTATTGTAACTATTTCCATATTTTGTCTACACAGTCACGTCTTTGCCCTAACTACAACTACTATTGGTATCCTACAGACATATTGATAAGGAGCCATTAATATCTGGAATACAGCCGTTGGTATTACTTTTTTGAACCATGTTTTTATTGTAAGATATACTATCCAGTTATTATTCCGATGAAACCGGAGGGGATGATTGTGTTTGTATCCGTCTATTAGTCTGTCCGGATCCGGATATGGTTTCCAGATAACAACTTAGAACAAATGGTTAGATTTTGATCAATCTTCATACAATGCTAGCATATGAAAAAAAATACTATTTGGTATTGAATTTGGGGTCGAAAGGTCGATTACAAAGGTCACGATTACTGAAAATAGACTTTTTCACAAATTTTAGATTCCGGATTATAACTTGAGAACACATCAACAGACTTTGTTCAAACTCAAAATGCAGTTTGGGATTGACTTTGCGGTCAAAAGTTCAACTACAAAGGTCACTGTTATAAACACATTGTTTCACAAATTTTGGTTTCCGGACGATAACTTGAGATTACATAAACATAATCTGTATAAATGTCATACACTGATAGCATGAATAAACAACAATAAATATTTGCCATAGATTTGAAAATGTAATTAACGGCAGGGGACGTGTGTTGCTTGCAGCACTTACTGTAAGCTTATTATTTCTTTATGTGTCGATTACAATCCTTATAACCATTTATTATGCAATATTAATGCCGATTGATTCCTATGGGTTTTCATCACATGATTGCCATTTTGACGTTTAGGCCGATATCTTTAACCATGGTTCGGTCGATAAGATTTTATTCTAAAATATCACATACATAATTCAGCTGAATCGTACAAAGAAGGGAATTCCGCTAATGTTTTATAAGCTTTAAATTAGGATATTTAGTCCACACTATTATAATTATTTCTTTGCCCCATGTTTAAATCATTTAATTCGCATCCTACATACATGTTTATAAGGATCCAGTGGTATCTGAATACAACCGTTGATATTACTTCTTTGACCCAGATTTCTATTGTCTGATATACTATCCACTTGTTCTTTATGTATTTATAACCCTAATAACCCTTTTTCATACAATGTTAATGACGATTCCTAAAATAATTGCTATTTTGACGTTTAGGTCAACATCTTTTACCATGGTTCGGTGGATAAGATGTATTCTTCAAACATCATATACATAATTTGGCGGTATAGTAACAGGTGGGAATTCACTTAATGTTCCCATATGCTTCAAATGACGTACCGGATATTTCGTTGTGTAAATATGTAAATAGTACTGTAAAGCAACTCGTTTTTTTGTGTGTAGTTTAATTTTGCGTAGTTCGTGAGCGATCGGAATTCGCAAAAAAAAAATCTAAAAACCTAAAAACGCGAATTTTCGACACCAAGAAAAGTAGTAACTTTACAATAGCTATTGGATCCAAAAAGGACATGCATATTACAGTTATCTGCTCTTGTGGGTAGTTATTTATTATGACGTCATTTGTTTGCGAGCATATTGTCATACATTTCAGAGGGAGAAATATGAGTTCGCAAGGGAGGTAACTCTGTAAGATCCAAAGAAGGAATTAAGGTAATGTTGTGTCCCATAATCATTAAGAAAATAATCATTAGCTTATCTGGAGTATAGTTCCATACACCCTTTAAACTAACATCAATGATGATAAATTAAAAAAACCCAATGACAATAGCAAAAATACAAAAAAAACCCAAAAAAACCAACGAATTTAATGTGAAAAGTCGAGTAAAGAAATCCTGTCTAAATGTGTTCACTGGCCTTTCTTGAATATCAAAACCACTGTCAATATCTGTTTACATTGTCCAGTTCAGATCATTGAAATTATGAAAAACACACAGTGCCAAAAATAAATTCGTCTAACTCTTTGAAAGCTAGTGTGCGTAAAAGTGTGAACAAGGACATAGCCAGGCGGGAGGATGTTTTAGGATTCCTATAATATAGGTAAATTTCTTCGCATGCAAAGCACTTTGAGAGGAGATATTATTTTTTCTATTTTTGATATAAATTATACTGGATATATATTAACACCATTTTTACCGACTTTGGCTTTCCCGTGCCCTACTATTCACGTGTAAATGTTTGGTGACGTAGTGCTATATCTATGAAGCCTGCCCCAGAAGGCACCAAACGTTACCACTATTTCGTGTGTTACAATATTTACAGTCCTTAGGTTTTAATTCTACAACGTCAAGTAAGAGTTCAAAATGATTATTGATGATCATGTTGTTGGTTTTTTTTCGCAGTAAAACTAGAACATACGGTCAAACCTAGAAGCTAAATTGTAGTCTACCATTTTAATGCACATGTTCAAAGTGATATCAGTAATTATAAAGTGACTTCTTTAGACGGTTTCATTTAAGCATACATAAAGATAGAACAGCCTATTGCGTGCATACATTTTGTGCTGTAACCAATGTTTTTAAAACATCACACATTTTTGTCTGTGCTTTTGAATTATTTTCACAGCTTAATTCACTAGAACGTACGGTTTTCAATAGATTACTGAATGAAAAATAAAATATCAAAATGTTCGCCCAGTTTCGGCACATATAACATCAAAATTAAGTCATAAGAATAGACTCGACGCCAATTTGGTGTGTAGATGTATAGATCCGAAATGCACTTTGCATTACCTAATGAAGCGATTTATAAAACAAGAGTGCCTCTCTATACACACTATCGAACCATTATTGGCTTCAAACCTTTGGTCGATAATTTAATACCGGGTACTCTGACTTTCCTTCACCAACAAACCTGGTACGTCCTTAAATGACCCTACCTGTTAATATGACTTTAAACAATTAAAACCAGACTTTAAAGCTATCGACTAACGAGCTTCCTCATCATCGTATTTACAAACTAAATCTAAACTTTATTGATACATAACTTATAACCATGTGTATCAAATTAACACAAATCTTTAAATAAAAACAATTAAATTATAGATAGACTTACTTGCCACGATGGAAAGGTCCACCATTTTCGTCACAGTGCGGGTGCCGAATGAACGCTTCGCAGGCGTATATTTCATTTTATTTCTAGTAGATGAATATTCATTAATTTTATACGATCTATCCAATATGATCTATTGTACTACAAAGTTGAACGTTCTATTAATAATACATCTGGTACAAAGTTGTTTTTCTGAACCAATTAAGTAACCCTAAAATGATATTTTAAAATAAAGGGAAATAAATGACAGGTCGTCTGTCTCTGCTATCATATAGGTTATTTATACATGGGGTACCCTACACAAAATATTTTACATTTACAGAACAGATCACTCTCCAGTATTTATAAACAGAGATCTGTTTATACCTTATATCAATTAAAGCAATACTCATTTAAATTAGTCCATCTCATGTATGTTTTAAAAATGTTTTTAATTGTGACTGCAAATAAAACGTAATTTATTCATTTATATTGGTCATTATGAATTCTTTGTTGTCAATGTTGAAGATCCTAACAGGTCTGTACAGTCCATTCTTGTGCAGAACATATTTCACCTACATCAGAAATCTGTGTTTGTGAAGTTATAAAAAAACAAGAACAAAGTTCCATGTATACAGTTTTATTTCGATATCTATCGCTAGATGACATTATCATACAGGATTATACAAATAAATAATGTACAAAATAAAAATCATAGAAGTTAATGGAAGGATTTTTTTGTGATTACATACAATTACCCAAATAATCACCCAAGTTACAGATAAATATAAAATAAACTATGGAGATAAGTGAGATACCCGTAATGAAATTACTCAACAAAATATCAAAAGTATGTTTAGGAAGTAAAGTTATTGGTAAAACCCAATACACTTGTACTGGTAATCCCTCTACTAGGTGTGATCTGAAGGGTTTAAACGTCTCAATAACACCCAAGGTCATTTCATTTCAGGAGATGCCGCGTTTACTATATGGAGGAAAGCTAGAGTATCCGGAGAAAAACATCTTTGCTACTTTCATAGCCATGTAGACTGACTAGGGCTATATTCAGAATACGCCAAACAATACATTCAGAAACTTCGTACCTCATCATATAATACAACTGCATTTTATTGTATCCTCCAAGTTCAAATGAAGTTGTCGGGCTACATTTTGTGTACAACATAGAGTGAACCTCCGATAATCCGGACGCCGATAATCCGAAAATTTCGTAGTCTGGATAGAAATATTAGAGAACGTATTACCGTTAAATTACATATTGAATAAAAACACAGAATTTGGCAGTCCGGAAAGTTCGTAGTCCGGATAGTTTAGGTTAGGATCGAATGTGTCCGGACTATCGAGAGTTCACTACTGTATGCCGTCGACTCATCAACCCAATTTAAAAATTGATAACGATCGCATGATCAGTCATACGAACGTTTTACAATATCAAATGGATATTAAATCAAATCGCTTTTCATAAAATCATATCTTAATAGTCTCAGTCGAATGGTGTGATGGCGATCACAAATTAGCAATTAATTAAATTGTCTGTATTCAGAAAGCTGTTAACATATTAATGTGCATCATTGTATACATAATGCGCAATGGAAAGTGGTAGTGTAACACAGTAATGAAAAAATATCGTATAATAAAATAAGTGTCGAGAACTGGTAATTGTCAATGCCTGACTCAATCATGTAATCAACATATTACCATCAACAGGACTATTTTCCACGACAATATATTGTCATAACTTGTCTATAAATTTATTTAGATAACCTGAGACGAAGTCTAAATTGACCTTTTTTAATCGTCTTTTGTCTGTGGTCATATATTAAAAGAATATTTTGGATAGAAGAACATTGTAGATAATAATAAGCAATGAAGATTAAATAGACTCCTTTTCATCCCCACGGCCATCATTTGGTGAACTAATAGTTAAGGAATTAAGATGTTGTATTTGAAATAATATTTTCTGATTTTATTTCAGTTTTTTCAATTATCATGGTAATTATCCAAAATATATACAAATCTGAGCATTTTATGCCTATTTTGTATAACTTTTATTTAGGACACTGTAGAGCGTTATCATAAACAAACTGAAAAAAGAACACAAATGTCGAGAAAAGTCATTTTCTTTACTTTGTAAGTGAATTTTGAAAAATTAATTATCACGATTTCATTTAAAAACGAACATTCCTTAAAATCATTTGTGTCGTAACTGAGGAAAAATTTGGATAAGGACTTCGGTTAATATATCTTTTTCCAGTTTATATAATATCATATTAACCAGCATAAAAGTCCATAATTGTATAGAAAACACTCATCTCAAAACCGTTTCTCCCTTTTGTAGATATTTGTTTTATCCGAGAATGCAGGCAATTAAGATACATAACAAGACATGTAGTTAACTTGTTCAGTCAACCGCTCTAGTTTCTAGTTGAACATCTTAGCACAGATTGATAATGTATCATTTTGTATGTTTAGGATGGTATCAACAGCAGCAACTGCAGTTTCAATCACACACAACAGATATACCATTTAATCAGGTATGTACTAAATATTTGAGCAATTAATAATCACTAAATTACATACATTGTATATGAAAACTTAACATATCTGGGGGCTAGAAGGAACGCAAACCATGTATATAATCGTTGTTTATAGATTATGGACCTTTGGTAAGCTTCATATGACGCCCTGGTAGAATAGCATCATGGCCGAGGACATACAATGTATGGACCAAATTAAAGTTCATTACTTTTTAAATTAGATATGAAAGTTAAACGTATTTTAAAATGTTTGCTTCATGCTTAATATTATGAAAATGCCTTGAGATTGGCTTGGTTATATCTTTCCACAGAACTCAACGTCGAGGTATTGTGACATAACAATCGCAACATGGACTTGGTAATAACGTCGCATTAGAAATATCAACTTGTGTTTGAAGTTAAAATAGAAAAATTGACTCGATCCTTCTACAAATGGAAAAAAAACTGAGTTGATGTGCTTAATATCGCCTTCCAAGCGACAGTGTATTAGCCAATGAAGATAGTGGAGAATCAAACCATATTACCGTTCATTGACAGGTAATTTCCGTAGAAAGGTATTTTCTATTTCCGTTTCCACAACAGCAAGGTTGGAGTCATTGCCTTCACAGAACATCTAAACATAATATGATAAGATACATAAACTTTTATGTAAAACTTTTCAGCATAAATTATACCAGTTTAAGAAAATGGAAAATTATATTTTTCCAGTATGGCCAAAAAAACATCTGTCTGTTTAGGGTTACACTAGCAAAAAGAGACACCGAAATCACGACTTTTAATTTTTTTATCGTAGAAAAGTGGACAAAAAATTAGAGTCGGGGGTAAAATTTAGGGTCGGTAGGGTAACCCTAAACAGACATATTATTTTTTTTACCACAGCAATTCACGTAGTTAATTAATACTTTAATGCACCTGGTTACTAATAGGACGTAGATATATTTTAGTACAATTAGATAAATCAAATCTAACTTTCATGATACGGTATAATTTTATTGTCAATACATAGCGTAAATATCAATGACGCTATTTTCGTTGTATGTTTGTCACAGTCGGATCACAGGGGCACGGAAATGCTGTTAATATAATATAATTGATCTTGTATCACTTTGTCACGGAGATGTTCTGACGTTCTTCCACACATACTACACTGGGATAAAAACAAATTGTATGCTTGTTCGGTAGCGCAGTATTTCTCAACATCAACGATAAGCATGGTAAACTTTTTATCTGATGGACCCATACAAAGAATAGCCTGGAGCCGCGATGACCTTATGGTTTACAAATACCCCGCTAGCCATTGAGTCGCAATTATCAATCCCAGTTGCCAGGTTCGACCGCTGGTAGATTGTTTTTATCCTGGTATTTCGTTCTTCCTCCACCATTAAGCCTTGCGCGTCCTTATATGGCCCTGGTTGTTAATATGACGCAACGCTAAATTAATCTGTACAGTGTATAGAGTACCCTAGTGATTATGACGCATGTATGACAGCTTAATAATAGTTTCCCGAGGGTTGGGATATCCTGTCACATCACGAAAGGGTAATGGATTCTTTTTCTTGTACCCTGTGTGACATTTTATGTCTCTAATAATGCCCTGTATTATATAATGCAATAATGACGAGACCTAAATACAATGCCGTCGACGTCGTCATCGCAATGTCATTACATTGTTTTCGTGACGTCATGCTAATGTTACTACGACGTCATGATATTGTTGTCATGACGTCATATAATTGTTTTAAAAGAACGTGCAAAGACCACATGTGACGTTTCTTAGCCTAGGGTGAGATTTTTGAGGGTTCCAAGCTTTTAAATTGGGTTCAGGATTGCTGTGACACAACAGCTAACAGTTGTACTGTAGTGTTGGAGATGCTCGTTATTTATGTGAGGTTGTAGTACCATTACAGACTATATAGTTTGCTCTTCAGGGCCGTCTTCCTTCGTTCATGTAACCAATAGCCGACTCGCTATATAAATCTAAGTAAACTATTTCAGAATGTTTTCACACGGAGGTGTTTAAAAACCGTTATAAATATACAAATCCTCAGAATCTATCGACCGGTTAATAGTTTGACTGTTGGCCGGTGAGGAATTGTTACACTCTAAATTGTTGACGACAAGTTTAAAATGAAGTTAAAGTGATTTAATGAAGGACCAATGACAATTTGGTATTTATAGAATGATACGGATAGTAGAAGCGCTATATATACGTAAAACATAATTCCTGGGAAGTACAACTTCGCACGGTGTTGAATGTCAAAAATCTACCGAATTTTCAAGTTCATGATTTGCATTATTGATCAACGATTTCATTTGTTCCTGGACTATTCCGGCCTCGGGAAATAGTTCCTATTGTTGTCGCAAGACTCTGAAAAAAGAAACTGGACTGTTGTCTGATAAGGCATCAAAGAATAGTCTACTGTTGTAGTATGATGAATTATTCGCTACCATATCATTCATAAAATATTGTTAAAGACCTTAGTATAATTTCGTACGAATCCCCGTCCGGTACGTTAATGTATTATACATACCTTACTGTCCATCCAGCTATCCTCGAAGTTAGAAAACCAGTAGTAACTGGCATCGCGGGCTACCCATTCTGTGGGACATTCCAATGCTATTCAAAACAATGTGAAGACAAAATCACACAATTTGCATTGACTGCTATAACTAGTTTGTATTATCATATTAGCACACATTTACGTGGTCTGAAAGTTGAAAAAAAACCAGTCAGGAGATTGAATGCTGTTAGGGAGGAAATACGTGAGTTTGGAAGAAAGAATGGATTCATGAGGGAAGATGGAAGTAAGGAGGGATGATGCGAGTCAAGAGGGAAGGTGCGAGTGCTGAAGAAAGACGCGAGTCAGGAAGAAAGAAGCTAGTCAGGAGGGAAGATGCGAGTGCGCAAGAAAGAAGCGAGTCATGAGGGAGGATGCGAGTGCGGAAGAAAGAAGCGAGTCAGGGCGGAAGAAGCGATTTAAGAGGGGATAATTCAATAAGGAAGAAATAATGGATTTGGGAGAGAAAATGCGAGTCAAGAGGGAATAAGCGAGTCAGAAAGAAGGAAACGAGTCAGGAAGAAAGAAGCGAGTGAGGAAGAAAGAAACAAGTCAGGAAGAAAGAAGCGAGTACGGAGGGAAGCAGCGAGTCAGGATGGATGAAACGGTTAAAGAAGGAAGTATATGGTCTGAAAGGAAGAAACGAGTCAGGAAGGAAGAAGCGATTGAAAGGGAAGTAGAGACCTGGAGGAAAGATCCGAGTCAGGAAAGAAAAAGTGAGTCGGGTCGAAAGTTTGACTTTCACTTTTTTGTAAAGACGTAAACATCATTGACAGCACGTAAAGTGTGATCGTGGTCGCTGTGACCTTTCATGTAAACAATAAATTAGCAAATGAGGAAGCTTCCATGTGTGTAGTTACGTACCTTCATAACAGACTGTCGACTCCACATACTGACTCGATCCTAGATTATCCAGTGGTGTACACTTTTTCGTGGCCGAGGTAAAAGCTATGGCCAAACTACCATCTATCGTCTGACTGTATGCAGCACATTCCAACAAGGATTAAGTAAATATAGACGGAAGGTTGGATGACAGCAGATGATTTCTAAGAGATGGTATCTCACTCAAATACTTGCTGTTGCATAATGTGTATCGGATCAGAAGACAGAAGACGCCTGGAAGACGAAAGAGAAACAAGAGATTCACTGAATTCCATGAAAAAAAAATCATATTTCATGATAATGTTTATGACGTCACAATCACTGAGGATATGGCAAACGCAAATAACCAGCGTCATTTGGATATCCAAAAGGCGCAGCGAATGTATCATGGACGACAAATATTACCTATCACAGTATCAAACCTCCACTACCCTGCTTTGTTTACCAGGCCTCAGCTCAAAATAGGTAGAGTGAGGATGTAACCGATAATGGAATTTTTTAGGTTAATGATCAAAATCTAAAACAAAAAGCCCAAATAACCGCAAATCAGTTGATCATGCGAGTACTAAACTCAGAATTTTGTTAAAACTTCGTAACCTAAAACACATTCTCGAATTATTCCAATAATTCAATTTAATCACGTGCAATTCGACATTTCTTGAGAAACTCTTTTTTTTTCTATACAATCATTTTGCCGGTGTAACATCCAATCAGAAGCGATCTTACAAATGACAACGTCTTTTAAAGCTCGTTACAAACAAGCCTTAATTACTTTACCAGAATTTGACCTATGAGAGTGAGTTCGAAGGGGAAATTATTTATCAATTATCGACTTTTGTTGATGTCCATATCGTGTTATAATGCTACGGTAGGATTTTCCTCTTTTCTCATGGGTTAATACATGTTCATGTGAGGTTCGAATATATAGCATATCGATGCGGTGTTTCCATTTTTAGAAACATCGTGTTAACCTACCATCCTTGACGTTATACATTTGTGTTTTTTTTATTGGCGTTAATTGGCTCTCGAAAGTTCATTGACCAATCAACGCCGAGAAAACAAATGTACTACACACATACCAATATGGCTGCTAGAGACGATTTTTTTTTTCAATTGGAAATTTGGAAGTGCTGTATTGATCAAATGGATGGTATAAAGATATAAATTAAAACCTACAAGTTTTTTTTATACCTAACTTTCATTCTTATGAAGGTGAAGTGTTGCCATGCAGTGGTTTCAGAGCTACCCATTAGAGCCCTGGCGTGTTAATCGGAGAAGGATATCACATTGTCCGACCAGTTGAAATCTGTCTGTTTTACAATGTTTCTGGATACCTTGTGACATTTACACGGCATTTTATATATTGTATCATATACCAAATTAAATATACATTATTTGGCTGTGGCTTGAGAGCATTCCCATTGTCACATCTTCCACAGTTTGTTAATAATCATACTTTTTTTTCTGAAATTTGGTAGTGCGATATGGCCGGCCGAGTTATAGACCTTGACAAAGTATTGCATATAATGTATATATAGAGAAAAATGTCTATAGAGCCTATGCCTGTGGATCAAGCAAACGAGCATCTGCGTATCTGCTCTCATGCAAATCTTATCCCGAAAGGCTGAGAACCCTAGGTATACCAACCAAGGAATACCGTCATGAAAGGGCCGACATGCGACAAATATACAAGATCCTGAACAACACTGAAAGCATAGACAAAGGAAAGATTATTTATCCTTTGTGAATATAGAGCAACAAGAGGGCACCCAGAGAAACAGTTAAAAAAACATGCAACAAAACATCTGATTTCTAGTTACTTTGAAACTATTTTTCAAACGTGCAATGCATTGCCAGACCATATAGTTTCCGCCCCAAGTGAAAACAGTTTTGATGGCAGATTAAAACGTGCACAAGGAAGTTTGTAAGGACCATCCAAGTAAAATTCAAGTTTTGTACCTACTGCAGTTTTTGAAAATCGTCTCCTGAACATCTTTAACTTTTTCCCGAGTGAGAACTGTGACCCGATAATTACAGAAATTCAGCAGACTTTTTTCACGTGTTTACTATCTAAAAATCAAGCATGGTTTCGATAAAAAACCACTGAACCGATAGGACGATATTTTCACATTGAGCCAGTGAGTACTTTATTTCTCTTAAATCTATCATAGTGGTTTAACAACTCTTAGTGAGCATTCGTTGATTATCTTTAAACAGATTTCGAAACTGTGATGGCGAAGCAGGAACTTTTTAGAAAATGACAAAGATTGGAAATAAACGGGTAAGTATTTCAAAAATATTATATTACTAGATGAACGATAATAATTAAATCCTAGTGTGAAAATGTCAATACCGATAACACATCTGACTTTATTCTATTTCCTTTTGCCAAGTACGTCAACCATAAACGTCAAAACCTCGAAAACCTCCATTTTTGGTTTTTCTAAGTTTTTCTCAATGATAAGGATGATAAATCATGTAAATTAAAGGTGATACTTCACACCCGAAGCTATACTTGAATTATTGTCGGTGTGTTTCTAATGATATGGAGGATTTTTTATGCATGTATCTAAATTTGATACTTCTCTCCAAGATCTTAATTAGATTATAACCAGGTGAAAAGATTACTTAGCCGATCACGTGGGTTTTCTTCGGGCATTCCGTTTTCCTTCCACTCTAAGACTCCTGCCTTGCACTACGAAGAGATCACCTCCATCACAATTCAAGTGGTGAAACTTGAAATGAAGTTTAAAATGTGAAGATGTGAAAGATGATACCCGCCGGACGACAACAGAACAATCATGATGTTATTAAATCTAATTAAAGCTAATGTGTTATGATCAAACAACAATCTAGCGACTGGCTGAATGCAGCCCCTTCCAACAAGAGTTCTGTGACTGAAGACTGGCGGTTGGACAGAATATTTTTAGGAGTCTCCATCTCTGCTTACTGGATCAAAAGAAAGAAGAAACGTGGAAGACAAACGACAACAAGAGGTTTATTAGTGTATCTACAGCCCTTTACAGTAGGAGTTGTACAGATATATTACTACACAAGTCCTCTAACTCTGGGTCGCGAGTTCGAATCGCATATGGGACAGTTGCCATGAACTGGCGCGACCTTAAATAACCCTGTCTGTTGATGGGATGTTAACCAATAAACGCAAACACATTTAACCATGAATTACCCAATATGATAAAATTGGGAGTTTTTGCCTAAGACGGAGGTACAAATTACACATGCATTCGGGAGATATTTTATTGTTTACTACACTTTTTCCATTTCAAGAAATGTCCCGATCATCTTAAGAGCGCTTTCCGACAGACATCCTATCTCCGACACGTGTACATGAAATCCGAGTAAGAATCTGTTAGAAAATAATGGACAAAAACAAAATCATATATGTCATCGACTTATCAACCCAATGTGAAAATTGGATGATAAATCACATGAAAATTTTCAATACCAAAAATATATCAAATTATAGAATTATCTAAGCAGTAAACTGCCTTCTTAGAGCATTTATAGTCCTATAATTTTCCGAAGATTGCAGATAAATTTAATAACGCGCGTTACCACATTTGCATTTGTAAAGTCTCTACTGATTGGCTGCAATAACGGCGTAATGATTTTATACGAAAAAGAGTCCCAAAAAGAACTTGAAGAATTTTGAAGTGAGACATTTAAGTAAATTAGATTATAAGGATTGGTTTAAATAAGTGTTCCATGTTATGGAGCGGTTTATGATGAGATACACTTCGAATTTTGTGATATATCAACATAACGTAAAAGATTTATTCAAATTAATCCCCTTAACCAAGTTGAGTTAAGTAGTTACTTAGAATTTTATCCACATAATCTCGTTATAATATTGATATTACGAAACATATCACGTATAGCAGGTCAGGCAGGTTATAAAGACTTTTTACTATTGTTAACATATATTAAGCAACGTGTATTTCTTTTTTTTCATTTTTAACTTTATTTGCAAATTATATTAAAAGTGCTGCACCGCTGGCGAATGATAACTTTCATATATCGAAACAGGAGCAGACGAATTAGTATTTTACTTAATAATGGACAATGGTTGAGGAAGATGTCAGTATTACTATATTACTACAAAAGATATATTTTCTATAGGTGATTGTTTATGTTTTGCAGATGAAAGAACACGAGAATGTACAGTCGCCGTCCTTCCAGCCATTAGCTGCTGTTAAAACCATACAGTTCGTATATATGCTATCCAAATGATGACTATCAGTCCAGGGTTTAAAGTTTATTTCTAGATTGGTTGAAGACCAAACCCACTGCCCCTCCACATCGACGTCAGTACCATCGAACCAGTAACACAAACTGTTATCAGGGTTGGGAAGTACGGCTGTAACAGACAGAATGGATCAGATGGTTAATGTTATTATCTTTTCTAACGAGATAATAATCCTGTTAAAGCTAGATAATAATCTCGTTAAATCTAGATAATAATCTCTTTAAAACTAGATAATCACCTCATTAAAGACTAGATAATAATCTTGTTAAATCTAGATAATAATGTCGTTAAATCTAGACAATCACCTCGTTAAATCTAGATAATCACCTCGTTAAAATAAGATAATCACCTCGTTAAAACTAGATATTCACCTCGTTAAAATAAGATAATCACCTCGTTAAAACTAGATATTCACCTCGTTAAAATAAGATAATCACCTCGTTAAAACTAGATATTCACCTCGTTAAAATAAGATAATCACCTCGTTAAAACTAGATATTCACCTCGTTAAAATAAGATAATCACCTCATTAAAATAAAATAATAATCTTGTTAAAACTAGGTAATCACCTCGTTATAACTAGATAATCACCTCGTTAAAACTAGATAATCACCTCGTTAAAACTAGATAATCACCTCGTTAAAACTAGATAATCACCTCGTTATAACTAGATAATCACCTCGTTAAAACTAGATAATCACCTCGTTAAAACTAGATAATCACCTCGTTAAAACTAGATAATCACCTCGTTAAAACTAGATAATCACCTCGTTATAACTAGATAATCACCTCGTTAAAACTAGATAATCACCTCGTTAAAACTAGATAATCACCTCGTTTAAAACTAGATAATCACCTCGTTAAAACTAGATAATCACCTCGTTAAAACTAGATAATCACCTCGTTAAAACTAGATAATCACCTCGTTATAACTAGATAATCACCTCGTTAAAACTAGATAATCACCTCGTTAAAACTAGATAATCACCTCGTTAAAACTAGATAATCACCTCGTTAAAACTAGATAATCACCTCGTTAAAACTAGATAATCACCTCGTTAAAACTAGATAATCACCTCGTTAAAACTAGATAATCACCTCGTTAAAACTAGATAATCACCTCGTTAAAACTAGATAATCACCTCGTTAAAACTAGATAATCACCTCGTTAAAACTAGATAATCACCTCGTTAAAACTAGATAATCACCTCGTTATAACTAGATAATCACCTCGTTAAAACTAGATAATCACCTCGTTAAAACTAGATAATCACCTCGTTAAAACTAGATAATCACCTCGTTATAACTAGATAATCACCTCGTTTAAAACTAGATAATCACCTCGTTATTAACTAGATATTCACCTCGTTTAAAACTAGATAATCACCTCGTTAAAACTAGATAATCACCTCGTTAAAACTAGATAATCACCTCGTTAAAACTAGATAATCACCTCGTTAAAACTAGATAATCACCTCGTTAAAACTAGATAATCACCTCGTTAAAAACTAGATAAATCACCTCGTTAAAACTTAGATAATCACTCTCGTTATAACTAGATAATCTCCTCGAGTTAAAACTAGATAAATCACATCGTTAATAACTAGATAATCACCTCTGTTAAAACTAGATAATAACCTCGTTAAAACTAGATAATCACCTTGTTATAAAACTAGGATTTACTCGTTTACACACTACGTAAAACATTTAGATAATCACCTCGTTAAAACTAGATAATCACCTCGTTAAAACTAGATATTCACCTCGTTATAAACTAGATAATCACCTATTTAAAACTAGATAATAATCTCGTTAAAACTAGATAATCACCTCGTTAAAACTAGATAATCACCTCGTTAAAAATAGATAATCACCTCGTTAAAACTAGATTAATCACCTCGTTAAAACTAGATAATCACCTCGTTAAAACTAGATAATTCACCTCGTTATAAACTAGATAATCACCTCGTTAAAACTTGATAATCACCTCGTTAAAACTAGATATCAACTCGTTAAAACTTAGGATAATCACCTCGTTAAAACTAGATAATAACCGCGTTAAAACTAGATATAATCACCTCGTTAAAACTAGATAATACATAACGCGTTAAAAACTAAGATAAACACCACGTTTAAAACTGTTAATCAACCTCGTTAAAACTAGATAATCACCTCGTTAAACACTAGATATTCACATCGTTAAAACTAGATTTATTTTTGGTTAAATAGATAATCCCTCGTTTAAAACTAGATAATCACCTCGTTTAAAAACTAGATATTCATAACTCGTTAAACTAAATTATCACCTTCGCTTAAAAAACTAGATTAGTAATCACACTCGTTTAAAAACTAGATAATCACCTCGTTAAAACTAGATAATCTCCTCGTTAAAACTAGATAATCAACTCGTTAAAACTAGATAATCACCTCGTTAAAAACTAGATAATCACTCGCGTTAAAACTAGATAAAACCTCGTTAAATCTAGATATCACCTCGCGTTAAAACTACCTCGTTATATTATATAATCACCTCGTTAAAAATAGATATTAGTAACTCGTTTAAAACTAGATAATCATCGCTCGTTAAAACTAATATATCACGCATAGTTAAAACTAGATATTCTAGACTGACTTGTTAAAACTAGATAATTACCTCGCTTTAAAAACTTAGATAATACCTCATATAAAACTTGTTAAAATCCAAATAATGTATCGCGTTAAAACTAGATAATCACTCACGCGTTAAAATAGATATTACTGACGCGTTAAAAACTAGATATTTCTAACGCTCGTTAAAACTAATAATAGAAAACTCGCTTAAAACAAAGATAATAATCGCGTTAAAACTAGATAATCTCACTCGTTATAATTAGATAATTAACCTGACGTGTTTTAAAAACTAGATATTCTAACGCGTTAAAACTAGATAATCACCTCGTTAGAAACGCAGATATTCAACCAAATAATGTATCGCGTTTAAAACTAGATATAACTCACTCATTAAAACTAGATATTACCTACGCGTTAAAACTAGATAATTCTACGCGTTAAAACTAGATATGTCACTCGCTAGGATAATCACCTCGTTAAAACTAGATAATCAACGCTAGTTAAAACTAGATATTACCTCGTTATAACTAGATAATTCACCTCGTTAAAACTAGGATATTACCTCTTTAAAACTAGATAATAATCTAACGCGTTAAAACTGAAAATCAGTATCGCTTAAAACTATATAATCACCGCGTTAAAACTAGATAATTACCACGCGTTAAAACTAGATATCACCTAACGCGTTAAAACTAGATATTTCACGCTCGTTTAAAATACCCAAATTATCGTAACGCGTTAAAACTAGATATTACTCACGCGTTAAAACTAGATAATACTGAACGCGTTAAAACTAGATATTACTCACGCGTTCAAACTAGATATTACTGACGCGTTTAAAACTAGATAACTAACGCGTTAAAATAGATATTACTATCGAATCAAAACTAGATAATCATCTTGTTTTAAACTTTATATTACTAACGTGTGATAACACCTCGTTAAATACTCTCTTCAAAACTAGATAATCACCTCGTTAAGGTCTAGATAATCACCTCCTTAAGTCTAGATAATCACCTCGTTTAAAACTAGATAATCACCTCGTTAAAACTAGATAATCACCTCGTTAAAACTAGATAATCACCTCGTTAAAACTAGATAATCACCTCGTTAAAACTAGATAATCACCTCGTTAAGTGTAGATAATCACCTCGTTAAAAGTAGATATTACTTATGCGTTAAAACCTATCAGTACATCACGTGACAGAATACTGGATTCTGATTGGCTACACACATGGATGCTATTTGCAATAGTGCCCGGGCAAGCGGGCACTATTGAAGTGGCGCGAAATTGAACATGAATGTATTGTGACGTCACCATTACATGACGTCATTATAACGTTGCGCTTCGACCAAGACGTCAAGATGGCGGACAGACTGTTTTGTGCGGGGATGGAGGCAAATGTAGCTTTTCTACAGAAGACAGTTCACTAATGTTCTATATTGATCTACTTTTAATTTTCATTAAGCTGAATCCCGTTTTTATAGTATCCCATATCTCTGCCACAATTTATATGTTGTACTTTTAATGTAACAACGTGGTGTGGAAATGAAGATAGCGTTGCGAGGTAGGCCTATCGCTTAACGTGCTTCTATTGCGATGACATGGAAAACGGTCTCATGTCAGAGTGATGTACTAAACCCATTATGGCCTGGTTGAGAGGCACTATTGCCTCATAGTATTGTCGAGGGATGGAATAGTGCCCGAGCCGAAGGCTAGGGCACTATCTCATCATGAGACACTACTATAAGGCAATAGTGCCGTCTCAACCAGGCCATAATAGATAAATAATGTATCGCGTTAAAACGAGAAATTTCTTCAAGAGCTTGAGTCATAATATTGGTTAGTTCATATCAAGGTTAACAGTTTTCTAGATTTAACAGCTTATATCATATTACGTTTCAGTTGATATGCAGATGAACAGTTGTCATTCATAGGTCTGTAGACTGCAAGAAGAGCTTCGGATAGCCATTACCGTTCAACTAATTCTATAATGATAAATAAGTAAATTACATACATTTTGTTAATGTTACTTATAATTTCGAAAACATCATTTTCAAATAACAACGGAAGAAAATTACGTATTTAATTATCTCCGCACGCAATTTCATATTAGCATATGCGAGCGAGATATGTGTAAGTTCAAGGAAAAATTACCTTCCTTCTCCGATATTATTTTCAGTAAAAACGTGTTTTCCTCTTCTGTTTCAACAGTAGCAAGGTTTGAGTCTTTGTCTTTGCAAAGTGCCTAAACAATAGAGAAAGTAAAAATCGATTACAGCAATGTTGTGTACGCTATCAAAAATCCTATACATGATAGAACGGTCTGCAAACGCTGCAGATAACGGAGCTATAGAAAACCCGTTTAGGTAAACAAAAAAGAACTCTTCACGTTTATACTGTTGCCGAATTGACTAATGTATTACATATTTATGGGACGAGTTGTCTTCTTAACGTTATACAGGGATATGCCATTTTACTAGATAATTATAGCGTTATACAGAAAGATTCTATTTCACTACATAAATATAGCGTTGTACAAAAAGATCCCATTTCACTGCAGCAATATAAACTAGATTGTATGTGTTTCAGTGTCAATTTGTTTTTTGGCTTGAAGAAAGATAGGCATACATACATCATTTGAACCTTAATCAACATGAAACTGTCGTCAATTAAGGGTACACTATATGGTATATCGACAAGGAATATCACATATATATATATGGATGTTCATTTCATATGAGATTTTATGAACTTCACAAAGGCTCGCAAAGTAAAACAAATCTTAAAATCGTTTCATAAAATCTCATATGAAAAGAATATTCAATAAAGATCATATATGTATTATTCATTTTCATTTGTTTTCATACTAAATCCGGTTTTCTGATTCGCAAATTCTGATTCTTCATACTACATATATACTATGACGAAAAAATCTGAGAATTGAGCGAAAATCGAACGTTATCATGACGTCACAATAGAGACGTCGACGTTGCGTATTGATTTGTGAAATATTCATTTGAAAATCAATGGAATCGTTCGTTTATACGTATTTTGTTTTGAATAATAAATTTTAAGCATGACATCAATGCTTGAATATATATACATGTATGTATGATATGACTTGTATAGACCATCCAGTGTACATACTTGTGTGTTATATCTTGAGCATATTGTAGATACCATACACCGCAATATCTATGCGTGTATGTGCTAATTCTTTTACTTATTGTAGATACACTACAGACTCTTCATTCATATGTATTGTTCAGACTGAAGATACATTTCAGTATCTACATATCTACTATACTTAATTATGCATTAATGTCAATATTTGTTTAGTATCATTGGTTATAAAAACAAACTTTGCTTGCAAATATACGAAACGAATTATCATAAAGGGTTGCAAACAAATATTTTCTCCATATTGAAAAAGTGATATCAATGGCAGCTTGTATCATTAGACTATTTAATAAATTTATACAAGTTTTAATGGAAAATTACATTGTTTTTTTTCCCAATAGCTTTGTTTCCAAATCAATACGCAACGTCAATTTTTCTATAGCAACGTCACGACAATGTTACGTTTTTGCCTTGCCATTCTCAGGCATTTATTTTTGTCATAGTGGTATGAAAAATTAATAACCAATTAGCAAGCCAAATTTCGTATAAAAAGTTAAGAAAAATATATTGGTCTTCTTAACGTTATACAGGGATAGGCCATTTTACTAGATAATTATAGCGTTATACAGAAAGATTCTATTTCACTACATAAATATAGCGTTGTACAAAAAGATCCCATTTCACTGCAGCAATATAAACTAGATTGTATGTGTTTCAGTGTCAATTTGTTTTTTGGCTTGAAGAAAGATAGGCATACATACATCATTTGAACCTTAATCCACATGAAACTGTCGTCAATTAAGGGTACACTATATGGTATATCGACAAGGAATATCACATATATATATATGGATGTTCATTTCATATGAGATTTTATGAACTTCACAAAGGCTCGCAAAGTAAAACAAATCGCTTAAAATCGTTTCATAAAATCTCATATGAAAAGAATATTCAATAAAGATTATATATGTATAATTCATTTTCATTTGTTTTCATACTAAATCCGGTTTTCTGATTCGCAAATTCTGATTCTTCATACTACATATATACTATGACGAAAAAATCTGAGAATTGAGCGAAAATCGAACGTTATCATGACGTCACAATAGAGACGTCGACGTTGCGTATTGATTTGTGAAATATTCATTTGAAAATCAATGGAATCGTTCGTTTATACGTATTTTGTTTTGAATAATAAATTTTAAGCATGACATCAATGCTTGAATATATATACATGTATGTATGATATGACTTGTATAGATCATCCAGTGTACATACTTGTGTGTTATATCTTGAGCATATTGTAGATACCATACACCGCAATATCTATGCGTGTATGTGCTAATTCTTTTACTTATTGTAGATACACTACAGACTCTTCATTCATATGTATTGTTCAGACTGAAGATACATTTCAGTATCTACATATCTACTATACTTAATTATGCATTAATGTCAATATTTGTTTAGTATCATTGGTTATAAAAACAAACTTTGCTTGCAAATATACGAAACGAATTATCATAAAGGGTTGCAAACAAATATTTTCTCCATATTGAAAAAGTGATATCAATGGCAGCTCGTATCATTAGACTATTTGATAAATTTATACAAGTTTTAATGGAAAATTACATTGTTTTTTTTTTTCAATAGTTTTGTTTCCAAATCAATACGCAACGTCAATTTTTCTATAGCAACGTCACGACAATGTTACGTTTTTGCCTTGCCATTCTCAGGCATTTATTTTTGTCATAGTGGTATGAAAAATTAATAACCAATTAGCAAGCCAAATTTCGTATAAAAAGTTAAGAAAAATAAATTGTATAACTGTGACACGAAACATATTTTAAGATAAAAGAAATGATATTTATACCTTTGCGTTCATCCAACTTTCCTCAGCATCAGAAAAGATGTAGCAATATACTCCGTGAGCTAGCCATCCTGCTGGACATCTCACTGAATATGAAAAGAATAACATGATAAGGTTACATTGAGTCACTTTGCGATCAATGTAAAATTGCGAAATTTTAACTCAAATTGAGATTTTTTTTAAGTTCTTATCTGCGAAAACCAATTCCTTTTTTACACATTACAGAGTTATCTGCCTTTGTGGGTAGGTATAGATTGTGACGTCATATGTTCGTAATCGTAACGTCTTACGACGTGAATTGCGCTCACAAACTAATGACGTAACAATACATAAATATATACCGCAAGGAAGCTAACTCAGTAATACGCAAATATGGAATAAATGCAAGTATGTGGAATATTTGCTATGATTCGAAACTGAAATCGTATATAGTGACAGAGAAATTGGCTTCCTATATATAATTGATAATTACTGGAGTCTAACAAGTGTCCATAATTAACACTATAAATATACTATCAATGTATGGATCAAGGAAGTAATTTTAACGGTTGTTTTCCTTATAACACTAAATCCTAATAAACATATGTTTGCAGGATATGATTTACTTAAAGTAGTAAATATAGGACAAAGAAGTAATTCTTTCAGTGTGGACAAAAACATTGTCGAATATTCGAGGTGATCTGCCCCTTATCAAGACAGAAAGAGAACAAATGGAAATACATATTTAGGACGGTAACGGATGTTCACAAAAACATAAACAATGAACACATAGAACATACATATTAACGTACTTATTTTTAGCACAAATGAAAAATCCTGTAAATTATGACTTACAAGTGCGGATATGAATTATGCGATGGTTTAATACTTGAAATACGGAAATATTGTAATAATTGCGCGTTACTTAAATTACGCTCCAAAGACAGAGTGAAAAGCGATAAGATAAAACTACCGCTAAAATAAGTCCGTTTACAGTGTTTTCATCAGAAATTTTGTCTAGCGTTTCTGAATGTTATACAGTTAGTAATTCACCTCGATAGAAGACTGTAGACTCAACATACGCGGTCATGCTGGGTGCAACAAGGTTTATCGGGGAACACATATTTGTTACCGAGGTGTAAGTTACAGCAACACTCCTCAAAGTCTGGCTATATGCCATACACTGCAGCAGTGATCTGGTGGTGGTAGATGGTAGGGTGGTCGGTTGTATATAATTTCGGAGAGATTTAACTTCATTCCAGTACTCATGGTTGCATAATATGAACTTGATCAGAAGGAACAAGATACCTGAAAGACGAATGGACATACACTGGAATATTTCTTCATGTGAAATTCACGTGAAGGCCCTTTCACATGAATTTCACGTGATGTTTTCATGTGATATTCTCATTGAAAAACACGTGAAATTCACATTTTTTGCCACGTTTCTGGTAAAATTGATGTGAAGAAATATTGCCTTTGCGTATTATGATGAATTAGCGGAATGTGGCTGTCGTTACTTGTAGACGTCAATTACTGTAATGCTGGAATTATTTGCGCCATTGAAACGTTAACTTTTTTATTTCATTTTCATTAAATAAAAGCTTCAAGAATACCTCAAAGCCCGAACTAATTGACACCAAGCTCAAATTGTGACATATGAGTAATTACACCATCTATGGGGTTACATGTATATACCCATGAAATAATACTTTTTTTCATTCTTCCTGTATTTTATTTGTTAATATTACTGTGAGATCATTTATTTTCGTTGGGCTCAATTTTCAAGGATTATAAAATCTTACAATTTCGTTAGCACTTAAGGTACAAGACCCTGTTTAAACTAGTGAGTTTTATATGCTTCTGATCACTTCTTAGGTGTACTTGAATATAACTTAGTTGATATAAAGTGTCTATGTATCCGTCTTAATCTTAGATATAACTGTCGACTCGTAAATTGTTGTGTTGTTTGTTAATTTTCGCAAAAATATGCAAAATATTGAGGTTTTTTTTGCAAGTCCACAGGGTTAAATGTACAAAAAATGTATATTTCTGCCACCAATTAACCATGTCATTATATTAACTAGTGACTATGATATATAGTAGGAACGCTGGTTTGGCCGAATTTGATTTTACAAAGGCATACATATCGAGTCCTTTTTGACCTTGTCATACAAAAATCACAAGTTTAAACGGGGTCTTAAACCTTAAATTCATGAATATGGCTCAGTTAATTATTCGTTTGTACCGAATTTTGAAAACTATTTTTGTTTGAACAAAACCTTTCGACTGGTGATTTGAACGTATTGTCATACTCCCTGAAACAGACTTTCTACAGATACTAATCATCATATAAGCACTTATACTTACCTGACATTTGTACACTTTCATTAAAAATATCAGTTTTCGTGGGGACTAAAATTCGTTGATTTTGTTCAAAAAACGAAATCCACGAAAATGAAACACACACGAAAATTAATAATTCCACAGTATAGATAATTATCATACAGAGAAAAAAATTGAAAGTTGAATAACCTAATATTTCAAGTAGTCAAGAATATCTAGTCAATTATAATAATTTTACATTCCTGTTTTAAAAATCAAAAGGTCTTTCGGTAAAGGCATGCACTAGGCCGAGTGATTTCGGTCATGTCGCACTGTCGCATTGTCGCATTTACGACCCGACATACGACAGTGCGCATTACGAAAGTGCAACAATGCGGCATGCGATAGTTCAATAATGCATATTGCGACAAGGTCGACATTAGCCAACATAATGTACCATTAAGCTAAGGTAGCCAGTATACCCTAGTCTACAGTAAATTGTCCTGGATCAACTTACCTGTGTTAGAAAAATGATGCGCCATCACAATCCGTGAATATAGGTGAATAATATGACTTTTATTATAACGCATTCAATATAAATGATTTTTGATAAGGCAGCAGATGTTTATCTTTGTCCTAAATCATTTATTATCATCATTTTGTTTAGTTTTCTATCGTTGATCGTCGAACAAAGCTTTGTATAATGAGGACAGCATGTGATAAATTTATAAATAATAAATCTCGTGATCAATCGTAAATACTTTTTGACATTTGATTAGTTCAGCTGCTTAATTAATTGTGCTGAAATATGTGACTAATTAACTGCAGATTTCCTGAAACGTGCATTTTGTCAGTCACGTATTTCATTTCTTAAATACTATGTGCGAAGCTGCAATGAATCAGAATTTTAATTGTATTTCTGATAGTTTAGTACCACTAATTTATACCTCTCTCTCACGTTTAAATGATCACTGCTGTAATATATATATATATATATTAAGTGATGTGAACATGTATTATCCAAAACCATGCAGTATTATTTAATGCAGAGACATCAAAGACCTTACAACGAATATACGTGCCCGGCCTACTATATACACGCATTCACATTATTTTCGTCTAAAACAAACATAACTACCATTCTTAATATCTGCCGTGACGCTTGCAAGACGTCAACTTCACAATTTGTGGACTTGCCGTGTAAATTCCCTTCAGAAAGACCTTCATATGTATTATGTAAAAAAAAATAATGCCTTGATGAGAATTTGATATTTTATGTGGTTCAGGTTTATTGCCTTATATATATAAGTGAGCTATATCAAACAAGTACGGTAAAGTGCAAACAAACGTTTTATAATGGTTTGCATAATCATTACTTTGCTCCATTTAGCAGTAGGAGGCACCAATTGTAGCACTAAAGAAGACACTATTTTCTTTCTAAAGGTCTTTTTGAGCTACAATATTGCAGTTACGCAGACTTAACATTCTTTTTAACAAGCATTTATAACAGTTTTAAAATGCATGATTTCGTCATCATGACAGCGCCATTTTCATGGAAGTCTCTGATTGGTTGGTGAAATGGAGTACAGTTTATCTTACTTTTCACAGTTTTTATAGTACACCCTGGTTATCATTTATAAAATTTATATTATATATATCATTTATAACATTTATATAATATATATGTTATCTCCATGATATAAGATAAAGCCTAAAAGCTTTTTACATCTACACTACAAATATCGGTTTGGCTCACTTCGAATTACCTTTAGCAAATTTGTGTGATCCCAAACCACTTGACAGATTCATGAGAGATTATAGTAATCTATATCTTCATTATCTTTTCCGTCTTTTCATATAACAGAGTTGCGTCCCTTGCTGGTAGGTATTCATTGTGACGTCATTATTTTGTGAGTAGTTAACGTCGTTTTCTCTAAAAAGTATGACGTTACGCTCGCAAACACATGGCGTCACAATCAATACCTATCCACAAGGGCAGATAACTCTGTAATATATGCAAATACAGAATTGACTACGAGGACTCCCCTTCCTTAATCTGATCTCAATATCCACCAGAAATTTTCAAAACCGATAATTTATTCACAATAAAATATCTCTGATTAATCAGTCCATTCGCTTTTGAAAACAATACGACAAAAATAAAACCCGAAGGTTCCTGGATAACTAGGCAAAATCAAAATACACATGCATTGGCTGCTTAATTTTTGTCTGGATATTTTGTATTTGTATGGTGCTTCAGATTTTAGCCATCGTTATCTATGTTAGGATGCTTTAATGTTCATTTATATTTGTAGACTTCTATAATTCAGAAACGTAATTTGCTGTGAGTGAAATGTAATTTTTACACTTACGACTCCATACCACTGATAAGAGAAGCATTTATTTGGATTGTTACGTAACTATTCCAATAAAGCTTCCCATTTGTTGCACGTTTAAACAGTTTCCTTGAACTCTAGTGTTAATCAACTATACATTGTATGCCAATATCCTTTTCCTGTCAGTAAATATGATTTCAGTTCCGAATGATATTTGAAAAAAAGAGATATTCAGAAGGACACTACCAACATTATTTTCCAACTACCATTTTTTAGTTACACGTTCAATATTATTTTTCGTTTTTTAGAAACATTTTTTAGTTTCACTATCAATATTGTTTTTGTTTCACTAGGAATAGTATTTTCCAACACAAAACTGAAATTGTTTTCATCATGCGATCGTCATTATTTCTTTATGACACAATCAATCTATTGACATTACACGACCTTATTTCACTGATTTTTATCAATTATGTATACAACGACAGATATTACACGTACGAAAGTATCGATCAATCTGAAAATAGACAGTTTCATTAATGATGCAGTGATCACCGGCAGATTATTCGACAACGATAAAGGACATGGGCATTTAAGATAAGATTCCATTAGAAGCAATATGATTCAATATTCATTTGATATAGAAAACGTTCATATCACTGATCATCCGATCGTTATCGATTTTAATCGGTTGATGAGTCAACTGCATACAGTGAATTCTCGATAATCCGGACACCGATCCTAGCCTATCCAGATAACGATTTTTCCAGACTGCCGAATTTTGTGTTCGAAGTCAATATCGTAACATTAATCCATTAAAACATTTCAGTCCGGAATGTGAGTTTTCCTGACTATCGGATTCCGGATTATCGGGATCCACTGTATATGATTTTTGTTTATTTGTCTATTATTTCATAACGTCACAATTTTACTAAGATTACATATACACTTGTCTGAGATCAGCCGTCTGTTGTAAAGGGGATTCAAGAGGTTCGGGACACATCAGGAATCTGTTAATAAAATTATCAAACAAGACCTCTCAAATTCCTGTGCAGTTTGAACCTTAATCTGACGCAAACAATCCAATTTGGAACCTATCAGTTAAAAGTTAATGTGATTGTGTTTGATTTGACAGGTTAAACGTCCCACCAACAACCATGGACACATATATGGAAAGACATGCAAGGTTAATTGGTGGAGAAACGCCGGAGTAACCGGAGTAAATCTGCCGCCTAGCGGTCATTACATCTGCGTCACATGCGAATCGAAATATTAATTTTCTTGACCACAGCAGCTCCTTGTGTAATTGGTTAGCGTTAAGCTAACATAAACGTGAACATTAAATTATCGTTTTTTTTCGTATTCTATGCCTCTTCTTTCTTCTGATATAATATACATAATGTAAATGCAAGTATTTGAGTGACATCATATCACCTAGAAATTCAAATATCCCGTCTACAAAAACAGATTTCTTGTTCAAATGTGCTGCATACAACTAGTCGTTAGAGTAGAAGAGTCGGGATGAACTAGATCCATCATGCTTCTTACTTCGTCATCCGCTGTGCATAGCGTTTCACATTTCAAACTTCATTTCAAGTTTCATTACTGGCAATGAACCGTAACTTCCCTGAAATGATCCTGACATGGTCCCAACCAACTGCTGTTATTATTTTTGGTTTGATCCGAAATATATATGATTGCCGTCATGACCGCCATCTTTAAAATACATTTTAAACTTTTTTTCGAGTTCTACAAGAGCGATTTAGTTGAAAGTTGAAATAATCCTACTAATGGTCCAGACTAATTAGTATTGCTATTTGCTGGGTCGATACTTAATCCAGGATGGTCGCCATAACTGATAGCTTGAAAATTATTTTCAGCTAAATAAGTGCTGTAACTTCCCTAAAATGGTCCTGACCTGATCTTTATTTTATACGTCATCTGAAAGGGGAAATGGCCGTTACTTATTGCATTGTCTTTCAAAAATCCATGATAGACGCTAAAGTCAATACCCTGAAAACAATCATGAGACATTCTTTAACACTGGTTGCACATAACTGTAGTAGAATAGCATATTTTAATTATAAACATGGTTTTCACAAGCATTTCCGAAATTTTTACTTCTCCTATAACCTAACTAATTCAGAGTCGACCTGTATAGTGAACCCTTGATTATCCGAATACCTTGGATCCCAGCCTAAACCTTCCGGATTACGAAAACTCAGTTAAGATTCTATATTTAGGTTTAGTCTGGCCCTATTCAGACAACGTTGCTATGATTGTAGCAAAGGTATCATTTTAGGGTTAGCAAAACCATGTTGTGTCAGATGTATTATTAATAGGACGATAAACATTGTAGTAAAATATATCAAAATCAATCGATGGATCATGTCTAATTGATGAATCTGAAACATCACGTCTGGCGGACGAAGCGTTCACCATGCACATGATCTGTAGACGAAAATGACGGACCTTTCCATCATTGCAAGTAAGTCTATCTAGAATCAATTGTTTTTATTTAAAAAAAATATGTCAGTGTAATGGTGATAACCTATATCAAAGATCTTACACGAGTGTTCATTTCATATGATATTTTATTTAACGAGTCTAAGAATTTTTCATTTTTGCGAGCCTTAGCGAGCAAAAATTAAAACTTCAAGAGGAGTTTTATTATATCTTATGAGAAATCAACACAAATTGAAGATACTTTTTGTAACATAACTGCAAAAACCTACATAACAATTTCACGTCGAAATGTATTCCAAAAAATTCATATATAAATCCAAAATTATATTTATTTGCTTTTTTGCTTGCTTTATGTATGATGTAGACCACAACTTGACATTTTGGTTCGACCGTCTATTGTTGTCTTCCTGCACTTTAGACATGATTATCAACATTCATTTTGAGCTCCAGTTTTGTCGGTGTGAAATTAAAACCTATGAACTGTAGGTATTGTGACCCACAAAACTGCGATAACGTTTGGTGGTGTATAAAATACAGCAACCTCTTCTTGATTTATAAATATTAAAATTCCGTGTCATGTAAATTTAATACGAAACACAAGATTGCGAAAATATCTTTTGTATTTTACATGCAATGGAATTATAGTTTTCTTTTCGCCGTACAACAAAACATTTTTGTTGTCATTTTTTTTTCTTTTTCTGGTCTTAAGACCTGACCTCCATGCCATTTTAAAGCTTTAACTCATGACATTGACGGGAAGAAGCCGGCGATATTATATGTAGTCCGAGGTCGATATTTTTTTCTTTGGTCGATATAACCATGTATTGACCGAAATCAAAATGCTATAATTGTTTTATTATTTTTTTTTGGATTTTTTACATTTTGAAATGGGTGTGAAACTAAATAGGCATTGCATTGTAAATTCTGCTTCGTGATGACAGTTACAATCTTATGATTTTGTAACAAGTTTAATTTAAAAACAACATATGAAAACAGTATCAATTGATGCACTTCATGCTTTTATTACATGCACATGGTGCATGCGTGTTTGTAAATTGCATACATGTACATGTACTCCATTATACATGTAGCTCCATGTCTTAAGGACACAGTCAATTAAATGTATAGTTTGTTATCCATTGAAATAATCCACTCTGACGTCTAACATATATTAACAGATTCCGATTCACATTAAGATACATTCTCTTATGCTTAGTACTCCATTCCGTAAAATAAAAATCGTATACATACAGTAGGATTAGCCTAGACCTAATGTTGTAACTAGCCTACAGTGTAGGTGAAATTTTAAACATCAAACGTATTCACTATTCCAGATGCTTAATGAATGTTATTCGATTATGTCCTACTCTCCTACCGTGTTTATGTTGAAAATTTAAAAGCTTAAGCTGTTCTAATCAGTTGGAAGTCATCATCATCTTTGAAAGAAGCCGAAACATCAACGTCGTCTGTCACATTTTGTCTTACGCTTCAAACTCAGGTCATCAAAGCGTTTGTTTCAAAGCGCCAGGAATACGAAGTGTTTTGGTAACGTAGACGAAAACGTTATCTAAACATAACCGTTCAATATACTTTTTCTATAATCTACTTTCCGTGACGTGTTTTTGACCAATGGGAAGTGACAAAAAATCCAGAAAAAATAATTAAACTTATTACGAGATTATATTAGACAACTAGAGCAAAAACAAACAAAATATTACGTGAATAGGAAAACAGTCGCTTATAACGTCATCATAACGTGTGCTTTACGTCATTCACTTGATACACAAAATCGAGATGACTTTTCTCTGTGTAAATCTATGCAACCGTTGGAGGTTCCTTTCCAACGCTTTTCTGCTTGGCGTAGTAATGTTATAGTCGACTGCTTCACAGTAAATATGACCAATCAGAAAATCTGGGAGAGATTTCCGGCCATCTTCGAAATTTAGATGTGTTTCCAAAAATTGCCAATTTCTCCGTGATTTTTGGTTTTGCAATTATGACGTCTGTCAAAAGGACATCTTCTAGGTCAAGGTCCTTTCTATTGGTACTGACATAGGCTTCATAGGAAATCATTTCATCAGAAAATGTTGTTATTTTACACGTGTTGAAGAAAAACTTTGGAAGGCTTGCAGTATATTCGTGATATGTGACCTTGCAAGAGTACTCGGCTCTTGTCCACTTAATAGCAGAAACCTAGCTATATACTTAATGTATGTTTCTCTAATTTTTAGTCCGCTATCACAGGAACAGGCACATCACAACCGGTCACATTATACTAACAATGGGTAATTACCAGATGGGTCGGGAATACTGTTACAAATGTTAACGGTTTGCGTTGTTGTATACTACATATGTCAAAGTCATTGCTTTTGAGTACATTATTCTTCGAGAATTCAAATAATTTTAGATTTTTTTTGTAAATGTTTAGTGTAGCAATGTAAAGATTACGAGTCACTTTTCGAGAACATTTTAAAATTTATTTTCGATACCTTAAAATTATTTCATAAGAGAAATGTCCATTTAAAAGTGTTAGAAACCTAATTTTTATTATCGGAACCACAATGTCATTAATTATTTTAAATTCGTTGTTTTCTGTTTTTAAATAAGCAGTAGCATCTACGCTAAGTTAAATGACGTATAGAAATATACTCCAGATCAGGTAGAAATTCATTTTTAATTGATCATGGCGCGAAGTATTACCTGCTGTATTCCGTTTTTGGAGTTACCTCCCTTGCGCATGATTGATGATTGTGACATGATTATTCTCTGAACGATACTGGATCATGCCATTTTCTCTGAAAAGTATGACATTGGACTCTCAAACACATGACTTTACTATCAATGCCTACCCACAAGTGCAGCATATTTAGTCCTCAAACTGCTTTCCCCGTTGACGTTAATTCGCATTTTCAGGTCTAATATATTTTTCAACGAGTCCCTTTCGTAATTTTCTGTATTAATGTTAATTGCTCTGAAAAGTATGACATTTTGCTCGCTAATACATGACGTCACAATTAATCCTTCAGAATACCAAGTCCTTAATGTATCTCATAGGTTTTGTAAACAAAACACTTTTCCCGGTGACGTTTATTCGCATTTTCAGATCAATGCATTTTTTAAATATGAGATTTCACAATTTTCTGTATTTATGTTACTTGCTCTGAAATGTATAACATAGTGCTCTAAAACACATGACGTCACAATCAATTCCACAGAACACCTAGTCCTTATTGTACCCCATTGACAAAAATTCGCGCTTTCAGGTCAAAAGAATTTTTCACGGTGATTTTATTTTGCGCTTCATGCTTTCTCATATATTTATATTATGGCTCATGATATACGCGAATTTAAACTGTCCGCAAAAATAAATACGTTTGCAGTATTGTTTACATATTCACAGAACAAATACCAAGTATCTACTTTAAAGTATAGAAAAACACATGAGTTGAATTCCTATCTATCACCAATCAGCTGAATTATGTATGTGAATACGGCTTATCAATCGGATCATGATGAAATATGTCGACCAAAACGTGAAAATGGCGCGCATTTGATGAAAGAAATATGAGTCAAAGAAGAAATATCAGCAGTTGTATTCCAGACAATACTCGATCTTTATAAATATATGTCCGTAGGATATGTAAATGGGGCTAAATTAAGTAATCTCAACATTGTGGACAAGATATAGAAACACTAACAATAAGCGGTATGCACATAGCTATACGGACTTCTATATTCGTGTATTGAATATTGAACATAAAATCAACAAATACTACTGTGATTTGCATGATAAAACTAGAAGACTTTTGGCGAGTCAATGATGGTAAAATGTGTATTCAGTAGATATCTTGGATAGCACACACTAAAATAAGACATTCATATCAGAATATATATCTGAAACTAAAAGATCTATTTAGATTTTTCTACTATGATAGGTTAGGGAGATACACTAATAATAATATTCGTTCATAATGTAATGTTAAATGTTATAATGTTTTGTTGATAATTGTACTATACCGGATTTGTTTGGAGATGGCTGATATAGGCTTTGCCTGTTGCCAAATCCATTTGCATATTATTTGCAATAATATTTGTTGAAAATAAAATAAAAAATAAGACATTGTTATATACATGTATAAGTCCAGGATGGAAGGTAAGTATGGCCGGGAAAACTAGAAGACACCACTTTTAAATTCAAATTATTTATTCACGTAGAATCATCACAATACATCCATTTGAAAACACACAATTCTGAATGTCCATAATTGTGAAGTATGAATCCCAAAGTCGCAAACACAGAAAAACAAAAAGTTTAGTAAAATAATCTGAAGTTAAATTTCTGATTTTGGAGTAAGATTCGAAATTAATGTGATGTCGTTTTCGCCATTTTCACACCGTTTATACCGTTTTCATACTCTACTGTCATTGGCTACATAATGAATGATATATATGTAGTCTTGTTTGTGACGACCATTTCAATTGGCTTAATTTAGATGACGTTTGTGAAGAGCATTTCAATTGGCTAACTTTAAATGACGTTTGTGACGAGCATTTCAATTGGCTTAATTTAAATGACGTTTGTGACGAGCATTTCAATTGGCTTAATTTAAATGACATTTGTGACGAGCATTTTAATTGGCTTAATTTAAATGACGTTTGTGACGAGTATTACATTTGGCTTAATTTAAATGTCGTTTGTGACAAGCATTTTATTTGGCTTAATTTAAATGACATTTGTGACTAGCATTTCAATTGGCTTAATTTAAATGACTTTGGTGACGAGTATTTCAACTGGCTTAAGTTAAATGACGTTTGTGACGAGCATTTCAATTGGCTTAATTTAAATGACGTTTGTGACGAACATTTCAATAGGCTTAATTTAAATGACGTTTGTGACGAGCATTTCAATTGGCTTAATTTAAATGACGTTTGTGACGAGCATTTCAATTGGCTTAATTTAAATGACGTTTGTGACGAGCATTTCAATTGGCTTAATTTAAATGACGTTTGTGACGAGCATTTCAATTGGCCTAATTTAAATGACGTTTGTGACGAGCATTTCAATTGGCTTAATTTAAATGACGTTTGTGACGACCATTTCAATTGGCTTAATTTAAATGACGTTTGTGACGAGCATTTCAATTGGTTTAATTTAAATGACGTTTGTGACGAGCATTTCAATTGGCTTAATTTAAATGACGTTTGTGACGAGCATTTCAATTGGCTTAATTTAAATGACGTTTGTGACGAGCATTTCAATTGGCTTAATTTAAATGACGTTTGTGACGAGCATTTCAATTGGCTTAATTTAAATGACGTTTGTGACGAGCATTTCAATTGGCTTAATTTAAATGACGTTTGTGACGAGCATTTCAATTGGCTTAATTTTAATGACGTTTGTGACGAGCATTTCAATCGGCTTTAAATTACTTTAATTGTCATTTGTCAGATCGACTCTGACTTAATGATACAACGACGAAATGATTTCATAGAAAAAAAAGAATTTCTCAAGAAATGTCGAATTGCACGGGATTAGATTTAATTATAAGAATGAATTATATTTTATGTTATGGATTTATAAAACAAAATGCCGAGTGTAGTCTGATTATAAATATTTTGCGGTTATTTCGAACTATTTTGTTTTAGATCTCGATCTTTACCTACTAATATATTTCCATTATCGGTTACATGAGCTGATGTCTGGTAAACAAAGAGAAGTGGAGGGTTGATTCTGTGGTTTCCAAGGATACTATTTGTAGTCCATGCAAGTTTTTGTCAACACATTCACGGCGAATTTCTGATATAAAAATGATTTTGATTGTTTACGTTTAGCCATATCCTCTGTGAGTAATGGGATTCAATGATTTCTCTTGTTTCTCTTTCGGCTTTCAGGCGTCTTCTTTCTTCTGATCCGACACACATTATGCAAGTATATGAGTGAGATACCATCTCTTAGAAATTATCTTCCGATGTCCAACCTTCCGTCTATATTTACTGAATCCCTGTTGGAATGTGCTGCATACAGTCAGACGATAGATGGTAGTTGGGCCATAGCTTTTACCTCGGCCACGAATATGTGTACACCACTGGATAATCTAGGACCAAGTCAGTATGTGGAGTCGACAGTCTGTTATCGTGAGGGTACGTAACTACACACATGGATGCTTTCTCATTTAATTATAAAATATTAACATGAAAAAGTCGTAACGAGCATAACCACACTGTCAATTAATTTTTACGCATTACCAACAACCTAACCACAAGCAACGTGCTGCTGGGAAAAACGTCGTTCTAAGTGGAAGTCGAATGATCGACTCACTTCTTCTCTCCTGTCTCGGTTATTGCCTCCTGACTCGCGTCAACAATCCTGACTTGCTTTTTCCTTCCTGACTCGCGTCAACACTTCTGACTTGTTTTTTCCTTCCTGACTCGCGTTAATCCTCCTGACTTGCTTCTTCCTTCCTGACTCGATTCACTCCTCCTTACTCGGTTCTTCGTTCCTGACTCGTTTTTTTTTCTCGGCTCGCTCTTTCACTTCTAACTCGCTTCTATCGTCCTGATAAGGTTCTGCCCTCTTGACTCGATTGTTCCTTTCTGACTCGTGCCTGATGCCACACATCTTCCCTACTTACCAATTGTTTGTGGTCGACTCGCCCGATACTTCCTGTTATATACTTTTGTTTGTATGATTATTTAACGTCCTATTAACAATTATGGTCATGTAAAGATGGCCTCCCGTGTATGCAGTGTGTTGCATGTATGAAGGTTCGCGGTGCATGTTTATACATTATACTGACAATGGGCGAACCAATCGTTCCACTCCCTTTATGCTGAGCGCTAAGCAGGAGCAATATTTACCCATTTTTAGACTTCTCTCAGTTGTTTTGTCATAATAAAGTACGATACGATTGTCCCGATGGGTTACGACGTAAAAGCATATTAACATGATACAAACACTAGTTATTGTAGCCAATGAAATTGTGTGGATTTGTCTTAAACTTGTTTTGAATAGAATGTCCCACAGGATGGATAGCCCGTGGTGCCAGTTGCTACTGGTTTTCTGAATTCGTGGGTAGCTGGATGGATGGACGGGTAAGTATATTTCCTTCTTCGCATTGTTGAAACACTCTATGTTCTGTGGACAGTTTTAGTATTTTGATTTGCATGTTTAGGTCATGGTTTGAGCACCGAACAAATGTTAATCATGTATGCTTCCCCTGACGATATATTCTATGTAAAAAAGTGTTTTCCATGCGTTATATAAACTGTAGTATAGAGAACACTTTAACTTCTGCACATATTAATTTCTAATTACATGTACTAGATCTATGTATATTCAAATAACATAAGGCAAAAATATTGCTTTTTGGGGTATATCGGCTAAATAATAGGAACGTTAGGTCGGCATTTTTTTGTGTCTTTCACTCTTAAATAATGGCCGGAACCGGAGTCTGAGATCGAAATCCCGACGTTTAAGTTTTTTTCGTAAAAAATAGGGTCTAGGTAAACAATTAGGGGAGGTCGGGTAGCCCTAAACAGACATATATCATTTTTGTCTAATGCTGTTGCGTTTGTCTTTTATATGCGAACAGTGAAACAGGTCATGGCATTCTATATTGGACCTTGGAGATCCATAATACTTTACGTAACATTTTACCTGTAGTTTACTTCAGAGTACATTGCAATCTCTGCCAGTGTGCATTGTGGTCCCCACATTTCACCTCTGTAAACGGCCCTCGGAAGTTTCAAGATTCTTAAAAACATATATCGGACGCATGCTAAATTCTTTAATACAAATGTCATGTTTACATTTGTCTCATTTACCTATAAAGGATTGCTAGTCATAAAGAATATAATTTGATCAAGCAAGAATTTATCAAACAATTATGCATTATTTAATGGACACGTTAGAATTACTTATAAGGAAAGAGTCATCGTTTGCAAACGACGTCTGCCACTTCAAAAACAATTGCTGTTACGTCATAGATAAAGTGGTGCAATGTGTTAAAGAATCGTTATGACATAATATTTTACAATCCGAGGTCAACAAACATCCAGTCCGTGAGTCTTTGACAGATATTGGTTCATTGCGGTCCGCACATGTAAGGATTTCCATGCAACTTGGGAGACATACACCTTGGAAGAGATTGCAATTTAATGCAACAATGTTTGGCGCTATACATAGTGTTTTTGTAATATCAGTAATGCCAGGAATTCAGCATGGCTTAATTTATTACATAAAAATAGATTTGAAGTTTTTTGGGGTTTCATAATAAGGGTCAGCCCTTCGTGACGGAGTGCGAAGCACTTCTAAGGTAACAGATACACGAACATATAAGAAAAAACACAATCTTCAAAATTCAATCCTACACACTGGCAGCTTCAGTTTGCGGCCGCCATTTTTTCATACATATGGGGAGGTTGTGCGTTGCTCCTGTACTGCTCTCCCCATTAAATATATATTTAACTAATGCAAATGCATAACAGGAGCAATCTGATTAAAACAGATCCTTATTATCACTACGTTTGATAAGAGGATCTGAGAAAATCCCATTAGGGGTCATGTCCAGGTGACCTTTTGAAATGGCCAATCGAATTGCTGCTTGCAAAATTTTGACAGTAAATTTCAGGGACGAAATAGTTTGAAAAACTGTCAGAATTATTTTGGTTTACGTAGTTATCTCGCCCAAAGAGCACAATAAAGCTAATTGTTTATGTATACTCGGACGAAATATCGTTTTCAATGGATGTGACAAGGTGTAGAAAATGTATCCTATATGAAGACCATGTGGTATAAAGGTCATCTGGACGTGACCTCCTATGGGATATTGTCAGATCCTTTATATAACGGAGTGGTTAGAAGGATCTGTATTTTAATCAGATTGTAACAGGAGTAACTAAACATTTCTTATTATTTTTTTTAATAATAATAATAATAACTTTTTCAAAATTAAAAGCTATAGAATGCAGTCAAAATATCCACCAAGGCGAAGATGAGTACAAGGAATCATGACGTCACATAACGTCAACAAATGGCGTAGTCAAAGTCATAGGATTCGCATATGCGGCACTCCAGGCCTTGAATGGACACAGAGAAGTTTATGCTAGACAATTATTACACCATATACTGCTATAGTTTAAAGTGCGTCCTTTCATTTCTAAATTATGTCTTCTACCTGAAATAGAATATAAAATAAACAAGTAGCGCTTCGCTCTTCCTATGCCGTGCATTATTCGTATAAAAACATCTGGCTGCGCCCTTTTAGGCCTTGCCTTCAGTAATATTATATCATATCAAAGGAATACAAATTAATATAACCCATTTATCATATTACTAAAACAACTTAAATTTTGAAAAAAATCAACGTCATTTGATGCAAATATCAAGCGGAGGCCGCCATTTTGTCAAGATGTCCTCGAATCCTGACGTCATGTCATGACGTTACAAACAAATTTGGTACTTTTTAGTTTTCATATTCAAATATTGACATCAGTGTTTACCACTTTTTACCAGGTTTTTGTTTTTACTTTGTTTCAGCAAGATTGTGTGTGATTTTTTTCTTACTGGAGGCAGTCTATTTTCTAAAATCAGAATACCGTTTTAGTTATACATACCGCATATCATTCAAGAACTTTTTCTTGTTTAGGTGTTCTGTGAAGCCAACAACACTAACCTTGCTATTGTGGAAACGGAAGAAGAAAACACCTTTCTACGGAATTACCTGTTAATAAAGGGTAATACGACTGTACATGCGTGGTTTGATATCTTTTCGGCCCCAGATATGTCAAGTTTTCAAATATATGTAATTCGGTAACTAAATTGTTACCTGTAGATTAATAGATTAATTAATTGACCTAACATCAAATTAGCAATGAAGGGCATGTAAGTACGGACTCTGTGTATCTGATGTGTTACGGTGTCAGATATGTCTGTATGTGTTGGGAGGCTGCAGTATATACATGTTGTGTCCCCTTGTGATAGCGGAACTCTTGTCCTTTATATAGCACTGTCTCTCTAAAGTATTGCGACCACGCACTCTCGTGTATATTGTAAAGCCAATAAGAAAACCAATCGTCTCACTAAAAGGTTTTGTCTGTTCTGTCAAAACATTATTGGACTTTTTGTAAAATGAAGAATTATATGTTGCTGACAGCACTGACACCACACCCAAAGGACCGCTGTTACTGGATGGACGGGACTGACATGCACGTAGAGGGACAATGGATATGGTATACAACCAATACACAAATACACTATAGATTCTGGACTCCCTACCAGCCTGACGATTATCTCAACAATGAGGATTGCTTAGCCTTACCGGAATATCGTCATTTCCACTGGAATGATCGAAATTGTGGCGACAATTGTTATTTCATTTGTGAAAAGATGTACGTATCCCTTGACATATTTATCGATAGCATATCCTCGAAAATATATTTTTTTCTCTATATTACAATAACTGTTGACGATAATGATATTATAATTTACCTGTTGCTTGAATATCTAGTAAAAGAAACCTTGATAATCCGGACACTTTCAATCCCAGACTAAACCATCCGGATCAAATTTTCCGGACTGCCGAATTCTATGTTCTTTGTCAATATGTGACGTTAAGGTAATCAGTTCCCTGATGTTTCCGACCGGACTGTGAGTTTTCCGGAATATCGAAGCCTCACTGTAATTAATATGGTATATATATTTATTACATAATTTGTTTACACCAATCTATATATGAAGAAATATAATATTATACAAATATTTCATGGGTTACTGTGCTCTAGTTCATAATATTTAACCCGAGGTGATGGTAATCAACAAATGTTATATTGCACGAGGCCAAAGGCCGAGTGCAATATAACATTTGTTGATTACCATCACCGAGGGGTAAATATTATGAACTAGAGCACAGTAACCCATTAAATATTTGTTTTATTACATAATCACCAGTTTTTCAGTTGAATATTTTTTATAAAACGAATACGACAATCACTTAACAAAATCATCAACACCGTACCGTACGGAAAAAATCCTTAATATCCTATTGAAGATTGACGTATAGCCCACGTACGTCACGTTGTAACTCCGGTTTGGATGTCTTATTGTCTGTTTTCACATTATTAGACCTGCTTGCAGCCTTTTGATATAATACATTCATCGTGTCCGTCCTTTACTCGGTACAGTAAACGTCTACATGACGTGCTTGATTCGAGATCTATAAATCCAGCGCGAAATTGAGCGTGAACCTTTGTGACGTCATAATAACGTAACTCACTGTTACTCGCAATTCCTCGGAAGTTTTCTACAAAACTAGACAACAACAGCGAGGTGTTCCTAAAGCCGTGCAATATAACATCTCGAACCGTGCAATATAACGTTTCCATGGAAGCGTGCAATATAACTTCGAACCGTGCAATATAACAAGGTTTTATTGAACGGTCGGTGTAATAGTTGAAAATAATATATTTCTTCATATATAGATTGGTATAAACAAATTATGTAATAATTTCAACTATTACACCGACCTTTCAATAAAACCATGTTATATTGCACGGTTCGAAGTTATATTGCACGCTTCCATGGAAACATTATATTGCACGGTTCGAGATGTTATATTGCACGGCTTTAGGAACACCTCGCTGTTGTCATCTAGTTTTGTAGAAAACTTCCGAGGATTCGCGAGTAACAGTGAGTTACGTTATTATGACGTCACAAAGGTTCACGCTCAATTTCGCGTTGGATTTATAGATCTCGAATCAACAACGTCATGTAGACGTTTACTGTACCGAGTAAAGGACGGACACGATGAATGCATTAGATCAAAAGGCTGCAATCAGGTCTAATAATGTGAAAACAGACAATAAGACATCCAAACCGGAGTTACAACGTGACGTACGTGGGCTATACGTCAATCTTCAATAGGATATTAAGTTTTTTTTAACATTTAACCCTCGGTGGCCTTTGGCCTCGTGCAATATAACATTTGTTGATTACCATCACCTCGGGTTAAATATTATGAACTAGAGCACAGTAACCCATGAAATATTTGTATATTATCGAACTTTGAACGATTTGAAAGTCAATTATTGATTGTAAATTAGTACTGCAAAACCTACTTAACGACCACCTATGTATAAAGACCTTTTTTCAATGGTTTCAAATGACAAATTTCAGCATTTGTATAAAGACTTTATAAATTCTGGCTTAATAAAAAACATTCTTTTTCTGTCCCTTTTGTGATCATTATAGGCAGTTTTTACTGTGTTTATTATAATTTTCAACTGTTGAAAAGAAACTTTAAATCTATTCATTTGATGCTGCATTCGCCATATTTAGTGCATGGTTATCATAATGAAATATTGATTTCTAAAGGAAATTAATAACTTCATAAGTAAAAGGAGACAGTCTCCCACTTGTGCGGTAAGTGGATGTCTGTCTGTTTTGGGTGGCTGTGGTATATACACCATGTATTACGTATCCTTGTAATAGTTGATTCTAGTCCATTTTATAGTCCTATCTTAATTAGGTATGCCGCTAAAGACACCGTATATCCACACCCAACCCGGTCACATTTTACTGACAACAGGCGATCCAATCGTCCCAATTCCTTTATGCGAAGCGCTAAGCAGGAGCGCTTTATAGACTTTGGTGTGTCTCGGTCAGGGGACAGAACTCTGAGCCTACCTCACAGGAGCGGACGCTTATCTTAGAGCCAAAATGAGGCGGTGTTAAGAGAGACGTGAGGAAGAGGAAAGTCAGTAAGGACGAAGAGGATAAGATCCTAAAAGTCGCATTATACGATATTTTTTATACCCTTATGAAATAGTTTCTAGATAAACTCTATTGACAAAAATATCAATAAATGAACTGTTCCGTCGAGAGGTTCAAAGAACTGATAAAAACGAAAGTTAAAACGTGTTAATGTACCGGAGTGACGTCACAAAACAGTTATTGACTGGGTTTTTGGACAACAGATGCCATCAACCACAGTCAACTTCTGTATACTGTAATGGGGGCAACTGATACAATTATAATGCCCTACCTGCAGTGGTAACGTAATCAGGCGAAAGCGCTAAATTAAAACTACCTCTCAATTAAAAACATCGCTAAAAAACTACCGCTGAAATAAAACTACCTCTGAAATAATAATACCTCTAAAATAAAACCACCGCTAAAACAAACTACCTCTGAAATAAAACTATCGTTAAAATTTAAAAAATACCGCTAAAATAAAAATAAAACTACCGTTAAAATTAAAATAAAACTACCGCTAAAATAAAACTACCGCTTAAATAAAACTGCCGCTAAAATAAACCTACCGCTTAAATAAGTACGATTACAGTATCAACATTGTAGTTATGAAGAATGTGTATGGTATATTTCAATTAATACTAAGCTTGATTCACAGATCAAGGATATGACATAGACCATTGGTGGATAGTAACCCATGGGCTATCGAGGGTGGAATATAATATGTCCATGATTTCATTTATTTTACATGTACCTCACTCCTGGATGCAGCCTCTGAACAGAAACACTGCACACTTGTTACAAGACACTGTGACTGGCCACAGAAAAGGAACAGTTTACCACCACATGTGTGGAATTGTTGTAGACCAAATATTAAAGTATCCACAAATATCATCCGCCATTACGTCACACATTGTGACGTCGCCGTCTGTGTCAGGGACAGATTCACTACACAAGTATTTGATATCTGTGGGATTGATACCTTTTCAATGCTAGATAATGCCCCAGATGAAGAATTTGACTAAATTGTCTTTGGAAGATTTGAACCCAAACACAGACCACAGCAAAGACTTACCAAAGAGTTGGTGGTCAGAGTAGCGTTGCACGCATTTCTCGCGGCCTAGGAAAGATTTAAATGATTGTGTAAAATTGTTATTTTTTTTACTTTCGCAAATACGTAAGGGATGACATTTTTTTGTCTTTTCCTTTTAAATTTATTGAGCATTTATTGTATCTCTTTGAGAGAAAGTGAATGAATGAATGAATGTATGTACATAGGAACAGCGAAAGAAATTGCCCCGGTGGCACACTCATGGTGTCCCTTTATTCATAACTTACGTCTTGATGATGAATGTAAGGAATATTTCAAATGAAACAAGTTATAGAGTGTAACTTCTTTAAAAAACTTAGTTAAGGATTGATAAAAATGATAATAATTAAAAAAACAGATAAAAATAAAACAATACATTATTCTTTCAATAGAAATAGGATATAAATATCCATATTGGGCCTGTAACATGCATATGCTGGAATGGATAAAGTCTGTCAAATGAATGAATGTTAATTTTCGCAAACTTGATTGGATCGCAAAAATTGACAAAAATAAATCGAACGCGAAGGGGAATCGTTTTACAGTAATTACAGGCTTAGTGAAAAAAGAATAATTTTTCATTTGGTCCAAAACTGGTCCTGGCTGTCCAAAGGATGATTAGCTTAATCGCATGATTAGTGAAATTTTCATATTTCATTTACTGCAAAACCTTTAAATATATCTTCACCAAAATAAGTAGATAGGTTAAAATTAGGATTCTGAATAATCTTATAAAAAAGTTTGTAAAGTTAGTATTACAAGAAATGATTTTATCCTGATGTGAAAAATTGTAGTTAAACAGTGATTGAGCTAAAAACCCTGTGATTACATGTAAATCTTCTCTATAAGGGCCAAGTATGTAAAGAAAATAATACGGTAAAAGTAGTGATTTTAGCGAGTATTTTTTTTTATCTTGATTTGAAATTATCGTTAAGACAAATCGTCTTTTGAACAATTTGGTTTGTTTAGTTTTTTTTTATCTTGATTTGAAATTATCGTTAAGACAAATCGTCTTTTGAACAATTTGGTTTGTTTAGTTTTACGTCCTATTAACAGCTAGGGTCATGTAAGGACGTGCAAGGTTTGTTGGTGGAGGAAAGCCGGAGTGCCCGGAGAAAAACCACCGGCCCAGCGGTCAGTACCTGGCAACTGCCCCACATGGGATTCGAACCCGCATCCCAGAGGTGGAGGGCTTGTGGTAATATGTCGGGACATTTTAACCACTCGTTAAGACAAATCGTCTTTTGAACAACTGAGTCCAACTGGTTAGCACACAGTTTTTTTATTAAGATACATGTAGATGTATTTTTAGCCTCTACCTATTTATTCCATTTTTATACATCCTTAATTGTTATTTGTTGCTGTTGTTATTTTGTAATTAATCGCACCATAATATCATAGAGCAAGCTTAATTCAGTAAGTTTATTAATTGCAATGTGTTCTTGTTTTATATATCATACTAATTGATTTCTACGATATGTTTTTTTTATGTATTTCGCATGTACATCAATGTTTTTAATTAATGAAATTGTCATAAGCTCACTTAGCCCGAGCGCTTATGTTATGACGCAGTGACCGTCGTCTGTGTGTTCGTCTGTCAATATTTCCTTTCAATCGGTACTGGCCATAGCGAAGTGAAATAATAGTCAAAGTTGGCTAGAAAGATCCTTGGGAAAGAGAAACGGAGTTAGTATAAATCGTGGATCAGGCCTTCCTTGAATAGGAGGGACAGGCCTAATTTGGTGAATTATAGGTACATGTAATTCTTTTAAATAGCTACTAATCATTACGTTATATAAAGATTGTAAACAAATAAGCGTCCGAAACATCCTTAAGGGACAGGAAATAGAGTGTAAATTTTGGCTTTGACAATCTTGATGAATATGTGGGGGTCCAAGTCAAGTTCTTTCAAATTCTTCGGAAAACACAATCTTCTTAACCTATTCTACAACACTAAAGGGCTTAAAAAACCAAGTGATCGATACAGAACCTAAGGGTCTCTTGTGGTTACGATGAATCAAGTGGATTAAGGGTAAAGTTTATTTTGACCACCTGCCAATCATGTTATTTTTCATCTATTTTCAATTGATATTTTAAATGAAGACAACTTTTTACATCATGGAAATAAAAATGTTTTATTTCAATCATTCAAGTGGAGCTTCAAGATCAAAATATTTGTCAACATGTATATAAAGCTACGGGTTTTATATATGGTTTATACCCGTATTAAGTTATAAATTCACAGTAGTATGCATAAGAGACACCGGAGTGACAGGATGGTACATGTAAGCGTGGAAACGGAAGTGACGTAGTACGCAAGTGGTATTGTAAATATAAAAGTTACTATTTTTGTACGAGTGCGCGTAATGGAGTTTTAGAAGTACGTACGGCGTGTATTTGAGTGGTAACTAATTTCGTATATTGTAATAGGTTTGTATCTCTTACTTTTATAAATGTTGTCATTGTTATGCACAACATTTTCCAACAGAATCCAGCAGCGGAATATCCGCACGCGCGCGGTAACTATGGTTTTCCAGCAACCCTCCAGCAAAAGTACCGTTAGATCTGGGTAGGGGGTCACTTCTACTACGGAAGCTCTAGGTGGGTGTACGTTATGTAACATGTCTCCGTGTAACCTTTCCGCTAGGGACGTAAGAGGTGTTTCCTCGATCCCAATGCGGCTGTCTCGTCTTGTATGTATTTGTTGTCTACTAAATGTTATTTGTGGGGAGGATTTCGGGAGGATTTTTCATGGGGAATCATCATGGGGGATGGGATGATGTAATTATATAAGGATTAGAGGTAAAATATTGGAGAAAAGTAATGGGAATTTATATAGAGATCTTATAGGGATAAGATTTTATTCATGGGTTTAAGTGTTTTCCCCATTTTTGTTAGTACCGCTGGAGATTGCTGGATTTAAGGTTATAGGTTTTTTTTCTAATACATATGGATTATTTATTTATTTATTGTAAAGATTTTTATTGTAAATATCAAAGTAGGTTCAGTAGTGAAGGTATGGAAGATGAAAGAGAGTGATAGGGTCATACTTATGTACTTGTAAATAAATAAGATATTACTATGATTAAATTATTTAACTTTATTTCACTCTTGGATGTATTTGATTAGGAATCACAGTCTCGGTGACAGTGATTATGGTGTATGAGTATAGTGAAAATGGTTCTTTGTAATTTAAGACCCTTAGGAAGTTCCCATCTCCACTAAGAAGTGTAATCTCGCGGTTTTTATTCTTTCCTATGATGATATTCCCAACGCTATCGTACATCAAACAAACGGCTTTACAACTTGGTACGTTAAAGCGCGTCACATCAATGCTTTCACACCTTCGTACAAACAATTCATTGAAATCAGAATCCATGACGAGAACATTGCCTTTGTTTGTAATCATTGCGACATTGCTAGTGATAGGACATTCTGTGATCCTTAATACATGTACTTCGGGAATGCCAAACCTGGATGTTGTCTTTTCTGAAAACGATACAGTATTTACCATCTGCCCCTCTGTGGTAAATTTGGAGGCTTTGTCAGACATGCCCACAATAATATGGTCACTGGCAGTAACGCATAAGCACCGAGGTTTGTTCTTGGTTCTAAATCTTTGTACTTGTCGTCCAGATACCATTTCCATGACTTTGTAGTTATTGTCACAGACCCACAATATATGTGTTGTGGGAGAAAGACTGATGCCATTGATCATTGCTTTGTATTTTATCTCATGTACATGTATCAATGTGCCCCCATATTTTTTGTCCATGAGAGTTAATATATTTGCGGAGCTGGTCCAGGCCTGGCTACCAGTAATGGGGCATATATAATCAATGTCATGTGGAGATGTCCACATACCCAGTTTCTTTTCTTCTTTAGAGGGGGTTCCTTGTCCATACTTACGACGATAGAATAAAGCTTCGGTGTCAATGTCATCTGGCCTGCCCTTGTCTGTTATGGTTTGATCTTGAGTTGCAGTATCAATGTCATCTGGTTGACCCTTGTCTGATAAGGTTTGAAGCTGAGTTAAGATGTCAATGTCATCTGGTTGATACTTATTTGTTAAGGTTGTAAAGGTTTGAAATTCAGTTTCGATGTCAATGTCTCCAAGAGCCAGTTCTAGATAATGTTCAGAATATTTGTTTGGAAAAAATTTGACATCTTGCAAGATACACTTTAACGGACGACTCTTTTTCTCACATTCATTGTGACAGTCGTAAATTTCTATGTCAGAACCTTTCTGAAGTAGTGTCTTGCATCGCCGTACTTGAGTTTGGAGTTTCTTCTCGTACATTATGAGGTCCTCTTTATATGTCTCTATGAGCTTGTCATTTTCCTCTTTTATCCGCTGGTATAGCGAAAGCGTATCTGATGTTATTCGGTCAAGTTCACGCTTTAGTGTTTCAGTTTGCTCTTTCAGCTCCTGAGAATGTTTCGCAAATGTACAGTCGTTGTCTTGCAGTAATGCATCAGTATCAAGTATGGATCTTCGAATTTCTACCAGTTCATTTTTCTCCGTTTTATCGATATAGTTTTTAATGTCTAGTTTCCTTTGAGGGATAATTTCACAAAGTTCACACATACTATGACCTTTATGAACTGATGAAAGACATTTTAAACAGGCCAATCCATGACATTGTTCACAAAACAGTTGAAGTTGTCTCCCTTTGTGGTGATGACAGGTTGTGCCACCATTTTTACGGGAAGGATGTGTAGCCTTTGTTTTATTTTTTTTCTAACGAAAAGTCTTGTTGGAATATTCGATAATGGATAATTATCCATATTTCTATTCAATACGGAATCGAGTCACACTAAAGTTTTATGTCTTTGAGCTACAGCCATTCTTATTCACATTGTCCTCACTAGAATTAGTAAAATACCAACCTTAAGTGCATTACTGGACATCACTTGTCTGGAATGACTCTTATTCGACATGTCCCAGCTTCAAGAATAATAATTTCTTGGCAAACACTCCTTTATAGTGTCCTCACTAAATTTTAACCCGAATACACGTACCACTGCTACAAGTATCAAGCTGTCTGTCTTATCGGTAACTAATGTAAACAATCGTGGATGTTCTGGGTCTTTGTTATTACTCATAGTCAGGGGTTATCTGCCAGAAATAAATTTATAGCAGGTCATTTGAGGACATATTGGAATTTTGTAATTGGTGGAAGTAAAAAAATCGCTAAAGTACCTGTGGTGCACTGATTCGCCAACCTAGAAGTTAAAATTTCTTTTGCAAATGAGCATATATTCTATTTATATATTCTATCTCATAAACTTAAAAGTTAATTTTGCTAATTTGCAAACCTGTCATTGAAAAATATATACGACGGGAATGAAGTACAAAGGATTCCTGTTGAGTTTGTCAGAGTCCAATATCGATAAAGTGTCTGTGGTCCAGTGATGATGTATAGCGTACTAAAGCAGATGATTTCAACAACCTACCTTTCTTTTTTACAAACGAGCATATTTTCTTTTTCATAAACCTACAAGTTATGTCTGCTATTTTGCAAAGCCATCATTTATAATTTGCGTATTATCATTTTAACTTAATCACGTTATATCATTGTTTAGATAAAATTTTGCATGAGACATAGGTCCCCATAAAGTTACGAAATATTACATTGGTGTATCACATGGTTTAATTCCTCCGTTCATGGGTTATCCAAAGGGATATACCGTTTTTCTAAGAATTGGGCCAGGGGTGAAAATACTGACCCCACCAATTGCTTCGCCCAGTAATCTCAGCGATATATAACAAACAAACGTGACGCATTAGTTTCTACCCACACATTCCCGACCACACACACTCCCTATCACACACACATACGTATACCCTTACTTCGTTATGGCACAAACGTGTCTACCTGTTAAGTTGCTATCGAATATTTATAATAATAAATCATCGAGTTTATATAAGACTCTTTCCATTAGCGTTTTACTGTACGATCGATTTTATTATACACAACCTTGTTTTGCCCGATATTAAATCAAATTAAAAAGACATATTGTAACATGTGAGGTTTTGAACGGTACACAATGCTTTTACAACACGACTTGTCAGTTTCATGTGGATGGCTTTTCGCTTCTCTGTGAATTGTGAAATGTGAATAATTGTTTCGTTTGGTTAGAATTTTTTACTCTTGTGGAAAGAATCTGCAGAAATTTATTTTGCTCAGTATCTTTTTTTACTATGAGCATTGAGTTTGGGGTATTGAACAATATCTCATCAATTTACCATTCCGTCGACGACGCAAGATCCCTTTCCGATAGCATTAGCGTCAAGTTGAAACCACTCTCTGTTTAATGTATACACTGGTCTTAATTATACTTCATATGTTATATATTTTAAAACTTGATTCGTTACATTATTTCTTTTGTTATTCAATTATCGACTATATGTAAAATGATACAATTTTCTGGGTTCTCTTTAAGTAAATTACATTTGTTTGGACTTCATTATATGAAGAAAATATTCCGACAATGCCTGCATGCATCTACTGACAACTGATTTTTTTTTCTATGAAAAATCCGGTTTCCCTACACCATCGGAACAGGGCACGTTCTACATTTGTAAATGACCCTGACTGTTAGCAGGGCATAGCAATAAAAGTGACGTTTACAAAATGGACAAAACCACTGATTGACTCTTAGTATCATATACAAAATGATAAGTTTATGTCAAGATAACATGATGTGGGGAGATCAAATTACATACGTGGGCTTCTGTTAAAAAGGAGAGGTTTCCATTCGATACGTTCTGCAGCCACTCAGTGATAGGGATAGTATTAAATGTATCAGATTTCTTCAGGGTTAGCTGCATATTGGGTGCTGTTCAAAACATTTGTGTTTTTTGGGAGTAAATGTATTTTCGGAGGTTAAAATCGTATGGGGAACCAGAAATCCAATTATAAAAGAGGAACCTATGCAAGAATGAAATTTTGCAGCCTTTGCTTGTTAATCATAAAGTAAATGATTTCAGTTTTGGTATAAAATAGATAAGGTTAGCCATAATGACAGTATTGACTCATTTCCTGTTTTAATTACTTCACATATTATATACCATTAAACCGTTCAGTAGCTTCGAAGTGATATTAATCTTCTCATATAAAATATGACTTCGACAATAAGACTCTAAGGTAACATTGGTCTGGTGACAGGAATATATTAGAATGTATACATGTAGGTTCCACACGAGCTATAGTGAAAAAAATCGCCCATTCTGATTCCGTCCATCCAAACTTTGAGCTCACCTTAACATGGCAAGGTGTATTTTTATAAAGCAATGCTCAAAAAATATAAACAGTCCACCTAGTTGTAACTAATGTAAAACAAATATCGTATCTTGGTACGCATGCGCAATTTTTATCTAATTTACTTCCTGCTTGTCATATGTTGCCGAAAGAAACTATGAATAGACAAACATATAACAACACATATCAGTATTCCATTTCCGGACTATTGTACAGCCTAGTTCTTGGTCCATGTGGCAGATATAAAGTATAGCAGCTGTCATGTGAAGATGTTGAAATACATTTCTATGTTGATAAATGTGCCTACCAATATCCAAACTAACAAAGATGATGGCATTCGTATATTCTTTTCCATAGTTTTCATTGAACGCATTCCATAGTTTAAAGTACTACGTGGGTAATAGCTGACCAGAAATCTTCACCAATCAAAATAAATCCCTTGAAACACAATGGCTGAAATATTTTATAATCTAAATTTTCAGTTACAAATCCATTCGAAAGATATTTCGTATATAATTTGGTCTGGAATATGATTGTATATACAAAATTAATTGGTTTTTTTTCGGTAACAGTAAATATCATTATAACTATAAAATTTCGCTATAATGCTATAATACTAAGGTTTTATAAACTTGTGTAACAGTTACGTCATATATATGACTATAAAATAGTTTGTTCTTTATCTTTCAACAGTCTTTTGAAAGCTGTTTTTGTTTCGTATTCACAACTGATTAATATCGTATATTAGTGTCTATCCATTCACATCTCATCAATTTATACGAGGTGCTGTTATGTTTGTCTGAATTTTCCAAAGAAGTCACCTCAGAATTGAAATTTTAAAACAGATTTGTAGATTGATTTCATATTTCTGAAAACCGACATATCTCCTAACAAGTTGCAAAATCCACATTCTTCTGATAGCCAGTGAATGGTGATATAGTCCACTGTCATACTGACAGACAATTGATTTACACTAGAGCACAAGTTCTAAGTATATTGACGAAACTTGGCAAGGTTTAACTTGATGTTTCTCGAAGATATGGAATTTAAACAAATAGGCAGACACGTCCTTTAGATGAGACGAACACATCTATTATACATAAATTCTGTCTCTGACCACCTTTGAAAGGGGAGCGATCACGTGGTCTAAGTAGAGCAAATTATTTTGAAGATCTTAAATCTTTGAAGAAATAACACTGATCCTGCATTAAACACTACTTGATATATAGCAAACAAGGTGAGAGATACAAGCTCCCTGTGGCCCTTTGATCACTTGATGCTTCTTGCAGTAATACGATAGCTGGATAAATATCGAGTTCGCCACAAAGCAGTAACTATTTTTAGTGTTGATCGGTTCGTAAATACCCGGCAGAAGAACCTGTCAGCAGAGATCCACGCTTTACTTCGCGATGTCTGGGAATCTTACTTAAACAGTCTTCCTTTCATATGTATGCTACAATCACACAGCAGATCCCGTGAACTGCAAATAAGTTAGTTGAATACTTCAGTAGCTTTGGATGTTGGATATTTACTACATCTGAATTTCTTATACACATAGCGGACAACAGATGGTGATGCGCGAACGGCGTCGAGAACATTTTAAAGCACTATTCAGCTCAACCTGGTTTAAAGTCAACAATTTCACCATAGTTCTTTCGTGCTCACAGTACAGTTTAGTCACATTGTATCATTTTGTTTTGTTGTTATATTGAGTAAATGTACATTATATCCCCCGAAGACTGTTCCACAAGATACTGTCACTACCTATACCTACTACCTGGCACGTGCGGTCTTTGTCTGTTTGTATGGTCCTAATCACACTTCCACTTCCGTTAAGAAGAAGGATTTTGTGGCTAGATGTATCTCCAATGATGATGTTCCCTTTACTGTCGTAAACTACGCACGTCGGTTCAAATGCTCTGTTTTCCTTTTCTTTTCCTTGTTTATGTGTAGTGCGAATATCACCATTGAATACAAAGAGTTGGCGGAAATTAGTATCCATGACAACAACATGTTGGTTTCCATCACCACCTTCTTTTTTATAATTGCAATCAATCACAGCGACATTGTTGGTGAGAGGACACTCTGCGATCCTGTATGGTGAACACACTAATGGCTTTTCAGTCGTTGCAGCCATTGTAGTGAGTACCATTTGACCTCCCGTTGTGTATTTGGAGATGCTTTTGGACATACCAACAATGATATGATTATTGAGACTGGCACATATACATTGGATTGATGTCCGGGTTCCAAATCTGTGGACTAAAGATCCGGATACGAGCTCAAGAATATTGTTAGAATTGTCACATACCCACAATCTTTGTGTCGCTGGTGAGAAGCTGATGTATCGTATGTTCACCTTGTGTTCTATTTTCTCTGACACTTTACACTTCTTTCCAAATAGTATCAAAGACGTATTGAACTTGGTCCAAGCCAGGCCACGACTGATGGGACATAGATTAGTAATGAACCATGGGGAATCCCAAGATGCCAACATCTTGGTATCTAACGGTTGAAGAATGACTTCTGCCTCTGTCCTCGTGTCTTCTACTTCTCTTTTCTGTTGTTGTGTGCGGGACTGTTTCTGGTCACTCGACGACGAGGCTGACCCATCCTCTTCTGACATGTGTTGGCCATGTCCAGGAAAAATCAACTTCCCTAAAGCTAGTTCTAAATAATGACGTGGATTTGTGTTTGGTGTGAAGCCGATAGCACCCAAAGGAGGTTGTACCGGAAGATAGGAATTAATTTCACATTCCATGTCGTAGATTTCTATAGGAGTTCCTTGTTGAAGTATTTTCTTACAATCGGATAACTGTTGTTTGAGTTGTGTGTCGTATATATCCAGGTCCTGTTTATATTTCTGTATGAGCTTGGCATTGTCGTGTTTCATTTCCTGATAAAGAGAAAGTGTATCTGCTGTGAGTGTGTCAAGCTCTTGTTTTAATTTTTCAGTTTGAGTTTTGAGATCGTGTGACAGTTTCTCAAATACACTATCGTTCTCCTGAAGGAGGGTATCAGTAGATGTGATGTATGTCTGAATTTGTACAAGTTCATTTTTCTCTGTTTTATCAACAAATTCCGTTATGTCTTTTTTCTTCTTTGGAGTGGTTTCACAGAGTTCACACATAGTATGACTTCTATGGACAGATGAAATACATCTTAGACAAGCCAATTCCTGACATTGTTCACAAAATAACACGAGTTGTCTTCCTTTGTGATGACGACAGGTTTTCTCTCCTTTTCTACGGGAAGGTATTTGACTAATTGGAACCGCCATTTCGATGACACGTCCGTTCAGAAATGGTAACGTTCAATATAAAATATTTAGCATTCAGTCATAGAATTCATATCTTTATCAACTTCATGTTTCTCCTAACGGTATATATAACACTGATTCTGTCAGACTCACTACATTCAGATTCGGAAGGTATTCATCAAATACACATATTCCCCTATAATAACATACCAAGAAGCCACGAAAGGCGCCATTGTCCTTCAGATCAGTATTCAGTTGTCAAATCTTGGTGCACATGCTCGGATTTTAATTTACTTCCTTCTTGTCCAGTTTTACCACCAAAAACCAAGCACATAAAGTCTAAACTTTGAAGCCTTTTTGTTGTAGATACATTCTACATACGAATCGTGACGGACGCGTGGAATTTATAAGTTGCACACGAGCAGTAGTGTAGAAGAATCGTCCATTTTGATTTCGTCCATTCAATGTATGAGGTCACTTTCATATGACAGTGTGTTGTTGTAAATGTTCAAATAATATTAACAGTCTACCTGATTGTAACTAATGTAAACAGACGTCACATCTGAGTACGCATGCTCCAATTGTATCTTATTCACTTCCTCCTTGTCGTAGGTTGCCGAGAGAAACTATAAATAGACAAACAGAGATAGAGCTGGTTGTGTATTATGTCATTGTGAGTCACACATAAACGTATGTCTATTATTGTATAGGTTTTTAATTACCGTACTTATATGGATTTGCAATACACCTTTGTTCGGCTTGTCGCGGACGTCAACTGTCGATATGTAAACGACGAAGTTTAAAAAAAAAGAGACAAAAACGAATATTTGAGAAAGATGAATTAGCTTAGCTTAAAAACATTATTACATAAAATAACCATGCATTCGAATTTTTCAGAAGAACGCAATGACAGACGTTTTACATGAAACACTAGACTTTGATCAAGATAATGGCGATCCTTAAGCTTTTGTGTCTACAGATTTGTTACCGAATTGCTCCTTACGGTCGATTATGTATTTTGCAAAGGTGTATAATACAAGACACGGGACCTATATATTCATGATCAGTTAATTAGAATAATTCGTGTAATAATGTATATCGTCGGTGAGAACGAATATACGTACCCGACCTACTATGCCTTTTGGCCGGACGACACCATTATCTGTCTTAAAGTCTTTTGAGCTAAACTATTGCAGCTAATCGTCGGTATATGTAAGTAGTGATCAAAGAGGTTTAGCGTGTTGAGTGGGGGCTTCCAAGGAGAGAGAACCGAGAAAAGCAGGGTTGATTTGCGTTTGGGCCGAACACATGTGAAGAGGGGAGGGAGGGGGGTGTTTAGAGCAGCTTTTGATTCTACTGTTGCATTATTGAGAAGTTGAATTACAATTTGGAAATCGCTATATTTCATCGCTTTGTCTCGTCAGAGAAACGATAACACGTCTTTCTTATTCTCCAAAACGTACAGATGTAAAGTAAAGGGAAATAATCCTTATACAGCAAAAAAATATATAATTATCTCCCTTAGACCGTACAATACATGTACACTTGTACGTAACCTAGTTGCACCCATACATTGTACATTTGTATATAACGTCAGTAATAGTAACCCTAGGCCTGGAGTATCGATGATACCATATATACAATGTACACAATAGTACATAGTGATACGGTCGCCTTCGAGATTGTCTTTTACTATATAATTATCGCGTGTAATCATGTTGACTATCACTGCGCCATTCTCGATTCTCCATGGGTTACTATCACTGACATTATATCCAACATCCTCGATCCTCCAGGGGTTACTATCACTGATATTATATCCAACATCCTCGATACTCCAGGGGTTACTATCACTGACATTATAGCCAACATCCTCGATCCTCCAGGGGTTACTATCACTGACATTATATCCAACATCCTCGATCCTTCAGGGGTAACTATCACTGACATTATATCCAGCATCCTCGATACTCTAGGGTTCCTACCTCTGACGTTATATCCAACATCCTCGATACTCCAGGGGTTACTATCACTGACGCTTTATCCACCCTTGGACTATTTCATAGTAAAATAAACTGAAGGCAACTCTGGAGAAAAAAATCTGAACCAATCACAGGCCTGCAAATATTTCTTTTAAAGACTACAGAGAGAGCGACGCCCAACTTGGAGTATCGAGAATGAACTGAAGGCAGCTCAGGGAAATACACCTGGACCAATCACAGACCTGCATAGCTTTCCTCTGAAGACTAGACAGAGAGAGAGAGAGAGAGAGAGAGAGAGAGGAGAGAGAGAGAGAGAGAGAGAGAGAAGAGAGAGAGAGAGAGAGAGAGAGAGAGAGAGAGAGAGAGAGAGAGAGAGAGAGAGAGAGAGAGCGACGCCCAACTTCAAAGCCACACAGTCAACCACAGTGTACCTTTATACGGCTCTTTTGATGTACATCCAGTTTTACTATGAGATAGTCCAGGGGTGTAGAGATCATAAGTGATCGAAACTCCTGGAGTATCGAGTATGGGGTGGATATAACGTCTGTGACAGTAACCATCGGAGTATCGAGGATGGGGTGGATATAACGTCTGTGACAGTAACCATCGGAGTATCGAGGATGGGGTGGATATAACGTCTGTGACAGTAACCATCGGAGTATCGAGGATGGGGTGGATATAACGTCTGTGATAGTAACCCCTGGAGTATCGAGTATGGGGTGGATATAACGTCAGTGACAGTAACCCCTGGAGTATCGAGTATTGGGTGGATATAACGTCTGTGACAGTAACCATCGGAGTATCGAGGATGTCACTGCGTAGGCGGCCAAACCGCAAAATGAATTAATATTTGTTTCAGGTTGTATAACTCGATAAATTCCCCTAGATGTTATTGTTGTTGTTTAAAGAAACTTTTTTTTGTTTCGGAAACCAAGGACGATCATTTACGATCTGACCTAAACGTATAGTGGGCCTAAAAGCAAATAAAAGAAAGAGCGAAATACATTTATATATATGATTACATACAAGTTATGATAATTGATAACTTAAGTTTATTTTCCGATACAGGATCTACATACTGTGATATAAAAATAGAGTTTTTCTTCGACGGACTCAAAGACAATCACAATAATGGTACAATAGAGTACATTCAAACCTTCAAAGTATTACAGATCAATAATTACATGTATAAAGGAGTTGCCTGCATGATTATTCCAATGCTTATCTAGTATGTTTTTAAAAAGCGTTTTATATTTGTTGCTAAAACAACATTTTCGGAAAGCTTGCTCCATACTTTTTCAATTTTCAAGGTGAAATATTCTTACGAATGTCCTATACATGTATATGGAATGCTGTGGAAAAAACTTTCAATGGATGTCCCCTGATTCCCTGTCTGTGTGGTTGACTTCCACATTTTAATAAAGTTTGTTGCACAGTTATCATACATGTATGTATTTTTTTTTTTTTTTGTTACTTTAAACATGTACATTGTATACACGTGTAGCTCAAAGTTTCCGTATCCGGAAATGATAAATCTCGGATCGCTCATGATCAGGTTCAGCTGTGTACGTTAATTATGTACAGATTGTACACACTATACATGTACATCTACTGTCAGAAACATATATACATAGAGATTGGAGACTCCTTTTTGTCTTTGTTGACAGGCAGAGGGACCTCCGGTTTATAGGCATTTTGCCTTGGCTAACTACTTTTAAGTGTATTCTTTTAAACATGATATTTTTGCACCAATACAAAGTTTAAACATTATATCATGGTTTGATGTGACCAGTTTTTTTTCAATTGATGCTATTTAATATGATTTTTGAAAGCATGACAATCGGTAATTTTACCTGTGTTTTTTTTTCGAAAATCAGACATCCAAAACCGGAAGTGCATTTTGTTTTATTAATATACAAGTTTAAATATTTTTTCTTTCCAAAATCGTACTCAAACCATCTGAAAATTACTGAACTTTTAAAAAAATTTCAAAGTTATTCTGCTGTATTTAACTATTTAAGATTTTATCTAAAAACCCCTAAGCCCATACAGAGGTACATCTGCCGATCGTAAAAATGGCGGAGTTGCCAATCTATATATGTATATCATATGTTTCTGCTACTGTACAGCTGTTTCGTCGATACGGGACACACTATCGTCACTCTTATATTAGTTTCTATCATTTTCTTACCCTTTTTTTTGCTTTTTTGCTAGATTATTTTGTACAATTCATGCTTTCGGGATTTTGTTTAATCGTATTTTCTTTTAATTTCTTCTCTTTTCTCGGTCATTCTTTCTTTCGTAATATCAATTTGCTTCTTTCTTTCTTGTTTATATTCAAACACTAACTAAAATCAACATTATCTGAATTATTTCTTGAATCTGTTAAAATGGATATATCTACACAAAGTTAAAAAAAAAATAATAAAGAAAATGTATAGGTTATATCGTACATTTTCCGGGTTCTATTTATCCGTATATTGGATCCTGTTATTATAGTAGCCTTACCGGAAAATCAACGTCACAGAAACGCTTAGGAAATGGCCGGTGACCGCTGAAAGCTGCACTTTCCATTTGTTTACATCGATTTGGAGCATGTATCTCGCAAATTGCGGTTCTCAAAGCTTAAAACAGTCACTCCTGGTTTTGACGGACTTACTAAGTCATCGGATATGCAGGACACCGTTATGTCGACGCACAACCAAACAGTTCTCAACGTCTTCAACAAACAACTGTCAAGTTTCCAGATTTGGGAACAGGAAAATCTTGACTTTCTGTAGGTTAAGAAATACTTCAGGGCTTCGAATAAGTTCATCAAGACATGAAACTATTTCAGTACACCATCCTGTACGAAACTACAATGAATTTCCTAATCCAGAAGAAAATGACAAGAAAAAACCGGTGGCATTTTCTACCCCAAGGGATCAGATAAAAGGAGGAAAGTACACCGATGATGTGAAGTTAATGCCATCTTTTCCAATTTATGTCTTTCCTAACCTCTCTGGTATTTACGAAAACATTATGGCTGGATCTAGGATTAAAAAAGTCGACAGTGATTTAACAGTACTAGATTTCATCATAGCTGCTAAAAAGGTGATTTTATATTTTATTATGAAAGCATGGTTAGATTCCTTAGCTCTTTTCTGTGCTTCTGTAGCGGGATTGGACTGGGTCGATCATCGGTGACCAGGTAGCTCCGCCGGTAGAGCACTTATATTTATCTAGTGTTCGGAGGGTCCCGGGTTCGAATCCCGGTCTGCCTGGCCGCTACATTTTCCCCTCTCCTGTTACGCTTCACTCTTTTGCTAGCGTAAATTTCCCTCAATCTGATTGATATTCAGATCCTTATTCCTGCATCCTAGGATTCAGAGTCACATTCCGCTAAACCTGCTTATATTATTAGGATTTTTTATTTTATTTTGGGGGGCAGTGGATATTCATGAGATCCCAATGAAAAGGTACATGAACATCTATGTGTACGATTTCCTGGCATAGCCTGCACAATGTATTAGGGATGTGCTGCTGAAGTGGCGTAGGCCAAATCTATTCTATGATTTCAAGTTTTTAAGAGTTAATAAATTTTTTTTTATTTTTGAAGACAAATATTATATGCAGGTTTAGCAAACTACTGTACACTATGTAAGTTCACATGTACCTCTGTTCAAATAAAGGTATATCCGCCATTTCATCAACTAAAAGTGACAATTTGTCATGTCATGCGGGGGAGCAAAGTGGTTCAGATGTCCCAATATATTATGCCTCCACCTCTTGTTTGCGAGTCCAAATTTCATATGGGACATGCACAGTTGAACCACAAGAGTTTGACATTCTATCAATACTATATACTAGTATACATATATAAAAAATATCCCTATATACTATATATAAAATGTTGAGATTTTTTTATATATATATATGCTATATTTTATTGACAGAACGTCAAACTCCTGTGGTTGAACTGAGTGAGGCTGGTCGGCGGTTTTTCCTCCACCATTTTCATCTATACCTGGAATTAAACTAATCAACAAATAAACATCATTTTATTATGTAGCATGTATCTACATGAAAATACAATTTTTGCAATTTGAGTCTGAATACCTTAAGGCTGTGAAGGCACTGCCTGATGTGATTGTAAAGTCCATATATATATACATATATACTGTAAGTACTCTAGAATGTGATGTCTTATGGAATATTGTCAAATTCTCCATGAAACTCTGTGAGAATTAAACGTACGATCTGTTAATTAGATTGAAATTTTCTCCATTGTTTGTTTGATACTTTCACCGACCAGTTAGACAGTAAAGGCTTAAATTGATTCCTTTGAAGCAGACCGTAGTTAAGATTTTCAAAAACAGGTTAACCTCTGTTGACCAAAAAATCATTAGACTTTATACTTCAGAGTGTGTTTAGAGTCAGCTGCATGGATGCTCTACTTCGATCATCATCATCAAGTACTGGCGAATTACCCATAAATATCTAATGACATATATAAGAATTCTTAATTCATCAGACAATATAAAAAAAGAAACAGAATGTAATTACCGTATTTGACCCAATAAGCACTCAGGTCCCTATAAGCGCCCCTCCCCCTTTTTGAGGCCTCAATTTCAATTGCCCAGGCATAAATAAAGGCCAAACCTGTATAGATTTGCAATGATTTAGTCTGATTAGCATCTTTTAATTTTTTCAATTTATTAATTTCCCTGGGCGCTTATTTGGTCGAATATGGTATAAATTTTAATTAACCAATTTTCTTAATTTATCTTTTTTTTTCAGGCTATATTTGTGATTGCTAACCTATTATCCACTGGAAATGTTGATGAGGTCCAAAGTTTGACAACACCTAAGGTAGATACTGGTTGGTGTATTTTCTCCGGGTACTCCGGCTTTCCTCCTCCAACAAAACTGGCACGTCCTTACATAACCCTGGCTGTTTATAGGACGTTAAAATAATAAAACCAAACCATAACGTCATAAACGTGGTTTGTTAAACACATATTAGAAAACCTATCATAAAGGAACCTTGACAGTTATAAAAATTACTAAGTTTTAAGTTACAACCACAAATCTGTTGTAAGCATATTCGTTATCAATACGTTTTATATATTAATTAATGGATTTAACTAAATGTCAGTTATTGAAGGGGAGATAATTACTCAAATCTTTTCTTTATATATATATATTTATCTATTTCAAATTTGCCACATCTCATTTTAAAAATTTTCGTGAGCAACAAAGTTTTAGGTATTCGCTTATATATATTAATTTGTTTTTCTATACATGTAGATATAGATATAAATATATTATATACATGTGTCTAGGTAGTAAGCAAGCAAGTATTAACTATTAATAGATATTAAATCATTCAGTTGATCACAACTGACGTCAGTCATGATTTTATTAAAAGTTTCCTGGCACTGTAACAATTAAAAAATATATTCATCACCTTGAATACGGGGGTTGTGAGATCCCAAAACGACAGGGGTAAAGTACTATTTACCGTTGATAAGTCCCACCTTCCGGTGATTATGACGTCGTCATTTGACGTTATTTTTGTGATGTCATAATCACCGGAAGGTGGGACTAATCGACGATAAATAGTACTTTACCCACGTCGTTTTGGGATCTCAAAACCCCCGTATTAGGTGATGATAGTGCAGTCAACAGTTCTGTTAATTTTATTCCGTCATTGATATTCTAGGCCTTCCAGCAAATCAAGGAGAACTACCCTAAAATCCCCCCGACCAATCTCCAAGCCCTGGGACAGGACGAGGAGATGATATTTATACCTCTCCGTCACGTACACCGTACACGACTTAGACATAAAGGTAGATAATTATCAGTGACCTATAGGGTTTGTCAAGAAAACAGAGATGCAGGGTGATCCAGGGATTTTGAGGAATATGGGCCTCATTTCAATGGCAAAGCCTCATTTCTGTTTCGAAGAATCTTCAATATGCAAAAAACTTAATCTCTGATTATAATGTATTGCATTCCAAGGAATTTGTGTACTGTAATATTAACCCCCCCTCCGCCCTTTCAATTTTATACATGGGTATACAGTCTACAGAATTTAACATATCTGCAAATATAGTTTAATTTTATCCCAACAAAAAACGTTAATGGAGTGTACAGTGTACTTCAAAAAAGTTATTTACTTAGAAATATTTCTTATTCGTAGTTATTACTATTTCTCTCTAAAACATGATTTGTCTTTTCCTTGTAGGAAAGAATCATCCAGAAATAGAAGAAAACGAGGCTACACTGGAACTTGTTGTTTTGTTTGATGGTTACAAGAAGAAAAGTACAGACGAAGTGCCGAAAGTATTCATTAATATGAAGGACAGAATTAGATTCTGCTGTACTGCAAGGTGAATTATCTCCCCTTTTGTTTATGATAAGCTAGATTCTGCTGTACTTCAAGGTGAATTATCTCCCTTTTTGTTTATGATAAGCACTTCAAGGTGAATTATCTCCCCTTTGTTTATGTTTAGCTAGATTTTGCTGTACTTCAAGGTGAATTGTCTCCCCTTTTGTTTATGATAAGCTAGATTCTGCCGTACTTCAAAGTGAATTATCTCCCCTTTTGTTTATGATAAGCCCTTCAAGGTGAATTGTCTCCCCTTGTTTATGATAAGCTAGATTTTGCTCTACCTCAAGGTGAATTATCTCCCCTTTTGTTGATGATAAGCACTTCAAGGTGAATTATCTCCCCTTTTGTTTATGTTTTGCTGGGTCGTTTTTGTTTATTTGGAACAGCCGGTTTGACAGTTTGTTAAAGTAATTATTTAAAATATAAATCCTGACGACCTGCTGTTTTTCGTACAAGCCTTTGAAGGCTTTGTCAATTAAGGCTTGTCTGAAAGTTATATAAAATCATCAAATCCTTCTTTAATTCATAAATCAAAAACTAGATCCAACCGCTCAAAGGGTATAATTGAAAACGGCACCAGATTTAGCTGTACTTCAACGTGAATTGTCTCCCCTTTTGTTTATATTTTGCAAAAGACAGAATTAGATTTTGCTCTACTTCAAGGTGAATTATCTCCCCTTTTGTTGATGATAAGCACTTCAAGGTGAATTATCTCCCCTTTTGTTTATGTTTTGCTGGGTCGTTTTAGTTTATTTGGAACAGCCGGTTTGACAGTTTGTTAAAGTAATTATTTAAAATATAAATCCTGACGACCTGCTGTTTTTCGTACAAGCCTTTGAAGGCTTTGTCAATTAAGGCTTGTCTGAAAGTTATATAAAATCGTCAAATCCTGGGGGGGGGTATAATTGAAAACGGCACCAGATTTAGCAGTACTTCAACATGAATTGTCTCCCCTTTTGTTTATATTTTGCAAAAGACAGAATTAGATTTTGCTCTACTTCAAGGTGAATTATCTCCCTTTTGTTTATGTTTAGCTAGATTTTGCTGTACTTCAAGGTGAATTGTCTCCCCTTTTGTATATGATAAGCTAGATTCTGCTGTACTTCATGGTGAATTATCTCCCCTTTTGTTTATGATAAGCTAGATTCTGCTGTATTCCAAAGTGAATTATCTCCCCTTTTGTTTATGATAAGCTAGATTCTGCTGTACTTCATAGTGAATTATCTCCCCTTTTGTTTATGATAAGCTAGATTTTGTTCTACTGTAAGGTGAATTATCTCCCCTTCGTTTATGTTTAGCTAATTTGCTATATTCCAAGTGTGTTTTAACTTTGCAATCTTAATTGGCCTGGTCACAAAAGGTCAAACAGGTAAATTCAAAACTAACTTGCGATTTATTTCATAATAGTATGTAACAAGGGAAAAAATCCAATGAAACTCTTTCTGTAGCTTCCTAATCAGACTGGTGTGTAAGCCTTTTCTGTTTTTTTTTATCCCCCGCCCAACGAAGTTGGCGGGGGATATACAAATGGGTTCCGTCCGTCCGTCTGTCCGTCGTCCTTCCTTCCGTCCGTCCGTCCGTCCGTACGAATGGTTTCCGGAGCATAACTCTAAAACCAGTAGAGATATTTCCACGAAACTTCATACACACATTGGTCTTACGGTCTAGTAGTGCCTTTTGCTATTTTTAGGTTTTCATTTTTTGCATTTTTTCCGTAACCATGGAAATATTGCTGAAAATATCATATTTTTGTACCAGGTTCTTTTTCGGAGCATAACTCTAAAACCAGAAGAGATATTTCCACGAAACTTCATAGACACATTGGCCTTATGGTCTAGTAGTGCCTTTTACTATTTTAAGGTTTTCACTTTTTGTACTTTTTTCTGTAACCATGGAAACATTGCTGAAAATGGCAGATTTTTGTGTAAGAATCGTTTCCGGAGCACAACTCTAAAACCAGCAGAGATATTTCCACGAAACTTCATAAACACATTGTTCTTATGGTCTAGTAGTGCCTTTTGCTATTTTTAGGTTTTCATTTTTTGCACTTTTTCCGTAACCATGGAAACATTGCTGAAAATATCATATTTTTGTACCAGGTTCGTTTCCGCAGCATAACTGGAAAACCGGTTGAGATGTAGACACGGAACTCCATAGGCACATTAGTCTTATGTCTAGTAGTGCCTTTTGCTATTTTTAAGTTTTCACTTTTTGTGCTTTTTTCTGTAACCATAGAAACATTGCTGAAAATATCATATTTTTGTAGCAGGTTCATTTCCGGAGCATAACTCTAAAACCAGCAGAGATATTTCCACGAAACTTCATAGACACATTCTTTTTATGGTCTAGTAGTACTTTTTGCTATTTTTAGGTTTTCATTTTTTGCACTTTTCCGTTACCATGGAAACATTGCTGAAAATATCATGGTAAATGTTACTTTGCAAAACTCCACCCATCTTTGTGTATATAGTCTAATATAAATGTCAAGGCTGTATACCTGATTCAACAATTGCAGCCCCGCTCTACTTGAATTATACTCCATCTTTCTATAGCTCAACTTCCTTTTTCCTGTTTTTTCATGCACATAAGTCTCCACAATCAAACTTACTTCAGCTTTGATATCTCCATTGGCGGGGGATCTGAATGACTATGTCCTTGTTTTTATTATTTACAGAGCTACCTCCCTTGTCAGTAGGTATACATTGTGATGTTATTATTTTTCTTTGAAAAGTTTGACGTTACTATAGCAATTACATGAAGTTACAATCAATACCTAACCCATAAAGGGCAGATAACTCTGTAATGTTTACCATCCATGACTTCCTTAGTTTCTTTGTTTGTCTTTTATACATAAAACATTGTATTTAATTGTATCAGAAATATGGTATCACAGGAGAATAAAGAACTACGTATGGTTTGGGTTCTTTTTGGCCGCCAAATCCGTCAAATTTTCAAACCTGTTATTTAGTGATCAAATTGTTTAATTTCAAATATTTACAATTGCCACTGTTTCTGTATCAATAAACTAAGTTGGAGCAGATTTGTTTATTTCCCAATAACTTGAGTGCAGAACGTGATCTGATTCGGAGCGTATGAATACGTATACATTGGCGGACTTTCTTTGACATTCCACAAAATCATGTGTCAATATTTACAAATAATACATGTACCAGACAATCGGAGACATACATGTACTATAAAACAGATTTAATTTTTTTAATGTGTTATTGCTATTTGATCTGAATGAAATAACTGAAATATAAGAACTTTTTTTGTGACTTCATAAAAAAAGACGGATGAAGCTGTCAGTCAACGGCACGCTTTTTCTGAATGGCTGTTGCACGGTTAAACATGACGGCAGTATAATTTTAACGGCGAATAGCACACGGTAAATGATTGTATCTGATGTTCTGGTTGATTTTATTGTTTAAAGAAAATTTTGTAAATATAAGGATTAACCTCTTACTTTGTTTAGTTTATGAGATGATAAACCCAATTCTTAAATATCTAGTACATCCCTGACACGATCAGTATAATACTGTGTAGTTATGTATCATTGCAGTTGTAGTTGCCATGGTAACCATCCAAAATATGCATGAATTAAGCTAGTGTAAAAATTTGGTCATTTTTTGCCTATTTTTGTTTAGTTTAGGAATCAAAGAGCGCATCCTTAAAACAAACTTTATATTTCCCCTGAAGATGTATCTTACATGTAAGTGTCTACATATTTTCAGTAAATATTAAGTTTGTTCAAGATTGCACCCTATTTAAGCATTAAACTGTACATGTCTTCCTTATCAGATTATGAGATTATGAGATGATTGTCTGCAAAGCTCTGGCATCTATATAGACCATAGATGCCATTGGAAGATAGTTTAATACTTATATTTACATTATTAACTCATTTTGGGGTCTCTGCATTAACATTCTTTAAGTTACACCAGGAAAACTGATTATCAAGAATGATTTATTCCACAAGATTGAATAGCCATTTTGACAGTGATCAGTTGACGTAACCATGTCAACATTAGTGACATGCATAATGTTCCCGTTTAAGGTGTCAGTTATACCCCAATAGACTTCTATTTGTCTTGGTTAGTTTATATAGTAGAAGTGGCAAGTGAATGTAAATATTGTTGCATAGAAAAAAACTACCAAAAAATTGGTGGAAAATTTTCCACATTCGCTTGATTTATGCATATTCTGAATGACAACTAGAGCTGTGATAATAGAAAACTACCATCTTAAATAAATCAGATGCAATAGCAAAATTTGGTGACACAAAGTTGAAAAAATGAAGAATTTGGTGGCCAATAAGGGCCCAAACCATACATAAACCTTTGTTGACATTTTAACTTACTCTCCCCTGAAAATTCATAATGAACTGTTCCATTCTTTGAATTGGAACAGTTCAAATGTGTCTTCAGAAAAGATAAGTCTTTTCATTATGTGACATTTAAATGTGATTTTCCTAATTCTATATCCTACAGGTTTGAGCGAGTATACAACCTTATAGATGGAACAACATGGGAAAGTTCCGCTCCCTGGAAAGTGTCTGGCATTTCCTACATAATCCGGGAAGATCTTGGAGAAGAGATAAAGGAATACATCATATAGGAATAATTATGGTTTACCAATTCGCAGTTATCTCCCTTCTTAAAGTTTTAGTATATAAGGTTATTTACACAGGGCACAATATTCTTGATTTAACTAAAAGCTAGAAAATTAAATATAAGCAATTTCAAATTTTCGAGATCTTACTTTAAAGGTTGTATGGTTCAATCATTTCTAAAAATCTTATGGCTGATTAAGTTTTTCCTGGTCAAAACAACGTCCCGCGAAATAGCGAAAATAAAATCTCTGTGACAATAACCAACTATACAGTATTACAGGTTCTGTGGCAGTTATCTGCCCTTGAATTTTCTGATGACTTATTAAATATTAATTCTGTTTCTGAGAGAAAAGCTTTGTGAATCCTACAAACAAACCATATGGTGATATGTTATCACAAAGACAGATACTACTGTTCAGGACAATGCTGAAACTAATACAGAACAGACTAAATTTTTTTAAAACTGTCTAAGGATCAGTGGTAATTGTATATCAGAAATCCTGAAAGTGCTATTATTAAAAATATGTATGAATTTTAAAATGCTTCACGTTTTCACTTTTGAAGTTGTTTACTTTAGGTCACATTTATAAGTAACACACTTTACATTTTCGATTTCTTTACAAATAACATAACATTGTACTTGTACATTGTAAGTCATAGAAACCTTTTCTCCATACCAATGGCAGTCTGTCATATAGCTACTCTCTTTCATTTCACTCTGCCAGTACTGAGAGAATCATATGAAGGGAAGTAACTCTTGATAAGTCAGAATATTGTCATGGTGAGATATGAGTGGTTGCTAAAATCTGTCCTTTAAGATGCTCCACCGCTGACAAATGTTTTTTTTTTCACTATCAAAAACAGGAGCAAAGGATTTAGTATTTTTCTACAGTTACGAAAGTTACTTACTTTACACCATTACCACCATTGAAAATTTTGAGCTTCTAATTTTACTTTTAAGTTTAAGGTATAAAAATAATTAATTGCATCTCGAAAAAATTCTGTGTCACTATATCCTATATGGAATGAAATACTGATGCGCATGAACCAAAGGCAAAAGAAATTATTTTATTAATTTTTTGTGTTAATTAGACATATATATTCACAATTATTAAACACCAATTATTGTTCAAATGATGAATGTCATTTATGCTCTGTCGGCGGTGGAGCATCTTTAATTAATAATCTTGAATGAAAGGCTATAGGAAGCTGTTGAAATGTATGACCTTTTAATCTTTTTGACTTTACATCCTGTCAATAATATTTGTTGAAATGAATGAAAAATGTATGACCTTATACATACAAATGTACCTCATTAGGGTCAAAAAGGTAAAATATTCACCTATGGTATACATTATGAGGTTGTGGGGAACGAGTGGTTACGATGTCCTAAAATATTTTTACAAGCCCTTCCACCTCTGGGCTGTGTTTTCAAATCGCTTTTGCGGCAATTACCAGGTACTGACGGGTGGTCATGGATTTTTCTCAGGATACTCCGACGTTCCTCCATCATCTAAACCTGACAGGTCCTATTTTTACAAGCCCTTCCACCTCTGGGCTGTGTTTTCAAATCGCTTTTGCGGCAATTACCAGGTACTGACGGGTGGTCATGGATTTTTCTCAGGATACTCCGACGTTCCTCCATCATCTAAACCTGACAGGTCCTTAAATGACATTTGATCATAACAGGACGTACATAAAACAGTTATGCAGCAACAGTCTATTTCTCTATTTCTATTTTAATAATAATAAAACAATAGAAGAAATCAAATTAGATGTAGATGGAAAATGTTGACCTAATCTTAAGATTAAAAGTCAATTAACCATCATTACAAATCATCTACAGCCATGTGACATCATTAACTGCCATGTGACATCATTAACTGCCATGTGACATCATTAACTGCCATGTGACATCATTAACTGCCATGTGACATCACTAACTGCCATGGGACATCATTAACTGCCATGTGACATCATTAACTGCCATGTGACATCATTTATTGCCATGTGACATCAATTACTGTCATGTGATGCAGTTGTTGTCTTTCTTTATAAATTAGCCTGAAGATGTATTTTATATTAAGCCTGATTCATAAAATCCCGAAAAAAATATTGATGCCATTAAAACTGATGAATATATACACGTGCACGTATAATGTACAGTATCTGGACATGACGTTTTATGTAGGCAGCCGATGTAATGTAGATTTGGACGTCATTCACGGTGACCATTAAAAGAAACACATTGGGAGCTCTATATGTTTATTCCTCTAAATACAACACTACTTTGTGTAAAATGCCAAGCATATATTTGAAATGTTTGGCATTAAAAATCGTCAATTATGGTCATCGTTAATGTTTTATGCACAAAAGATACTGATCTTAGATTTTTTCAGCATTTTCAACCCCATAAAGTATTTGCGCAAATGACACGTTTTTACGATATTCTGAAAAGATAAGATACAGTTTTGTCAGGTTTGAAAAATGCAACCCACGTCTTATTTTTAGACCATTTCCATTATCTTAAAGATGCTACACTGCTAATTTATAACGAATGCTATTTTTTTCTATATCAAAACAGGAGTAGAGAAATGAGCATTTTCCTTCAGTTACAAAATTACTCTACACCATTACCACCATTGAAGAGTTTTTACTTGCTTATTTTACTTCAAATTTAAAATATTAATTAAAATTAATTACGTCCCGAAAAAAGTCCGTGACACTGTGCCTTATATGGAGTATAGTACTGATTGCGCATGTACCAAAAGCTAAACTAGTTACTTTATCTTATGTTTGTGTTAATTAGACATACATTTATGAGTAAACACAAATTATTGTTCAAATGATGAGGATACTTTACGCTCTGTCGGCGTTGAAGCATCTATAAACAATTAAAAAAGATAATGCCTTATGAGAGAATCTTCAGGCAACCCACATGAATAAATGCACAATAACATACTTTTTAGCGGTGATTTTGTTTCGTTAGTCTATTGAAATGATGCACGAAAATATTATTCCATTAAGTACTGTAATAGTATTCGATGACATAGCCATTATCATAAATGTGCTAACCTGATACAGATCAAGATAATTTTCTGCGCTAAAAGTTTATGTCGCCAAAATGCTATGTTTTCGGTCTTTAGTACAATAAAGCAGTACATGTATGTATTTTTTCAAAACTTCTAAATAAAAAAACTGATATTTTACTTCTACCAAATCGACTCGTGATTTAGCCAGATCACGAAAACGTTTCTCTAAAATATTCCTTTTTGTAGGTTATCTGTTATGTTTGAGTGGTACATGTATGCCAGTATGAATGCCTTTGTCAGAAAATGGGAACTGTCATTATCTATAAAAATGGTAGTTTCTGATCCTGCTTAGCGCTCAGCATACCGGGAGTGAGACGACTGGTTCGCCCGTTGTCAGTATAATGTGACCGGGTGGGGCGTGTGGTTTGGTGTCTTCGGCAGCATTCTTCAGCGGTATAGCACTATGAAAACAGTATACAGAAGAAGACACAATACGAATATACCGCAGTCTCCCAAAACATGCACGGCACAATACATACATGCTACACATCGCATACAGACATGGGAGTCAGTCCTTACATGACCCTAGCTGTAATTAATAAAACAAACTCTGATTATCTCAATCTCTGAGCTAATTGATGCATAAATTCGAGAAAAAAGGAAATTTTGAAGTAATGCCAAATTATTGTTTATTCATACAATAAAAGAACAGTAAGCATGCAATTCAACACAAAATCGGTTAAACGAAGACAGAGTATAGACAAAAAACCGAGACTCCCGTTACTAATTTAGGAGATTTCACCACAAGCAGTGAAATTAATTTGGTGTGTTACAATATTCAATCCGGATCTTGGAGGATTTCCGACTCCACTTTTAAATAATCTTGGAGCATCGGATTCTTCGTTGGGAGAGTCCACTGCTGGCGGGTAATTACAGGCTTTAATGGTATCGTCCCAAATGGTTCCAGGATAACAACAGAATCTCACATCGAGGCCAGTGGAGGAACATTGGTAGTAACAACTTGGTACACAGGGCTCGGGTAGGAATGTAAATGGTGGGCAAACTTTAGGTCCTGAAAAAATAATTGGAAGAGATTTTTTTTGTACAATGGCTTTTGGATGTCTTGGACTTAATACTGTCCTCAAATATGGTAAGAAGATTCCCCAAACTATCCCAGAAATCTACCGCGTAACTTTGTGAGGCTAACCGGCTTCATAGTGACTGATCATAATCCATTTTGGAGTTTAACAGTTACAAAAAGATTAAAGTATTTTAAGAAGGAAGTATACAATTGTATGATATTACCCACGATCTGTGATGTAACGTTTTGGGCCCATCTCGATCCAAGAGCGCATTGCGGTTCCCACATTTCATGAATGTGGGGACCACGATGGATCCTGGAAGAGATTGTCTTGGGGTTAGGCAGATTCAAAATTGCTGTTTTGCAGCCATCTTGGATATAATGATGTCAAGGTATTGAATGTTTGTTTTGGTATGAAAGGAAGGGGAATATTGTTCCCAAATCTAGTAGGTTAGTTCCTCGTGGTATTCAGATCGAGTGTGTATAATTATACAGCAGATGGCTTGCTCTAGGTAGTAGCATTATTTGAAAGAGATTTAATGATGACTTACGACAATTGAGGTCAACATATGCTATCGAGGTAGAAACAATCTTTGAATGTGATTAAAAGTGACTTAGGACAATTGAGGTCATCCTATATGGGTTCTGAGTAGCAACAGTCTTGACGGGAATAAAATGTGACCTATTCACTTGAGGTCACCATAGGATATATGGCTAGTAGCAACCTTTGAAGGGGATTGAAAATGACTTACGACAACTGAGGTCATCCTGTATAAGTTCCGGTAGTTACAGTCTTTGATATAGTTATCCCATACTCGCCCAGCAGCACAGCACGTGTGGTAGGCTATACCGTGACCACAGTTGTAGAAACACTGATCGTCACAGGGGTCAGCCAGGAACGTCCCGTGGGTACACGTGGACGGCGCTGAAATGGTCGAACATACATTATATGAATAATTACAAAACATATTATAGCTTTGATTGTCACATTCGTGTAAGAACGTGCTGGAGTACACTTGGATGGTACTGAAATGGCCAAATATGCATTATATCAAATATTGCTATCCTTACAATGTATGTTGTGTTACACTTTTAGAAATTAAGATTCTGTTAAATCCACGATAAAAAGCACCAAGAATTTCGACCGCAAGAAACAAACATTCCAAAAGCTCGTGCATTGTATTTTGAATAACAATGCAGTATACGACAAAAACATTATGCAAACAGTTTTTAAAAGTAACGACAATTGTATCTTTGGTGTCTGCAAATTATGGTAAAATGACGTTATCCTTGACGTCAGAAAAAAAAAAATCACGGAGAAATGGCACACAAAGTGACCATAATAATGTAATGGATGGAACATTTGGGTATTTGAATGATGTAACATTTGGGTATTTGAATGATGTAATGGATGGAACATTTGGGTATTTGAATGATGTTACCTCAACATTCAAATATCTTAAACGTAGCAAACTCATTCAGACGTCAATCCTTTCTAGCAAAATCTAAATATTTCTTTCTCATTCTATACCAAATGCTTCACGATTCCATATCACAGTTTTACATAATTGCTTACAATTGTCACACGCTAAAATGTACAGTTGGGCCACAATAATCCGGGCGTCCGAAAATAGTCCGGAGAACTCACAATCCGGAAAGTTTTACAATGCCTGGGATCGATTTTTTAAAATTATTGTTTAAGTACATGTAGAATGAAATCGGCAGTCCGGAAAATTCACAATCCGAACAGAATGAATTCAGCAATCCGGAAACTTCGCAGTCCGGACGGTTCGGGATGAAGATGCAATATCATGATATTATGATTTCAAAATCATTACCATCGCAGTTAACCGGGCTTGTCAAAGTCGGTGAGGACGTCGTCGTGCTATGCACAACCTTCTGACAATTATTATCCACGTGGCTCCAGTAATAGCCAGGGTCACAGCAGTGTTCCACATGGCTTCCATTACAGCACTGGAACACACAGGCAGGGTCACATGTTGATGGGATGATCGTCGCATCTGGACACACGGTAGGAGCTATAAATCAAATTGATGGAAAAGTTATGAAAGCGATATCTGAAATATGATAAAATATCTGGCGGATTATTTTATATATAACGTATTTACTTTTAGCTGAACGAACCACATATTAGGATATGACAAATGAATAAAAAAGAAAAAAAAACTGAAAAAATACTAAGTGGCAGTTCTCCCTATCTGGTAAGGGAACAGCGTCGGAGTTTTCTCTTTGAAGAAAGAAGGTTTTACAAATACCAAATGAAATTGTACTAAAATGTTAAAGCCTTCCAACTACAATGAAGAACTTTTGTTATACTCATATAAAATAGTTTCTATAGAAACTCTACTGTCAAAAATGCCATAAATGAACTGTTCCGTCGAGCGGTCCAAATAACTGTTAAAATGTGCTGTTGGACCGGAGTGACGTCACAACTACAATTCGTGACGACAATGCGTGTATAACAAAAAAGCTATCGACTGGTTTGTCGGGCAGCAGATGATTTGCTGGACCCTCACACAAACTGTTGGCCTCGGGCAATAGTTTGTCTTCGGGCCCAACAAATCATCTGTTGCCCTCAAGCCCAGTCAACAACTGTATAATGCTAAGATAAACTTACCACAATCAGCGGGATCAGTGGATGTGGTGGCAGCATTTGTAGACGTTGTACTAGAAACAACTGATGTCGTCATAGTCTTGGTTGTTGTACTTGGCTTAGTACTTGTTTGTGTCGGCTTTCGTGAAGAAGTAGAATCGATAGCTGGATCTGTGAATGATTATATGGATCAATTATTTTATTACCAGATATGCAATAATTTATTCTAAAGTGGTTTGGCTTTCGTTTTGTTTATTTGTTTATGATCTTTCACATACAAACATAAATAAGCGTCATGTAGTCTTTTATTTATCAAAATCAGATTTTATCTCTTTTTTTCAATTTTTGTTTAACCGAAAGACTGCCATTAACCGTTCCCCACTTATGTATAATGTACATTGCATTTAAGTACAATTTTATTTGGTATTTGTAAAACCTTCTGCCTTCAAAGAAAAAACGCTGACGATTTTTAAGCAAAGGTATTAATCAACAATATAGCAATATTAATACATTTCCAGGAAAATGCTAAATGGAGAACATAATTCTGAGCATTAGTGACAGGTTTTCAGTAGTATAACATGAACATTTTTATCGAATGGCGTACACAAATATAGACCAATATCTGTTTGAGTTATTGATTCATAATTCAATTTGCATGTAACTGGCATTTTCTCTATTTTCCACTTGATCATCCAATCAGCAGCTACGTTACCCCTCATTTGCACTTATTACAAACCAATGGAGGAATCTGATACAAACAATGCAATAAAATATCAATATCTTTGTGAATAAGTACCTGTAGTCGGTGCCCCGCTAGATGGCGTTGGTGTTGTAGATGCTGTGATTGGCGAACTGAGTATTGTTTTTAGTACAGACATCATTGGGTTGACACCTAGTCCGCATATGTTGTTAAAATCGTCGAGGTCCATCGCCCACACCATAGAACCCCCTAACCTGTTGGACCTGATGTATTCTGCCTAAAAGCAAAACATATAACTGTATACAGCTGAAAGTGTACTCGTATGTTTTCGTTGGTCTATGAAGTCGACAGTCATTGGAGATAGGGTTGTTTCCTTTGTAGCAAGACGAAGCATGCAGAAAGAAACATGAAAAAGACGTGGATATATCATGAATTCAATCGGGATAATACCATACGATTCATTTCCAAAGCATTCTTTCGTTTAGACATCAGACAAAGATGAAACTTTACACATAACATATTAATACTTAGGGTCAAATTTATGAATACTGAGGATTTCAAATAAATCGATGTACAGTCTAAATAGAAAGTGTTACTGCCTTTGCACATTGTTCTTGTGGTTAAGGTATCCCTGATAATGATTACGTTTTCAAACAACTGTGCTCGTGGTATTGCCTACCACACGTGTTGTGTTTATGGCCGAGTATGTGATAACTATATAAATGGCTGTAACTACCCGGAACTTATACAAAATTACCTCAATTGTCAAAGTCGCATTAAATCCCCTTCAAATATTGTTACTACCCAGATATCATATGATGAACTCAAGTGCATAAGTCACCTATTCAGACCCAAGGATTTAAAAGTCTCCTTGTAAGAACTCATATAACTTCAATTGTCGTAAGTCACCTTTAATCCCCGTGAAAATTGTTACTACCTTTCGTTTACCTTAATTGTGAAACTCTCAACATCGTCATAGCCAATCCTTTGATCTCCACTGTAAGTGAATGGGACTTTATGCTCGGCCTCCCAAACTCTCGTCCAGCCTTGGTTTTGAACTCGATCACAAACCTATACGTCACAATAATAACACACTAAACAAGATAACAAAAGACCATACACGATTTATGCAAGAAAAAAACTTTCCAATTGGTTTGACACAGTGTCACACATTCCTTCTCGAATCTTTGCGCGTAATTTCGTGGAGAATTCAAAATGTTTGGTGAATATTGAATAAAACATGATTATACCTGAATGCACAATTGTATTTATGAAACCTTCATCGCAAAAATATTTATTCGCGATTATGTTGACGTATCGAAGAGATGACTCATTGAATACGTGAACAAAATGTATTACAATAGTTGATAGGCTATACTGAAAGAAGCTCGGTTTCGCGTAGAAATCTGCATAATGAAATATACAGCAGGGATACTAGCAACCACTATTGCCGTTTCACGATGTACAACGGTTATTTATGAGCTGACACCAACACTCAACAGGACAATACCTTTATTAAAGAAAAGACATCACATACTCAGTGATACCTTGTATTTACAGACTAACATGTAATTCCGAGTTTATCATTTTCAAAATTTTCCACAAAAATGGTAATCCGAGAAAAAACTCAGATTAAATATATAATTTTATTTATGTATTAAATTGCTTGTTTTTTATTCTTAAATATAAAAACGAAGATGGTATGACAATATTTTCTATTCAAATTAATGGTGATAAGTGCACAATGAAGCGATTCAGTTATATCCGGAAAATGATATCTTAATAACATAAGAAAGACAGAGAAACGAACTGGTTTGTAGGTCAGTCAAGGTCATTTAATGACAACATCAGGTATATTCCGTGTGTGTTTTGGAAGACTACTGTATGCTGAACTGGTTGTCTGTTGTCAGTTTAATTAGTGCGACTAGATGGTGCGAGATTGTTTCTCTGGTTGTGTGCTGCAGTCAGATAGCACTATAAAATGACATTCATCATTATCATATAACAAACACACACAAAAAAGGTGACTGGATGGGTGTGTGTGATATGTCTCTCTGGTAGCATGACTTTGTGAGATAGCATTAAGCAGGCAATATTTCTGCACGTGGATTTCACGTGCCAAATTTACCCCGGTTCATGTGAAATTCACGTGCAGAAATATTCTCTGTGTAAGATAAGAGTTGCATCATTATAAGAATGAAACAAAACCAAAAAACACACACATGAAATAATGAAGATGTACATATACCTCGAAATAGCCTATGTAGCCTGCTTCATTAGTGTACGAAGCTGCCGTTCCTGCCCCAACCACATCGGCATCTAACCCCACATCGCTGGTTGAGGCCAGTGTAAATGAGCGGCCGTACAAGGCCATTCCTAGAACCAGTTTATGTGGCGGAGTTCCCTTAGATAGCCAGTATCGTACAGCCGCATCCTAAAATTTAAAAAAAAAAAATGTTAAAACGTAAAACGTCCTTTTGCATATTGCAGAGTTACCTCCCACTTAGGTAGGTAGCCAAAGTGATGTCATCATTAAAAGTATAACGTTATGCTCGCAAACACATGGCGTCACAATCAATATCTACCCGCAAGGGCAGATAACTGTGGAATATGTAAAGACGAAATAATACAATTAGGGTTATCATTATGTTTCGTAAGTCAAAAATATATATATACTGTATGTCCTTTAAGAGGCGAATATTCATAAAAATATACATGGATAAAATAAATGCCTTAACTGAAGTGGTTTCTGTTTGAAAATAAACTAATCAACTTTCTTATCAACGATACATTAAGTTAAGTTTAATAAAAATAGTTTACATATCATATATATATGTATAACATATCTATGTCGTCGAATATCTCAAACGTACATGTATGTTTGCAAATGTACAAAAAAGCATGTTATTTTTGTGTACAATTTAATATTACGAATAAATAAATAAATAAACAAATAATAATCATAATAATAATAAACAGATTACAAAAAAAAACAAACAAAAAAAAACAACAGAAAATCTCAGTAAGATTTAACTCGCAAAAGGAAAGGAAAAATACATTTTTTGTAATCATTTATTTATTTCGATGATACCCGTACTAACCTGATTCAATGTTTTCTGGAAAGTATTTTCATTCTGCCTGGGGTAAAGTGGACTGTTATGACCTGTGGTGGAATCCCATGGACCGTGGAAATCGTAAGTCATTAGAATAATGAAGTCCAAACTCCTGCAATCAGAAAATGGTCAGATTCATAATCACTGTGGTAGAATCCCATGGGCCGTGAAAATCGTAAGTCATTAGATTAATGAAGTCCAAACTCCTGTAATCAGAAAATGGTAAGATTCATAATTACTATGGTGGAATCCCATGGATTGTGGAAACCGTAAGTGATTAAAGTAATGAAGTCCAAACTCCTGTAATCTGAAAATGGTCAGATTCATAATCACTGTGGTGGAATCCCATGGACCGTGGAAATCGTACGTCATGAGATTAATGAAGTTTAAACTCCTGCAATCTGAAAAAAGGTCAGATTCATAATCACTATGGTGGAATCCCATGGACCGTGGAAATCGTACGTCATGAGATTAATGAAGTTTAAACTCCTGCAATCAAAAAATTGTCATATTCATAATTACGTTGATGTCCTAAATGCTGCTATGATATAGTTATACAGCTGTGGACTAGGTATAAACGATAATTACTGATAGCAAAAGAGTATATCGTCTTTTCATTGTTCCGACACAAGTCTATCCATAAATGTCGCATGGGGTACATGTGCAATCTGCATATAGGTACATACTAATAGAAGCTGATCCAAAGAATATAGCCATACAAAATGTATATCTATGTAAGTAAACATACTGCAATTACACTATATAATGAATTTAAGTCCTTAAACCTTATAAATAAATATCATGAATCGCTAAACATGCCTACAAACGTCTAGAATACAACTGATAAGTCAAGTACTTTATCGCACATTAAACACAAATAGGGCCTGTGGCCAATATATGGTGACATTCTTACAAACTCACTAACTAATGTTAGCCCCGATGTATACATACTTTTTATCAAGTATTCAACTTAGTAATGTTCATGTTCACCTACGAAGTGAGTGATATCCATGTATATCTGCATGCAAAATATTCCTATTAAACAAGGTTTAGTTTAATACAATTATATGACATGATTATACATGTAGTATGTTATCTACCTACTGTGAAATCAAATCTATATCTCATAGGCGGCGTCGGATAAAGCTATCGATGCTGCTACAGCTGCTGCCAAAAGTAAAGGAGGCCGATTACTAGAGGTGCCTTCTTTATCGAATTCACGACGTAAAATCTGAAACGAGAAGTATAGAGAATGGCAAATCAAGACCTGATAAGGTGAGTTGAAATAGCAGTACATCTGAGATCGAGCTGTCCCATGGGTGATAAGTGTAGCGTAGTGTAGTGCAATTAACCGTGGGTCATCGACGATGTTAGTAATATAACTAGGAGTTTTCAAACTTGAAGAATCTTTTCAAGAATAATATTTCATTAAAATGTTTTTGCAGAAAGGAATGGGGTTTTTAATGACCATCCTTACATTTATCAGAAAAAAAACTAAACTTCTCTTGGATATCGACAAACTCAAGCATATTAAGATACCAACTACATGTATGTACGGGTAGATAGACAGACAAACACGTGATGCAAAAAGCCGCCATTTTGTCAGAATACCAGGAAATCCTGACGTCAAGCCATGACGTCACAATTATTTTAATCCAATAAAAAATCGCTCCGGGTTATATTACACTATTGGCTCAACAGAGAAGTTTATGATTTTAAAGAAAAATTCAAAAACAACCTTAAGCGAACCAACGAATTGATAATAAAGCCTCACCTGTATAAGTCGCGTGAATCTATATTTATCGTCTGGTCCACTGGTATCGTGGGTGGGGTACTCCCAATCAAGGTCAAGGCCATCGAAGCCGTACTTTCGTAAAAACACTATGGTGTTGTCGGCGAACTCCTCTATCGCCTGGTCAGACGACACCATATCGGAAAATCTCTCCACTCCATGATTGTAACCCCCTACTGCTAGTAACACCTTCAGATGGGGGTTTGTGACCTTTAGGTTCATCACCTTCTGGTAGGTAGCTGTGAATAACATAGAATAAGTAAAAGCAAGGTGTCTCTCTGTCATAAAAAGCCGGTTATTTTCACGGATCCAAATTTCCGCGAAATCCTACACAAAAACAAGAAAAATGCAGAAAATTTTTCAGAGGTTTTTTATTTTACAAATCTGGGTATTTATGATTTTACCATTTTGTGATATTTAGCGGATAAGATTTTTGCGATCATAGCAATGTCCCGCAAAATATCATTCCAGCAAATTCAACCAGCTATCATATACGGTATTCCGTATTTGCATATTACAGAGTTGTTTTCGACAAACAGACGTATGGCGGAGACAACAAATGTAGACACCTTATTTTTCACTGGGTCTAACATAGATGTACGATAACATAGACAGAAGGAAGCGAAATACGAGCAAACAAACATGGAGGTTTTATTCACTGACTTGGTATTACTTTACATACGTTTAGGTATTACTACACACAAGTACAAATGGTGCGCCAAACGAATCATCATCAAATTTGGTGCTAAATGAGAGTTTTAACTGTAATAATACTTAATAAATGAATGAGGAGTTTTATACGTACATAGATCGTTCCATTCCACTATAGTCATATCATTGCCGTTCAGCTGTGAGAAAGCATACATGATGTGAGTACAAATGAACGGGTCGATGTCATCAGCAGTGTAGTTCATAGGATGTGGTCTGTACTGGGCCCAGTTTAGTGAAATAACAGACTCGTTTGAACTCGTGTATCCCTAGAAAATGATAACAAAATACACCAAAAATAATGTGTGTTGACATCAGGATAGACATATTATATGATATTTAGTGTAAAATTAATCAACTTCAGAGCGATGAAATTCTTATTTTAGAGATCTGGCAAACTGACTTAAAATAGAAATGAGAAATTCTAGCAAACCATGTGAGTGTCTCCCTTAATTTTGTTTGATTTTACTTCATATCATATAAGCAACTGCTGGTAGCGTTTCTGCTTCTCTACGATGGAACTGCTATAATTTATAGGCTGATGAATGGCGCGCCTACGCAACAAAAACGGGAAAATTCCATTTAGAAATGAACGATCAGCTCATAAAGAACTAAGAACCGTACGCTGTCAAGTGATAATGAAACCTACTGAAATACGATACAATGTCATTATGAATGCTGACACCATGAAACATCATTAAACTATATGCTTTATCATGTCATATAGCACTGAATTTAATCTAAGTTCATATGTAAATAGTACAAATATAAATATATAGGATCTTACATAAGTGCTCATTCTATATGATATTTTATGGAACGAGTCTAAGAAGTTTTTTTTTGCGAGCCTTGGCGAGCAAAAATGAAAACTTCGAGACCAGTTTCATACAATCTCATATGAAATGAACACAGATTTAAGATACTTTTTATCACATAACTACAATTACATATCTACATAACAAAGAATTTCAGGTCAAAATGCATTGCGGAAATCCAGCGGAGGCCACCATTTTGTCCCGCCGTCCTCAAAATCCTGACCTGACGTCATTTTTCCTGACGTCATTTTATTGTTTCTGTCTGACGTCACAATGAATTTTCAGCCAATGAAAATCGTTCCAGGTCGCTCATTTTTTTTTTTACTTTTTAGACTAGTGTACATACATGTGTACGCAAAGATATATCACGGAAAAAAAACACTGGATAGTGTCTCCCCCCCCCTTTCGGCGCGCGCGGGTTTAGGGGGGCGCGGATTATGTGATGAAAAAGAATATTATGTTTTTATATTTCGACCATAATTCGAGGTTCGGTTTATTTTGAAGTATTTTTCCTTTTCCCGATGAGATAATATGGAAGTGTTTTGCATTTTCTTGTTGATTTCAATATAATCAGGTGCCATTGCAATATAAACCACTGTATACGTACCTGTTGGATTGTCCGTGGTGACTGGATATGCTGTTGAAGCTGTGTCCGTAGTAGATGTTGCGGTGTGTTTGTTGTAGAGGGTACTGGAGGTTCTGTTATAGGATCAACGATATGATATTCCAGGGCGTTCTTTAAGACCCCCATGAGTGGATTGACACCTTCTCCGCAGACATTTTTAAAATCATCCAAGTCAATAGCCCACACCATAGAACCTGCAAGTTTCATCTCCTTAATGAATTCAGCCTGACAGAAAAAAAACAACTGTATAGTAAAAAAAAAAAAAAAAAAATACAGTAAAAAATAAAATAAAAAAAACATCATGTCCAGTTGTTTTATTTTATTTTCATAATGATTACAGAAATAGTGAATTAATAGAAACAAAAATGATAAATCAATCAAGCTTCTGGACTGGTAGAAAAATTTTGAACTTTTTTTATTATATAAGATATAAGGAGTACATATGCCTCGAAAAACAGTGTTTAAACAAAAAATATAGATACCATATCATGCATCAACACTTTTTTTTGCAAAACAAAAAATAAAAAATAAATAAATAAAAAAAAATAAATAGTAAAACTAAAAAAAACCCAAAAAACCGTGAATCGTTTTAATGCTTATATATTCATAATTATTGTGGAACGAGTGAAATACGGCAACCTTAAAAATGCTCCACCGCCGGTACAACATAAACGTAACTCATCAATTGACCAATAAGTTAGTGTTTTATTTTATAAATGTATGTGTAATGAACACAAAAATGATATGAAATAACCCGTTTTGCTTTCGTGTGATGTGCAAACCAGCACTTCATTCCTTTTAGGGCATAGTGTTATAGGGACCATTTTGTTTCGGGGCACAATTAACCATTTTTGATTATTTTATTATAAAATATAAATTATCTCGTTCAAATGGTTGTAATGATGTAGAGTTTTGACTTTTTGTGAACTGAGAAAATTCTAAATTATGTCTGCTCCTTTTTTGATAGAGAAAATAAATTCATTTTCGATCAGCGGTGGGGCACTTTTTTAATTTATCATTTACACCAGCTGCTTGCAACTGTTAGGACTGTTTAACTCTTTAGAAATTGGGGTAAGGGAGTGTTTAAAAGAAACGGATGTAACTAAACATGACCTGGCCGGCCATCTCCAATCCCATAGAATACACAGGGATGTAGTTCAGCGTTAGTACTATGATAGTACCAAAATGACGATTATCAATTGTACCGTATAATGGGTACTTATATTGGAATTATGTGGCAATTGAGGCATCTGGAATGTTGGAGGAATTAAGTTTATCGTGTTTGCTATTCATTATGTATTACAGTGAGTTAGGAAGCTCAGGTTTCATCGGGCGACTGATCATGCTTGATATTTTCTATTGTTAATCAGAGGCGGAACAAAAGTGTTATACAGAAATGTAACGATTTATGATACATGTAGATAGATTGTTATGTAGGTCATGCCCGATTACCGTAATGGATTAAGCAGCAATATACAATCGTACATGTAGAAAAATGATAAAACCACGTAACATTAAGGGAGCCCTTTTCCTTCTGATAATTAATGGCTGTTTGTCGTATACGGATTTGGATTTTGCATTTATGTTTAGCCATGCTTGTATGTATTTCACACGATATATGGAAACAACATCCCTAATATGTTCGTTGTTACATGATCTGTATTTGTGGTGACGCGTAATCTGTCAACACGTGGATTACTACCGGGTGTATGTTTTATAATCCATATTATTTAAAGTCTCAAAGAAGAAACACAACGAGGATATTGTTTCATAATGACCTCTGTCAGAGGGCCTCACGCCCACCTACCCCAAAGACTCGAATCGTAGGACGAAGACAGACAGAAGTAATGTTTTACATATTGACATCCATCATTTTAATTGAACAAAAATGAAACAACTTGCACGTCGCGATATTTTTCCCGTTTCTTTTGAATACCATTGCTAATGTTTAATATTTGTATTATACATAAATAAATTGTTTTACATTTTTCTGAAATTCTAAAAAAAAAAAAAAACACTACATGTAACGTTGCGTCAAAATTGTAATCAAAGCCACACGTTTTCTTAAAAAAGTAGCCACCCTGTTTGTCGCATAGATCATTTTCAATACGCAAATTTTCAAAGTTTCCAATGTTTACGCATGAAGTTAATAAGGAACAAAGTCGGCTTGTATTTGGCGTATATTTAATGCAAGGCCTAGAAAAGTGTAAAATATAAGGGACGGTCATGTAGTTAACCTACATTTTGGAGATTGTAAGCGTGAGAATATAATCAAATGCGCCAATCACAGCTATACCGTTCGTTTCGATTCTTTCGACATGCAAGAATGCGGTTAAATATCCTGTACAATCCTGTAGGCGCACACAGAATCCCACCAGTTTTGCATTGGCGAATTCAAGGCCCCAGTGGTGGATTATAAACGATCAGCGATAGTAAACGCCTCTTTTCATATCCTAGATTGGTGAGGAGGCATGGATTATTGACGGGCCAGGGTCAGTTTAAAGCGAGTGAATTAATTGATTGGTTGAACCCAAAGTCAGGGGCAGTGAAAACTTTATCAAAGGGAATATTTATGGTGTTTCCAGGGTGGGCAATACATACAATGATATCTGGAAAATCTAGGATTTCTTTACCTTGGCAGTGAAGCTCTGAATGTCATCGTACCTACCCATTGGTCCCCAGAGTAGGCTACGGGACCTGATGTTCGTCATCCCAAACTCGCGTCCATCCTTGTTCCATATATTTGCATATCTTTAAATAAACAAACCGATAAATATAAATAAACAATAGTTAAAAATAAATAAATAGTAATAAGTAAAAATGATATGTAAAAATAAATAAAAGATAAGTAAATATTATTAGATTAATAAATAAACAAATGGATATATAGATAAGTATATATAAATAGATACAGTATAAGTACTTATAGATAAATAAAAAATAAATAAATAAATAAATATGTGTCTATATCATAATATCCAACTTTACTCATACAATTATTTTACATGAAACATTGTTTGCTTTCAAATTTTCAAACATAAACTACGAAGCAAAACATAAACCTATTGATCTTACATCATGAAAAAAAGTAAAAACAATTGACAAATTTCATTGTTAAAAATCGTAATTGATAACATTCACATAGCCGTATGATTAAGTAGGTCGGATGTGTAGGCTATAACTCATCACAAGTCGGACACCTACAGTTTGAAAAATTGCAACAAAAAGCTACCTGTCAGTTGCTCTTTTGGAATAGTTTTTTTTCCGTTTCAAGCGACAAATCTTATGCACATTAGAGTATACACAAAAATATGGATTTATTTATTATTGAGAAAGAAACAAAAAATGCCTTGTTTATCTGACTTATATTCCTCTTATACAGTACAATCAGTTAAAATTGCATGGTCATATAATATGTAAAAATAATGAAATACTCTAATTAAGATTAATAGTTTAGTACTCGCCTTACCACTACAAAGATCACAAACACTAATTGGTTCGAGCAAATAAAAAACCGCGCGAAGCTATGACGTTATTATTTCGCAAAAAAATAATTTTCATCATCATTAAAATATACAGCGAATATCGTTGGTAAATGATTAAATGTCGTTTCCTATATAAGACAAAACCTCATAATATGCTTAGAAATATCCAGTGGCATTTGTATAAGAGGTCCCTCCATCGCCCTGGTCCCATGTCGTTAGGAGCGCCCAGGCCAATCGTCCAAGCCTGTTAGATATGATGTAAACGGTCCTCGCCGTTATACACGCTATCGCCAGCACATGAGCTTGTGAGGTAGGAGCACATCCCAAGGATATCCCTTGTTATTAGCCGTTCCGCTCGCAAGCTCGCCTAAAAAATAAAAAAAATGAAATCGTTGTTTTTATGGGACAATTCAGACTGGATGATAACTTATTCAAAATTTGACACCATATATCGGAAACAAACCAGTGTTATTAGAAATTTGATTAGGTTGGTTTTACTCTGAATGATGATGCCGGAGAAAAGTCCCACTGTAGTGAAAGAGTATTTGACATGTTCAAAAGTCGCTTAACTGTCCGTCAATGTAACACCTAATGGTCCGGATGTTTGGTACTGCCGAACCCTGAGCCCTTGGTCGGTGTTAGTAAAGAAATTATGTGCCTAGAACTACTCAAATCGCGGCTCTTACATTTACTGTGTTTACCTTGTTAGATGCCATGTTCTTGTCTAAAATAATTACATCAACTCCTCAGTGGTTATGTATTGCATTTGTTTAACGTGCGTGACTTTGACTTGGGCTATGGGTTCAGCATACATATTGTACCTGCTTAATCGTATTGATCAACGATCTGGAATTTCAACGGTATCAATCAAAATACTTAACAATGTAAATGTCATTAAATATGTCAGTATTTTTTTTGTGATATTTTTCATACGGAACGTAGAAAAATACATTTATGTCAAATTTTACTTCGTGGTTATGTAACAGAAATTAGCCTCACTGAATTCACCCTTTTAAGTGAATCACTTTAACACACTACTTTTTCAAAGTAAATCATCTTCTTGGTCGCCACACTAGCTTTGTAAAAAACATTATTTTAGTTAATTAAATTAGACTTTTACTTGTGATCGTTGTAGATTTAGTAATTTATATCCTTAGAGGAGTAATTCTATAAAGATAAAATATTGCTATATTATTATGTTTATAATTATGTGATGCGCAATCAAACTATGGCCTGACGTCCCAATGTGTTTGTTAGGTTGGTAAAAGGGCTAGCGTCTTTCGATTTAGGATTGATTTATAAATTTTCCCATGTTGTTGGTCACGGTACCTGGTGATCAACCGGGACGTACAGACTCATGTAACATTTTATCATATATTTATGTGTTCTATTTTAAACATTGTTAATCTGCAGTTTGAATGAGAATTCTTAAACAGAACCCAGTTAAAATAATTCCATAAGAAATATCGATGTTTATAGTTTGCAGAACTTTCATAAAACATATGGTGCTTTAATATATTTTCTAATTGTTGAGTAAGCTATGATAAGTTTATAGTATTTACGGTAAGCTATACAATTTTACGTCTCTATGAAATGAATTATCAAACTCATTTTACATTAACATTTTAAAGCTAAAAGCCATATCGGTCTAAGTGTGTACACCGTACATTTTAAATGTCGGTAAACTGGATGATTCCTAAGGTGTGAAACAAGCCTCTAATTTATAATAGGCCCTTTTATAAAATGATGAATACTTGTGCATTTGCTGTTTAAATAATTTATTTTGAACTGAAGTGAATGATTGATTGTGTTAAGTAGAAATGTTGCATATTTTAGTCAGATTTATTAAAAATGATCAGTATGCATTCAAAATGAAAGCACATAAGATGTGTATGAAAAAATACTATAACCCTTCTGCCGAAATCTTACTTAATTAATTAAATTTATGTTTTATCGGTAAACTGTGATTCCCAAATAATAAAACAAACTTCTTACAGGTCTAAACAATTTAATGAATATTCATAAACGATACAGCGAGGCTTGAGTGGGGTGGTATCGATGGAGTATTTACAAACCTGATTCAGGAACCTGTGAAACCCTTGCTCATCACTTCTCGCGTAGAGTGGACAGTTGTGTCCTGTAGTGCTCTCCCACGACCCGTGAAAGTCGTATGACATCAGATTTATGAAGTCAAGATCCCTGGAAAATTTGTCCCAAACCATTTGGATGATTTATTTTGTAATTATGTTAGCTGTGTGGACTTTGTTAAATATATTATCTAAGGATACGATCAATGCGATGTAGTTTATAATGAGTTACATTATGTTTAGGCATCGGTACCTTGAGCTAGACAAATCCCAATGTGGCTTTGGATCCGTGCTGCTATGAAAGTCAATAGTCTGAATAACTCACAATCCGGAAGGAAATAACAGTGAACGAATTTATTTAATGACTTAGTAACGGAATTGATCAGTCCTGATCCGGATGGTTTGGGTTGGAAACGCAAGTGTTCGGATTGTGTTGAGGATCGCTTTCATCGAACGCACCCATTTTACAATATTTATAAAGTAAATAAACAAAACGTATCTTTATCATTCATAGACTAACTCTTCCTGATTACGAATTTTCCAAACTGCTGAATCTTAGTCAATCTGTAACGCTATGATAATCCGATTCATGTGTTTTCTGTCTGGACTGAAATTTCCAGACGATTCGCGTCCGGATTATCGTTGATCCTCGGTATTAGAATTATACTAAAAAAATTGAACTCCAATAAACGTTCAGTTTACTTACTTGGATATGAGATCTACTTGATAAGAATCGTCAATAGTCCACTTTCCGGCCGACACTGCAGCCGAGAGAAGCAGAGGCCTTCGTGTTGTTCGGGTGCCTTCTTCCTGGAATCTCTGATGTAAAATCTTCAACAAACAACCCAAATAAAATCTGCAAAATTAGTAATTGCAAAGACAATATTCGGTATTTGCATATTACAGAGTAATTTGCCTTTACGGTAGGTATTGATTATGACGTCGTGTGTTTGCGATCGTAACGTCATACTTTTAAGAGAAAACGACGGGAATTGCGCTCACAAAATAATGACGTAACAATCGATACGTACCTACAAAGGAGATAACTCTGTAAAACTTCGACACGATTAAAACATTATTCATCTGTGATATTGCATTTAAAAGGAATTGTTTTACATCAAAATTAAACCCCGCAAGTAGGTTCTGTTTATAAATCGCAAAATATGAACCCAGTGAATTTAAAGCGTTATAACATGATAGATTCCAATGACAGAGGACAGGGCGAAACAATACGGTACTCTTCGGCACATTAATGACACATATGCTTATTTAAACGTTACATACAGAAAGCTAAAACATTGGTCAAAATCACATGTTTTTTTAAAGTTGTCCGTGAATGATTCGAAAAATAATCTTCTTCGAATTTCGCCAGGCAGTACGTTAGTCACGCCTCGTGCCCACAAGTGCATATGTACCTAATTATTCATTGATATAAAACAAATACAAAATACAAAGTCACGTGCGGTATGTATACAAATGTACCCGGACGGTTTGATTGACAGCTGTCGCCCGTCAAATACACAGTAACTTTCAATAAAATAGTGTTCTTAATCAATATTTAAACCAAAATTTAGATTATATATTTGTAGTAAGAAAACAAACTCGATAGCGAATTATTCGATCGATATACCTGAACAAGTCTTGTAAACCTATTTTTATCTCTCCAGCTATTGACTCCAGATGAAGGGTATTCCCAGTCAAGGTCAAGACCATCCAGTCTGTATCTCCTGAGGAAGGAGATCGCGTTATCAGCGAACTCTTCAATGTTTTGGTCTGTTGCTGCCATGGCAGAAAATCTTTCCACGCCATGAGACCAGCCCCCCACCGCTGAGATCACTTTCAGACTGGGATTTATTGTCTTAAGATCTATTTATTCTGCTGTATAAATCTGTAAATGAAACAGTATCAGACTTGAGTTCAATGTATTAAAGTCTATAATTCTGTTGTATGGGTATGCAATATTTTGTGTTTAAATGTTTAAATGCTTTTGTTTTCAACCAGCACCGCATTTCATAACGGGTATAGTGCTGTGGATTTTATTTGAGGCGCAGTCTATTATTTCAACTACTTTTATGCTAAATTGGCGTAGCACATTTAACAATTCCGTCTTTGCATATCAAAGATTTACTTCCTTTAAGTTGCGGGTAGGTATCCCATTTAGACCGAATGAAACCCAAAATGTTGGCGATGCATGCAAAACAAATGCGAAAACCCACCGCGACCATGAAGGCTACATTTCTACAACATTTATGAAGGAGTCCGTTCCATCTCTAAAATGAGTGCATCACTAAACGACAACAAAATGAAAAGGAGCTCATTTTAAGAGACAGATGATTCATTCTAGTAACACTTTGTGACGTCATTATTTTGTGAGTGACACTCACGCCGTTTTCTCTGAAAAGTATGATAATCAATACCTACCCGCAAGGGCAGATAACTCGGAATAATACGGAATTGATACACCACTAAAACCTTCCACATACACAGTAATACATACCTATGTCATTGTATCCCTCTGTTGTCATGTTGTTACCGTCCAGTTGAGAGAAGGCGAATATGATGTGAGTACAGAGAAAAGGATCAATATCGCCTGCTGAGAACGCCATAGGGCTTATTCTATACTGGGCCCAGTTTGTGAAGTAACACACTCTCTTGTATTCTGACATCCCTGTAATTCAATCTCTATAATCCTATATTAAATAATAATCAATACATAGCATATGCTACACTTATAGTTTTTTTATATAACATAGTTTTCTTATATAAATAGCATTTTGTTATTTGAGCATATCACCTGTTTTCTTCAAATCTATTTCAAATTTTGACAAAGGATTGACTTGAATAGTTTATTTATGTTATGGAGATAAAACACTAAAATCGTGTGTATGACGTTTGTATTATAAGTCATTAACATAAAAATACATATCATTCAATCTAAACCTGTTAAATTCAAACTTTCCTAACGGGCTCTTTTAACAATAAAATCATTGCGCCATTTTTTCAGCCAATCAGAGACAGTGTTACTAAACGTGACGTCATTTTTACACAATGATAACATAGACATAATTTACTAACCAATAAAAAATGCTTGTTACACACAATATATAATTATTACATGTAAACAAAACAATAAAACTCATGTTTTCATAATTATTCCATGCTAAAATGTAGTATGGTAATTCCTGATGGTGAAGCTGATCCCAGCTATTCATATTTAGTCATATATATCGAGGAAATTATCCGGGGCGGTTGTAAAATAATGAACGTACACCAAAGGTTTTTTTTAATATATCTAGCATGTATTTCTACTAATATCATGTTCAAATGACGTAGCATGCCCGCATGTAGTTCACAAACAAAATCCAATAAGACGCCCAAAGGCTTAACACATACGTTTGTACAAGAACAATAACATTATTCACCACGGTACACCCTCAGACAATTCTCTTTTGGGTAGGTTGACATTGTGACCTCTAGTAGTGACGTCAGTGTGATTCTACATATATGTAAATAACCCTGAACCACATTACGTAGACGACATTAAAATTGCAATGCTACCTTAGGTAGGTATAAGCACTATAAACATCAGCTATGTCGTCTGCATCTTTTTACAATAGAGGTATTACTGTATCTTCAAACATAGCTGCGGTGTCACCCATTGTGATTCAAGTGCAATATCCAGCAGAAAACAATCACAGACTTCACTTGTCGCTGTCTAATATGTTACCTTACGGTACGGTATTAATGTATTATCAGCCTCTTTCGTGTGTGGATAGGAAAGGTATATATTCTACTCGATTGTCACATTTTGTGTTTTCAAGGAAGGAATATCTCCTTCTTCATATCCACATATAGAAATGGTATATTTTTCTCCTCATACGTTTTATTACAATTTTACAATGTTATGAATGCCATTTTGTCATTTCAAAAAACCGAGACTACAAATCATTTTCATATATGAAACCAAAATGTTTGATATTTTAATGCAAATCCCGTTGTTTGCGTTCTTTAGTATTAAAAACCTGCATAGTTAAAGGTCATTTTTCCAATACATGTTTGTTATTTTATTGCACGGGATTGTATTGCATGGGTATTTGTCATGAAATACATGTAAAGTTTTTGAGGTATAAACACACGCAGTGTATTTCAAAATGTTTGGATAAAACGAGTTTTCTACACCCGTAGGTATGAGAGAAATATATATTTTTCTGTCGGTATCAAACACGATTGCATCTACACGCGACCGACGGCCATTCAGAAATACGTATGAACGGGGCGTATCGTTCAACGTTCGACAGTGTCGTAGTGCAATATTGTCAAATATGTTATTTATCTAAATATTAATTAGAATATTGAGAAATTTTGAATAATAGATACCCTTAATACCAGACCACAAAGATTTAGAACCGCTAAAATTTAATTTCCTCCTTTTAAGGTCAAAGCGAGAGATTTTTCTACGCGAAAATTACCGGCTATTTGATATTTGAGAGTTTGAACCATCATTTACAGACTGAACCAGACATAGCTTAGGGGAATTCCCTCTCTCCTGTCGAAAATATGCAAAAAACAGAGCATCAAATCAAGAAAATAGCAACAACTGTTTGAATGCAATTCTGAAATACAATGGTAAACAATTTCAATATTTCAGAAGTAGGCTTGCATATTTACAGTTTATCAATATAATTCAATAGAGCATTTTTGTCTTAGGATAGATTTAATGGTGTTTGATTTAGATTTATCAATGTAAACCAATATCACTGCGCTCGATCGTTCGTTTACGTCGACATAATTTAAGCCCCGCAACATGCTGTATACATAAGCTTCCAGGATTTCAGAACGAAACTGGAGGATTTATCTGATATCAAACCTGATATAATTCCTTTCAATCTCGATTATCCATTTGCGTTTGTTTTCACCAAATAAATTCCATTTCATAATACAAAAATGATTTATCGTTGATTATGACAACTATGGACATCGGCATCAACACACCGGCCACGTTGAAAAGCTTATCGAATGACTAAAAAATGTAACCAATGAAATGAGTTTTGACTAGATTCTTCTATCCTGTTGTTGGTATTCATACATTTTTTCACATCTTCCTTCTCTGCACCACATACTTTGTGTTTAGGAAACAAACGTAAATTACAATATAATTTAGCACAAAATGCTTTTCATACAATAACAAACATGTTTCCTCCACCGTTTGTGCTATGAAATAACTGTAACGTGCTATGTAGGATGACACTGTCTGGCCAGATCAACCACATTGAGTACTGTAGTAGTACTTTGTTTATATATTGCATACCTATTAATATACGTAGACACGATGTTTGGATAAGGCCCAGATAGAACCACTAAACGAGCTGTAAAGTCCATCTGAAAAAAAATTTATTTTGCTTGAATATATAAAATAACTTAATAAAACTATATATTAAAAATACAAATAGATTGATAGTCATAAGAATAAATTACTTATAAAATAAATAAATTAAATAAATAAAGATTTATAGAAAAAACATAGGTAAATGTCACCAGTATATTTTAATTCCATTAATACTCTGCTTGTTTGGCTTGAACCGTGTTTGTATATGTTAATACTGATATTGTTAAGACGTATACAATGCTATGTAAAACACATTTGCTTGTATACAAATTTAGTTTTTTTAAATGAGCAATTTTTTTCTTTAAAAAATAAAACATACATACTAGATATTTATTTTATGTGGTCTACGTTCGAATGCTTTGTCAGAAAGATTGATTGCTAGGATTTCTGAAGTTATTTTTATATCTTTTTTGATAATGATTATTTTGTCAATTTTCTTTAAAAAATGTTTCTTATTTAATGTTTGATAAGACTGATAAACAACCAATTGATTTTTTGGGGGTTTTTGAAAATATGAGCCATTCTTTTGCCACAATAGATGGAGCTAGCGTTTTTAAATATCACAAATTTATCTGCCCGTGTGAGTAGGTATTGATTGTGGCGCCATGTATTTACGAGCACAACATCTTATTTTAAAGACAAATACATATTAATTCATGAATCCACAATCGATATCTTCGTAAAAGGGCAGATAACTCTGTAGTATCTGTAATACGTAAAGGTGGAATAACACCAAGGCAGACAATATAGGTTTATATAAATGAAAAAAACCAACAAAAACTGCCAATCACACCTCAAGAACAAATCGGTTTATAAATATTATCAAATGGACCATATTGATATTAGATATGATAACAGCAAAACCCACTCAAATAAACATTTACGTATTTTAAAACATTTACGTATTTACGTATCATAAGATAAGTTAAATTTAAAAAACATATTTATAAATATTTTTTGTAAAAGAAATATTAACAAATGTATTTGAAAACTGAATATTTACAAATAATTTTTAAAATAAAATATTTACAGATATTTTTTAAAATCAAATATTTATAAGTGTTTTTTGAAAATTAAACATTTACAAATGTATTTGAAAACTAAATATTTACAAATAATTTTGAAAATCAAATATTTACAGATATTTTTGAAAATGAAATTCTTCGCAAATGTTATCTACTACATATGTTTTAATGATAATGATACATTACCTTTATTCTTGTGGGACCGTTTGTATCTTTAGAACTCTACTATCCATGGAATACACGACATCTATACAGACGTACCTGTGGAAACTAAAGGGTGTACCTGGTACATGTCCTGTACCTACATAGGGTGTAGTACGAGATACCTGCGTCATAACTAAAGGTAGCGGATACTATAAATAACGCAGATGTTGTTTTGATTTTATCATCCACATTTTTGCTCTTGTGGGTTATATATATGTAGCAGGTTTTGATTGTACATAGTGATACGGTCGCCTTCTAGCTTCGCGCTTGGGGGAATTTCCCTTTAGCTCAGTCGGTAGAGTGGCAGACCAGTAAGTCCGGGGTCGCGGGTTCGAGCCCGGCTGGCGGCACACTACTCTCGTTCTGTCACATATATATGACGATTTCAAAAATATATTTTAGTAGTTACGACGAATCACAGTCCATCAATTTGAACTTAGTAATGACAAAGAATTTTATTGTAGAAAAATGAACAGTTGTTAAAGTAGAGAATGGTATAAATATTACAGATCTTGTTTTAAATTGTACTGTTAAAAGTGAACAACCCTAAAGGTCAAGCAGTAAATCTGTTTATGTTGTGAAGTTATCTTTCGGCTTTATAGCTGTCCAGACACGGAGCTTTGTGACCGGCAGTGTATGTCAGATAAGGTTAAAACATTAATTTTAGATTAGGAGATTCACGTTCATGTTAGTTTTATAATGTGTTTAGGGATTGCTCTGTGCTTTGTTTTGTAAATATATAGTGAGTTGATTATAATTCAGCTCCAGTTCTAGCCTCCGAACTAGCCAAACGTTTATTTGTAACCCTTAGATTTAATACTGAATAGAACAAGAAGACTGGAGTTTGTCCTTTTGTGTTTGTAACTGGAAATTAGAGGATAACATGTACCATCAACGTTTACACCACCGTGGAAAATATTTTGTAAAAGTAAAATGAAATGAAATGTTATTTCTTTGCAACTCAATTTTTAATTTTTGTATCATCCATTTGAATTATGAGTGTTTTCCAACAGAAAGCAATAACATAGAGTGATGTTGAAGAAAAATGAATGTGGTTATCGATTTAAGTATTTAGTTTTGTGTTATATATAAGGACAAAATTTTCGCAAACTTTCTTTGATTGATATATTTTGGTTAACGCATATCAATGAATATTAAAATATATAAAAATGAATATTAAAGGGACAATTCACCCAGGCTAATTCTTTTATATAACCAAGAATCAAAATATGGCATAAATGTATTGTTCTACATTTCTTATGAAACATATAACACAAAATATTGACAAATTCCACGTCATTGTTTAGTATTTTAATTGATACCTTTGTAATTCCAAATTGTTGATCAATATGATTAAGCAGATACAATATGTACGCTGTACCTATATCCGAGCCCAAGTCACGCACGTTAAACAAATGAACTATATATACCACTGGGGAGGTGATAAAATGACTTTTAGGCAAGACAATTTCACCGAAAAGGGTAAACACACTACTCTCAGAGCGATTTGAGCAGTTCTAGACAAAAGTTGCTTTACTCTACGAGCAAGGGACAGGATTCGGCATACAAGATGTTTGACCACAATGTGTAATGGCGGACAGCAAGTGAGTTTGAACATTTCACACGTATTTCGCTACCATAGGCTTTTCTGGCATATCACAGTAAACCGACAGACCTAATTCCCATTAAAGCTGGGTTTTTCCGATTTATGTACAAATTTTAATGTTCTCTTAGACTGAATTGTCCCTTTAATGAATAATCGTGTATATTAATGAATAACTATTGATATTAATTGATCGGATATTTATAATAAAATTTTGTGTTATATTTGATGACTAAGGAAAGCCTAAGTTCATTTAAAGGTTATATTTTAGTCAATCGATGATAATGAATGTTAATACATATTTATTGATTTAATTTTAGTCAATATTAACGGATAAAGATTAATATATTAGTTGAATGTTAACTAATTTAAATTGATATTAATGAATACGAATAATTAAACAAAGTATTTGTTTCTAGACGGGTTTTGTATTGCCGAAGCTATAATAACATTCAGTTTAAGTAAAAATGATCCAAAGACCTCACTCAATGTTATTGAACTGCAGTTCAAAACCAAATTTCACTATCACAACTAGCTTTGAAGCAGATACAATTTTAACCTTACCTACGTTGACCACTAAAATAGCCAATGGTATTTACACCAGACTAGACCTACCTATTTTGATCTCCATCTCTCTGACCTTATCACGACTGCCTGAGGTGGAGGTCTAAAGGGTCATTGTTAAGTGGACTCTTTGTTAAAGTTGTTTACTGATTAACACGCTTGAACAAATATTTTTTGTTTTCACTTTTTAAATAAAATCGTCTGTGTAACAACACTGTTCTCTTTTATTACGTACATTTACCCGTAAGTGAGACATTATTGTATGTAGTATTCGAAAATTCTAGTTACACGAGTTGCTATGACATGGGTTTCATTGTTGATGGTGTATAATTTTTTTTGTTAAATTACCAAAATGGCTATATAGCACGAATTTACAAATTACTATATCTATTCGATGGTATTTATAGACAGCTTTGGCTACATTTCTATCTTATCAATGTACATTGAAAAACCAATTTTAAATGTAGGGAATCAAATTTGACAGCTGTTTGTTTGCGTATTCCGTTTTGGCATATTACAGAATTATCTGCCCTTGCGTGTAGGTATTGATTGTGACGTCATGTATTTCAGAGGGCAACATCATATTTTTTAGAGAAAACGACGTGAGTTGCGCTCACATAGAGATTGAACAGTGTTTTGATTGCGTTAAAGGCGGTATGAACGCAATGGGATACAGACATCAAAACACTGTTCAATCTTTATATTTACATAAAAAAGTCTCCTTTAACGTCAAATTTAAAACGGTGATGGTTGCTAAGTTGGGTAACAACGGTAGTCAGGATGACCGAAGATATAGTTCCGATTGTTGAATGTTATAGCTACAGTTTGATTTGAAATATAACAATGACACCTTTAATTATTTTTAAATTATATTTTTTTCCAATTTGATAATGTATCAATAATGTCCATTTCGAATAAAAATTTAGATAACCGAGGCGGAGCGACTACCGGTATCATTGCCAGGGTAGTGATGCGGTCCGAAGTGGAGCGAGCCGCCATATTTGATTTTCAACCGAGGAAAGTAACTGTGAAATAGTCTGTTGATCAAATGGTATGACTGTTGAGCTGCTGAATGTTTCTAATGTATGTATCGGTCTACGTACGCGATATAGACTAAATTCTTCCTAGTCACGACTTTTATTTTATTGTACGGATGATAGACAAGTGTTTGCATGGTGTGTGACTGACTTAACTATGGAATTCCTTGAACATTCCTGAGGAAAGCCCCCGGTTGTAGACCCGACCAGCGATTCTTTTTGTTGTTTATTACCGTTACAATGCTTGAACACATCTTTTGTTTTGATGTCAAATACATTTTAATTGGATCTAATAACAACTCTTTATTATTATTTTGAATCCGATAACGATGAAACTTTGTTTACATTTCATGCAGTAGGCCAACCGAGTAGGCTAATGACGAGCATGTTATTGTCTGTGCCGCCTAAGGATCAGTCTTGAGACAAATAGAAGACCGAAATTGTTTTTTCAGTTAATTATTAATTTAAAGCAAATCTGTCATCTGTGAAAAGGTAAAATGTAAATTAAGTAATTATAGTTTATTTAGATTATCATATGACGCAAAATTTTACCGAAGCCTGAACTAGAAATAGTCCGATCCTACTTTGGGTTTGTATTCATACGTCGTTGCGTTTACGCTAATTTGAACGCAACTCCCCTACCGTTGACTATATAGAGGCATATGTAAATATAAAATAATGAAGTCACAATCGATACCTACCCGAAATGGAGATATAGAGAATACATGGTTAGTATCTTACAATGCAAGGTTTATTTTGGTGCGATACTTAGGAAAGCCGAGATGAAGAGGCTCTGCCGAGTCATCTCGGCTTTCTGTGTCGAGCACCAAAATAAACCTACCTTGTATTGTAAGATACCAACCGTGTATTCTGTTTATCCTGGAACCATTATTAAGACATTCAAAAAGAAACCAAATTGCCAGTTATTTACTTGGTTTTGTTCCAAGCGGGACGCTTCTTTGATGCGGAGGAAAAGATTCATTCACTAAACAGAATGAGAGAGTACTCCTTTTTAATTCCGTGGGAAATATATAAGCGCATTTGCAAACAGTACCAGTAATTCTATTCAGTGTGTAATATCGCTGAAACAATGTGAAAATACTGAAAAAAACAATAATTACCCATCAAATAATTACAATAGATATCTTTGCCATGAGCCAAGGAAAAGACGACACCGCCATACGAGATTTTCGATATCGTAAAAATGACGTCATCCCGGTAAATGTGACGTCACGTTTTAGCGGGACTGAATGACGTTTCATTCACCGGAAGGTTAAAGTTCGGAGTCAAATTAGAAAATGTTCCATCAAAGGTGGAACAAATTCACGTGATCGTATTGACGGATAAAGCATTTCGTATTGACGGATAAAGCACAAGTTTACCCGGCAGTACTTATTCGTCAGTATGTGGGGCAGTTGCAGAATGAAACTCTGTAATATGCTAAGACGGAAAAGGTTTTAGCGTAATCAATCGGTTTAAGGTGGAAGTGCAGGGGGAAGAAAAGAGCATTTTAATATCTGTATCCTCTTTCAATCGGAACTCTTCGGATGAGATAGGTGTAAGAATATGTAAAAAAAAATCAAACATTTCCTTCGCCGGAAAACCTAATTACGCCCTAACTGCGCATAAGAAAATGAATAGTTATTGATTTTGAATACCTATGATCGTATCTCCTTCGAGACGGACAGCATATATAAACTGACACTGCGACATGTTGTGCCCTTGGTGGGAACCAGTTGTTATGAAAATAGTCCCTTAGTTTCAAAATGTGTCACATCCGAGGAGTTCCGATTGCATCATCTTTCAAAAGAGTTCTAGGATGATGAGTAGTGATGGAGTAGCCTTGACTAAACAGACTACCAGCGCAGTCTATTATCCGTCACTTCAAAGAATTGACAATAGTCCCACACGATTATTAAAGGGACAATTTATTCTACGAGAACATTAAAATTTGTATATATATCGGAAAACCCCCAGTTCTAATGGGAATTAGATCAGTCGGTTTTACTGTGATATGTCAGAAAATCCCATGGTGGTGAAATGTTCAAACTCACTCGCTGTCCGCCATTACAAATTGTGGTCGAATATCTTGTATGCCGAACCCAGTCCCTTGCTCGTAGAGTAATGCTACTTTTGTTTAGAACAGCTCAAATCGCTCTGACAGAAATGTTTTTACCTTATTAGGTGAATTGTCTTGCCTAAAAAATCATTATATCACCTCCACAGTGGTTATGTATTTCATTTGTTTAACGTGCGTGACTTTGGCTCGGACATTGGTACAGCGTACATATTGTACCTGCTTAATCGTATTGATCAACGATTTGTAATTACAACGGTATCAATTAAAATACTAAACAATGACGTGGAATTTGTCAATATCTTATGTTATATGTTTCATAAGAAATGCAGAACAATACATTTATGCCATATTTTGCTTCTTGGTTATGTAAAAGAATTAGCGTGAGTGAATTGTCTCTTTAATAACATTTTGTTTATTTCAATTAAAATAACTATTTACAAATCAATAATTAATATTGAGATAAAAACTTACGCTGAATGTATAGAATACATAATAAATATCTGATAAATATAATTTGCGAGAATGTGGTAGCTATACATGTTTATCCAAAACGTTTTTGACTTGAATATAACTTCAATACATTACGATTACTAATCTATAGGTACACGTTTTTGTATTTTAAAATACAATCAGGTCATAATAATGAATCATCAATTCACGTTTAATCAAAATGTTAATAAGATAGCCAAACCATCTTTAAATGAGCACTTGAAATATATAATCATTTTGTTTGCACACCTGTTTAAAACAATTATATATTTTCATATTACAGAGTTATCTGCACTTGCGGGTTGATATTGATTGTGAGGTTATGTTTGTGCGCGTAACTGCATACTTTACGGAGAAAACGACGTGAATTGCGCCCACAGAATAACGTTGTCACGATGGATACATACCCGTAAGGGAGCTAACTCTGTTATATGTAAAGGCGGAATATTGAGCTCAACGAAAACTGATGACTTTATAGGAAAACACCATAAGCATTGTCCGTATTACTCTTACATTATAACATGATAAGTACTGATTACTTCGACCAAAAACGTATGGATGACAGTATATTCTCTTGTCATGAAGATAAATATCATTGGTGGTTTATATAAGTCTCCGAGACACAAAGGATGTTATGATCACGATAAATGACAGCCACGCCACTCCAACAGCTTCCATACGTATACCTGTAAAGAGAACACAGTTATTCTTATTCATCATCCTTGATATTCAAGGGGTTACTATCACTGTCGAAATATCCACCTCTAGACTACTGCAAAGCAGCTTGTTTTTTAAGTGATTTAAATGCTTAACGCGCGATATATGAGTCCGCGATTTATGAGTAAAACGCTCTACTGTACTTATATTTGAATCTTTTTTTGTGCGGTGATAAAATTTCGCGAAATCAAGTTGTCCACAAATAACGTGAAAAGAAATCGCCCGCAAAAAAAATGGTTTAATGTATGTCATGACAAGCTTACTATATTTCAAGAGAAAACAACAAATGACCAATCACAGGCCTACAGAGACTTGTTTTATAGATTTACTGAGAACAACGCCCAAATTCAAAGCCACTTAGTCAACCTCAGTATACCGTTATTCGATTCAGTTTATTAATTCGAAGGAGAAATTGCTTGTCTCTTCTGTTGTCGCACATATAACCTTCACTTTTTCATGGGGCGGATATATTGTTAATGATAACACTGAAGCATCGAGGATGCTTATTCGAATACAATTTATATCATAATCTGCCAGTAAATCATTTCATTTATCACATAGCTGTTATTGAAGTAATTGGATACAAAAATGCAATTTCAAAATAATGTTAAATATACGTTTAAATTGACATTTCTATTTACCGAGTAACTCATGTGATGTGCCATATGTATTTTGGCGTCATATTTGTATGTTACGTCACACGATTTATAATATTGTAAAGCAGGTTATTTACATGTGATTAACAAGATTATGTAATATTTACAAGAAGAGGCAATCTAATTAAAATTAGACTTGTAATTCCGCTCCACTATGATACTCTACGTTACGCTCCAATACAAGATTGTATTGATGCCCCGAATTACGCTTCAATACAAGCTATTGTATTGGAGCGTAACGTAGAGTATCATAGTGGAGCGGAATTACAAGTCTAATTTTAATTAGATTGAAGAAGAGGGAGTTGAACCGATATATTGAATTAGATTATATAATATAAAAAAAAAATTCAAATTGTATATAAGATGTTAAAATATTCATACCGCTGTTGTTTCCAAGGTTGTCGTTTTCAAAAGTGCAGAGCCCGGATCCAGGTAGACATCCAGCAATCACACTAACGTCTATCGTAGGTTCTGTTGTATTTGATGCTTGGGAAGAAACGACAGAGGTTGATTTCACGGACGTGGACGGTATATCAGTCTCCGATGTCGATGTCGAGAAAAGAAGGCCTTGAGTGGTCGTTGTTTGTGTCGATGTTGTAGGATCGATTAGTTCTGTTGTTTCTGAAGGGATGTATCGATTTGTTGTTTGCGTGGGGTTTGTTGGTTCGCTAGTAGTCTTTGTAGGACTAGTATGTTTCGTTGTGGACGTTTGTTTTGTCGTTTGTTCTGTCGTTTGTGTGGGTATTTGTTTTGTCGTTTGTGTGGGTGTTTGGTCTGTCGTTTGTGTGGGTGTTTGTTCTGTCGTTTGTGTGGGTGTTTGTTCTGTCGTTTGTGTGGGTGTTTGTTCTGTCGTTTGTGTGGGTGTTTGTTCTGTCGTTTGTGTGGGTGTTTGTTCTGTCGTTTGTGTGGGTGTTTGTTCTGTCGTTTGTGTGGATGTTTGTTTTGTTGTTTGTGTAGGTGTTTGTTCTGTCGTTTGTGTGGGTGTTTGTTCTGTCGTTTGTGTGGATGTTTGTTTTGTCGTTTGTGTGGGTTTTTGTTCTGTCGATTGTGTGGGTGTTTGTTTTGTCGTTTGTGTGGGTGTTTGTTCTGTCGTTTGTGTGGGTGTTTGTTCTGTCGTTTGTGTGGGTGTTTGTTCTGTCGTTTGTGTGGGTGTTTGTTCTGTCGTTTGTGTGGGTGTTTGTTCTGTCGTTTGTGTGGGTGTTTGTTCTGTCGTTTGTGTGGGTGTTTGTTCTGTCGTTTGTGTGGGTGTTTGTTCTGTCGTTTGTGTGGATGTTTGTTTTGTCGTTTGTGTGGGTGTTTGTTCTGTCGTTTGTGTGGGTGTTTGTTCTGTCGTTTGTGTGGATGTTTGTTTTGTCGTTTGTGTGAGTGTTTGTTCTGTCGTTTGTGTGGGTGTTTGTTCTGTCGTTTGTGGGGGTGTTTGTTCTGTCGTTTGTGTGGGTGTTTGTTCTGTCGTTTGTGTGGGTGTTTGTTCTGTCGTTTGTGTGGGTGTTTGTTCTGTCGTTTGTGTGGGTGTTTGTTCTGTCGGTTGTGTGGGTGTTTGTTCTGTCGTTTGTGGGGGTGTTTGTTCTGTCGTTTGTGTGGGTGTTTGTTTTGTCGTTTGTGTGGGTGTTTGTTCTGTCGTTTGTGTGGGTGTTTGTTCTGTCGTTTGTGTGGGTGTTTGTTCTGTCGTTTGTGTGGGTGTTTGTTCTGTCGTTTGTGTGGGTGTTTGTTCTGTCGTTTGTGTGGGTGTTTGTTCTGTCGTTTGTGTGGGTGTTTGTTCTGTCGTTTGTAGGGGATTATTTGTTTCCGTGGCGGTCTTAGTAGCACGTTTTGTTGGTTCGTTTGTTGTTTCTGTAAGACCGGTACGTTCTGTTGTTAATTTTGTTGGGGACGTTAGTTCTGTTGTTTGTATGGAGTAAGTTGTTTCCGTAATAGTTTTTGACGGACTAGTACGTGCTGTTGTTAATTGCTGTTGTACCGTCGAGAAAGTTCCATCTGTCGCTAATTCTGTCGGATAAGTTTCTTCTGTGGGGAATTTTGTAGAGAGTGTTTCACCTGTCGCTGATTTTGTTAGAAGCGTAGGGGCGGTTGCTATTTTTGTCTTTTCTGTCACAGACTTTGTCGTGTAGGTCCGTTCTGTGACTGATTTTGTCGGATAAGTTTGTTCTGTTGCAAGCGTTGTATGATCAGTTCCTTTTGTTGGTAAATTTGTCGGGTAAGTTTGTTCTGTGACTGATTTTGTCGGATAAGTTTGTTCTGTTGTCAGTTTTGTACGGTCAGTCCCTTCTGTTAATAAATTTGTCAGGTAAGTTTGTTCTGTAACTGATTTTGTCGGGTAAGTTTGTTCTGTCCAGGGTTTTGTCGGGTAAGTTTGTTCTGTCACTGATGTTGTCGGGTAAGTTTGTTTTGTCACTGGTTTTGTCGGGTAAGTCCGTTCTGGTACTGATTTTGTCGGGTAAGTTTGTTCTGTTACTGATTTTGTCGGGTAAGTTTGTTCTGTCACTGATTTTGTCGGGTAAGTTTGTTCTGGTACTGATTTTGTCGGGTAAGTTTGTTCTGTAACTGATTTTGTCGAGTAAGTTTGTTCTGTCACGGGTTTTGTCGGGTAAGTTCGTTCTGTAACTGATTTTGTCGGATAAGTTTGTTCTGTCACTGGTTTTGTCGGGTAAGTTTGTTCTGTCACTGATTTTGTCGGGTAAGTTTGTTCTGTAACTGATTTTGTCGAGTAAGTTTGTTCTGTCACGGGTTTTGTCGGGTAAGTTCGTTCTGGTACTGATTTTGTCGGGTAAGTTTGTTCTGTCACTGGTTTTGTCGGGTAAGTCCGTTCTGGTACTGATTTTGTCGGGTAAGTTTGTTCTGTAACTGATTTTGTCGGGTAAGTTTGTTTTGTCACGGGTTTTGTCGGGTAAGTTCGTTCTGTAACTGATTTTGTCGGGTAAGTTTGTTCTGTCACTGGTTTTGTCGGGTAAGTCCGTTCTGGTACTGATTTTGTCGGGTAAGTTTGTTCTGTCACTGGTTTTGTCGGGTAAGTTTGTTCTGTAACTGGTTTTGTCGGGTAAGTCCGTTCTGGTACTGATTTTGTCGGGTAAGTTTGTTCTGTAACTGGTTTTGTCGGGTAAGTTTGTTCTGTCACTGATTTTGTCGGGTAAGTCCGTTCTGGTACTGATTTTGTCGGGTAAGTTTGTTCTGTCACTGGTTTTGTCGGGTAAGTTTGTTCTGTAACTGGTTTTGTCGGGTAAGTCCGTTCTGGTACTGATTTTGTCGGGTAAGTTTGTTCTGTAAATGATTTTGTCGGGTAAGTTTGTTTTGTCACGGGTTTTGTCGGGTAAGTTCGTTCTGTAACTGATTTTGTCGGATAAGTTTGTTCTGTCACTGGTTTTGTCGGGTAAGTCCGTTCTGGTACTGATTTTGTCGAGTAAGTTTGTTTCGTCACAGGTTTTGTCAGGTAAGTTTGTTCTGTCACTGGTTTTGTCGGGTAAGTCCGTTCTGTAACTGATTTTGTCGAGTAAGTTTGTTTCGTCACATGTTTTGTCGGGTAAGTTTGTTCTGTCACTGGTTTTGTCGGGTAAGTCCGTTCTGTAACTGATTTTGTCGAGTAAGTTTGTTCTGTAACTGGTTTTGTCGGGTAAGTCCGTTCTGGTACTGATTTTGTCGGGTAAGTTTGTTCTGTAAATGATTTTGTCGGGTAAGTTTGTTTTGTCATGGGTTTTGTCGGGTAAGTTTGTTCTGTAACTGATTTTGTCGGGTAAGTTTGTTTTGTCACGGGTTTTGTCGGGTAAGTTCGTTCTGTAACTGATTTTGTCGGATAAGTTTGTTTTGTCACTGGTTTTGTCGGGTAAGTTCGTTCTGTCACTGGTTTTGTCGGGTAAGTTCGTTCTGTCACTGATTTTGTCGGGTAAGTCCGTTCTGGTACTGATTTTGTCGGGTAAGTTTGTTCTGGTACTGATTTTGTCGGGTAAGTTTGTTCTGTCACTGATTTTGTCGGGTAAGTTTGTTCTGGTACTGATTTTGTCGGGTAAGTCCGTTCTGTAACTGATTTTGTCGAGTAAGTCTGTTTCGTCACGGGTTTTGTCGGGTAAGTTCGTTCTGAAACTGATTTTGTCGGGTAAGTTTGTTCTGTCACTGGTTTTGTCGGGTAAGTCCGTTCTGGTACTGATTTTGTCGGGTAAGTTTGTTCTGTAACTGATTTTGTCGGGTAAGTTTGTTTCGTCACGGGTTTTGTCGGGTAAGTTCGTTCTGTAACTGATTTTGTCGGGTAAGTTTGTTCTGTCACTGGTTTTGTCGGGTAAGTCCGTTCTGGTACTGATTTTGTCGGGTAAGTTTGTTCTGTAACTAACTGATTTTGTCGGGTAAGTTTGTTTCGTCACGGGTTTTGTCGGGTAAGTTCGTTCTGTAACTGATTTTGTCGGATAAGTTTGTTCTGTCACTGGTTTTGTCGGGTAAGTCCGTTCTGGTACTGACTTTGTCGAGTAAGTTTGTTTCGTCACAAGTTTTGTCAGGTAAGTTTGTTCTGTAACTGGTTTTGTCGGGTAAGTCCGTTCTGTAACTGATTTTGTCGAGTAAGTTTGTTTCGTCACAGGTTTTGTCGGGTAAGTTTGTTCTGTCACTGGTTTTGTCGGGTAAGTCCGTTCTGGTACTGATTTTGTCGGGTAAGTTTGTTCTGTAACTGATTTTGTCGGGTAAGTTTGTTTCGTCACGGGTTTGGTCGGGTAAGTTCGTTCTGTAACTGATTTTGTCGGATTAGTTTGTTCTGTCACTGGTTTTGTCGGGTAAGTCCGTTCTGGTACTGATTTTGTCGAGTAAGTTTGTTTCGTCACAGGTTTTGTCGGGTAAGTTTGTTTTGTCACGGGTTTTGTCGGGTAAGTTCGTTCTGTAACTGATTTTGTCGGATAAGTTTGTTTTGTCACATGTTTTGTCGGGTAAGTTTGTTCTGTCACTGGTTTTGTCGGGTAAGTCCGTTCTGTAACTGATTTTGTCGAGTAAGTTTGTCCGTTCTGGTACTGATTTTGTCGGGTAAGTCCGTTCTGGTACTGATTTTGTCGGGTAAGTTTGTTCTGTCACTGGTTTTGTCGGGTAAGTTTGTTCTGTCACTGGTTTTGTCGGGTAAGTTTGTTCTGTCACTGATTTTGTCGGGTAAGTCCGTTCTGGTACTGGTTTTGTCGGGTAAGTTTGTTCTGTCACTGGTTTTGTCGGGTAAGTCCGTTCTGGTACTGATTTTGTCGGGTAAGTCCGTTCTGGTACTGATTTTGTCGAGTAAGTTTGTTCTGTAACTGGTTTTGTCGGGTAAGTTTGTTCTGGTACTGATTTTGTCGGGTAAGTTTGTTCTGTCACTGGTTTTGTCGGGTAAGTTCGTTCTGTAACTGATTTTGTCGGGTAAGTTTGTTCTGTAACTGGTTTTGTCGGGTAAGTCCGTTCTGTCACTGGTTTTGTCGGGTAAGTCCGTTCTGGTACTGGTTTTGTCGGGTAAGTTCGTTCTGTAACTGATTTTGTCGGATAAGTTTGTTCTGTCACTGGTTTTGTCGGGTAAGTCCGTTCTGGTATTGGTTTTGTCGGGTAAGTTCGTTCTGTAACTGATTTTGTCGGATAAGTTTGTTTTGTCACTGGTTTTGTCGGGTAAGTTCGTTCTGTCACTGGTTTTGTCGGGTAAGTCCGTTCTGGTACTGATTTTGTCGGGTAAGTTTGTTCTGTAACTGGTTTTGTCGGGTAAGTTTGTTCTGTCACTGGTTTTGTCGGGTAAGTCCGTTTTGGTACTGGTTTTGTCGGGTAAGTCCGTTCTGGTACTGATTTTGTCGGGTAAGTTTGTTCTGTTACTGGTTTTGTCGGGTAAGTCCGTTTTGGTAATGATATTGTCGGGTAAGTCCGTTCTGTTACTGATTTTGTCGAGTAAGTTTGTTCTGTCACTGGTTTTGTCGGGTAAGTCCGTTCTGGTACTGATTTTGTCGGGTAAGTCCGTTCTGGTACTGATTTTGTCGAGTAAGTTTGTTCTGTAACTGGTTTTGTCGGGTAAGTTTGTTCTGTCACTGATTTTGTCGGGTAAGTCCGTTCTGGTACTGATTTTGTCGGGTAAGTCCGTTCCGGTACTGATTTTTGTTGAGTGAGTTTGTTCTGTAACTGGTTTTGTCGGGTAAGTTTGTTCTGTCAATGATTTTGTCGAGTAAGTTTGTTCTGTCACTGATTTTGTCGGGTAAGTCCGTTCTGGTAATGATTTTGTCGGGTAAGTCCGTTCTGGTACTGGTTTTGTCGGGTAAGTTTGTTCTGTCACTGGTTTTGTCGGGTAAGTCCGTTCTGGTACTGATTTTGTCGGGTAAGTCCGTTCTGGTACTGATTTTGTCGAGTAAGTTTGTTCTGTAACTGGTTTTGTCGGGTAAGTTTGTTCTGTCACTGATTTTGTCGGGTAAGTCCGTTCTGGTACTGGTTTTGTCGGGTAAGTTTGTTTTGTCACGGATTTTGTCGGGTAAGTATGTTTTGTCACGGGTTTTGTCGGGTAAGTTTGTTTTGTCACGGGTTTTGTCGGGTAAGTTTGTTTTGTCACGGGTTTTGTCGGGTAAGTTTGTTTTGTCACGGGTTTTGTCGGGTAAGTTTGTTTTGTCACGGGTTTTGTCTGATAATTTTGTTCTGTAACTGATTTTGTCGGGAAAGTTTGTTTTGTCACTGGTTTCGTCGGGTAAGTTTTTTCTGTTGCCAGTTTTGTACGAACAGTTCCTTCTTGTGGTAAATTTGTCGGATAAGTTTGTTCTGTCACTGGTTTTGTCGGGTAAGTTTGTTCTGTCAATTGTTTTGTCGGGTAGGTCCGTTCTGGTACTGATTTTGTCGGATAAGTTCGTTCTGTAACTGATTTTGTCGGGTAAGGTACTTTTGTTGCTAGTTTTGTCTGGTCATTCCCTTCCGTAAACGATTTTGTTGGGTAAGGTACTTTTGTTGCTAGTTTTGTCGGGTCATTCCCTTCTGTGACTGATTTTGTATGGTTAGTTCCTTTTGTTGCTAGTTTTGTCGGGTCAGTGCGTTCTAAGACTGATTTTGTCGGGTAAGGTATTTTTGTTGCTAGTTTTGTCAGGTCATTCCCGTCTGAGACTGATTTTGTCGGGTAAGGTACTTTTGTTGTTAGTTTTGTCGAGTCATTCCCTTCTGTGACTGATTTTGTATGGTAAATTCCTTTTGTTGCTAGTTTTGTCGGGTCAGTCCGTTCTGAGACTGATTTTGTCGGGTGAGGTTCTTTTGTTGCTAGTTTTGTCGGGTCATTCCCGTCTGCGACTGATTTTGTCGGATAAGGTGCTTTTGTTGCTAGTTTTGTCGGGTCATTCCCGTCTGCGACTGATTTTGTCGGATAAGGTGCTTTTGTTGCTAGTTTTGTCTCGGTCATTCCCTCTGTGACTGGTTTTGTCGGGTAAGGTACTTTTGTTGCTAGTTTTGTCTGGTCATTCCTTTCTGTGACTGATTTTGTCGGGTAAGTTCCTTTTGTTGCTAGTTTTGTCGGGTCATTTCTTCTGTGACTGGTTTTTGTCGGGTAGTACTTTTGTTGCTAGTTTTGTCGGTTCATTTCCTTCTGTGACTGGTTTTGTCGGGTAAGGTACTTTTGTTGCTAGTTTTGTCGGGTCATTCCCGTCTGCGACTGATTTTGTCGGGTAAGGTACTTTTGTTGCTAGTTTTGTCTGGTCATTCCCTTCTGTGACTGATTTTGTCGGGTAAGGTACTTTTGTTGCTAGTTTTGTCTGGTCATTCCTTTCTGTGACTGATTTTGTCGGGTAAGTTCCTTTTGTTGCTAGTTTTGTCGGGTCATTTCCTTCTGTGACTGGTTTTGTCGAATAAGGTACTTTTGTTGCTAGTTTTGTCTGGTATTCCCGTCTGCGACTGTTCTTTGGTTAGTTTGTTCTGTCGCCGATTTTGTTGCCATATGCCCCTTTGTTGTTGCTTTTGTTGGGTAAGTTATTTCAGTCTGTAATTTTGTCGCTGAAGTTGCCGGGTAGGTTTGTTTAACCGGTGATTTTGTCTGTTTGGTTTTAATTTCAGTTTGTTTTGTTGGTAATTCTGTCTGTAAGTTTTGCATTGATGATGAATCATACGAGTCAGTTTGTTTTTTTGTCGGTGATTTTGTCGGGTAAGTTAATTCTGTCGGTGAGCTTGTCTTATAAGTTTGTTTTACTGTCGGTTTAGTCTCTTTCCAAGACATCGTAACATCCGCCTTCGTGGACTTAAAACGTGAACTTTGTTCAGTAAACGATTCTGATGGGTTGACTCTAATAGTTGATACCGTTGATTCTGTTGATTTTGCCAGCAATTTAGGCGCCTCAGTTTGTTTTGCCATTTCCAGCTCTGTTTGCTTGAGGTCAGTGGCCGTAGTCGGTGACTTCGTTTGAAATGCAGGCTTAGTTTGTAATTTCATAGGGTATGTGGATGGTGGAGATTCTGTGGAATTCAGTTGTTCCGATTGTGTCTTCACTTGATGTTCCTTGTCCGTCATAGGATCAGCTTGTTGAATAGTTTGCGTGACTCCCTTAGTGTACGCAAATATCGCCGAATGTGCTGTAGTCCCACTTTGCTGCTTTGTAGTGGTCACCATTGATTTAGGAATGTCGGTCGATTGTTTTTGCGATTCTTGCTTTCTGTCATCTGCAATGATTGGTTGAATATCACGACGAGCACGTGATATTTCAACCGGATATGCTGAGTCTGTTTGTTGGTACGACATCTTGAAACCTGAAATGTAATTTTATGGTTTACTTTAAAAAAAAAAAATAAGCAAACAAAGAGACATTTATTCAGTTTGAATTTTATATTAATACTCTCCCTCTGTAGGACAAGAATTTGAAAGTTAACCTTAAAATCGCCCTAAGAACACAGCAGGGATATGGTGAGTTGATTGCTCAATCAGCGCTAATCACAAACATTAGATTACAACGAAAATATAAAAGTTAGAAGAAACTATTCTGCACCTTGACGTATTAAGTTTGATATTCGATGACTTTGTATTTAATATCGCAATCAAAAAATTGGTAACGTGTTTGAATTTACACTTTCTCTTTGCGATTTATCATTTTCGTGAACTCTACTAGAAAATTGATTACATCATTAAAACCTAATACAGAGACTGGTTAATTTGTTAAAGATATTGACTGCTCCCCAATGTTACATTTTTGTAAGTAATGAGTACTCCCTGTACCGAATGTAGTAAACCGGATGTAGTTATTACACGTGGTCATTACACAGTGTAGTTAAACAAGTTACTGTTTGCCTTAAAGATGCTCCACCGCTGACAAATGGTATTTTTTCACTTTCAAAAACAGGAGCAGACGATTTCGTATCTTTCTTCAGTTACAAAAGTTACTTACTTTAAACCATTACCAACACTGAAAAGTTTGAGCTTCTTTTTTTACTTCAAGTTAAAAATATGAAAAATAATTAATTGCATCCCGAAAAAAATTCCGTGTCACTATATCCTATATGGAAGGAAGTACTGATTGCGCACGCACCAAAGGCGAAATAAATTATTTTTATATTATTTTTTGTGTTAATTAGACATATATATACATGGTCAAACACCAATTTTTGTTCAACTGATGAATATCATTTATGCTTTGTCGGCGGTGGAGCATCTTTAAACATGAGCTCTACAATTATATTTTTTTTTTCATTTTGTTGATCATAACTTACCTGATATATTTGCATTTGTTGTTGTAAGGAAAGCCAGCAACACTAACAGAACAACTGGAAAATCCATCTACAAGTACAGAAAATCATTTTTACTTTAGATTCCTCTGGGATCCATAATGAGTAAGCAGTTATATATGTGTATCGTTGGCTTGAAATTTGTACATAATTGACATCTATGACCTTTTATCACCGAAATAATCTTGCAACTACAAAAATACTACTTAATGAATCAATTCACTCTTATTCTAACGTTATTACGACGAAATAACAAAATACTAGTAAATTAAAAGTGATGTCATGAGTTCTTGATATTCTAATATACTACATAGCTGTTGTTTCTCTTAAGGATTAGAACAAGCAGGTTGATTCATGCATATCATGAATAAATTTATGATTTAGATTTATTGATTGTAAATATTAGATTCATATACAGGTATTTGCATTTCGTATTTGCATATTGAGTTGTAACATTATTACTTTGTGAACAAATCTCTGAATACTATGACGTCACGCTCACGAATACATGACATCATAATACCCGCTTAGATAACACCGTAAAATGTATTTTACAAATACAGAATTGATGACAATAAGGTATATGATTCGTTTAGAAAATCCTCAAGCATCTTGTTTTGAAGTTAAACAATGTTTCCATTGTTAAATGATTACCATAATCTAATTAGCGCATAAATGCCTCAATTATATCTTCAACAATTCAGTTAATTAATGATATTCTAGTTTTTTGTTAACGCGAGTAATACATTTTATGCTTACGCGTATTGATAATCTGACAGTTTACACAAATGTTTCATTAGTTTACATGGAAAATATCCAAGCAACCAGGTTTTCGATTTTGAAATGTAATATCCCGTTTTTGCACAACACCAATTAAAGTTACCTCCCTTTTGGGAAGGTATCAATGTTAGACATAGAAAAACATACCTCAAAATCAGTACATTGCAACAAAGGTAGATAACTTTTAAATGTGCAAAGACAATAAAACAGAAGCTTAAGCCAAGAAAAACACATGTATATATTTTTCCAAAGTAATCAGATTTTTTTATAACAAAATAATATATTTCAATTTCTTCGCTAATTCTTTCTCCTTACATATGCTACATTGTATATGGATTATATTTACTATGACGATTTACGTATATATTAGATATGCTCTGAATTTCCACTATTCTCATTGGCTAATTAATGATCACGTGGGATTCGATATGTAGCATATCACCTCGGAGTTACCAATTTTAGCAAAACCTCAGTCAATATACCTTTTGTGGCGTTACAACAAAGTCGAAGATACGCTTGTAGAGTGCTCTTCAGGGTTGCTCCATATGTCCTTTGTTATTTTTGTTAATCAGAGAATCGTTTTTTACATTTTCAAGGAAACTACGAATCTAATTTAGAAATTAATGACATTTTAATCGGTCCATATGTTATTATACCGCCCTGGTAAAATCTAAAATGATAAATTCAAACTACGTCTTTGGTTATCATTTATTCTTCTTGGCTTAAAAAAAACCCTAGTTGATCTATATTTTCAAATAAGCTTTGTGACGTTTGATCAAAATCTACAGAATTGTCGCGTGTTTACATGGGTTCCTCTTAGAAATTGATGATTATAAAATAAAAGCAATTATAATTTTAGAACTTTTTTGTGCTATCTTTGAAGTGCTAATTCATGTCCAACGCTAACTGTTGGATATTTCCATATTTCTATAACGGAACCATCGAATTGCGCTAATTAATATCCGCGCTATTTTTTTTTTTTTTTTTACCGTAAATAATTCACAGGTTTTTTTTTCGTATTGGTGCTAAAATTTGATTGTGCTAAATAGGTATGTTTACAATATATAAAAAAGTTGTGCTCAGCAAGCACAAATATTATTACAAATTTGTTTATGATTACTACAGTATTTAAAATGATATTATTGTTTTATTTCACCGGAATAACAAAACAAAAAAACAAAAACAAAAAACCAGCAAAAACCAAAATAAAAACAACACAAAAAAGCAAACAAAAACAAAAAACACAAAAAAGCAACAAAAACACAAAAAGGCAACAACAACAACAACAAAAAAAAAAAAAAAAAAAAAAAAACCAAAAAAAAAAACAAAAAAAAACCAAACAATTATATTTGACTCTAAAAGAATAAAGAAGCGCGACGGCAATGTAAAATTGCATACCAGTTATAATTACTTAAATAGGCAAAATAGTAAATACATGTAGACAATCCCTCTGTGATGGTAGCATCTTTAGTTGTATCATAAATGTACTGTATAACATTTAATCATAATTATTATCTATAAATTATCAATGCTTATATTTTTGTAAATAAAACACTTATATTAAAGGCCATCTACATTTTAAATGTTTTTTTTTTTGAAAATATTGATATCATAAAAATACATATCGATGGCCTAAAATGAGGTAGCAACGCCAAACATATGTACTATTTTCTGTGTAATATATGAAAACTGTGGAGAGTTATTTCACTGTTTCGCAGTCTGGAACAGTAATATTCAGCTACCCGCGGTATTTAAGACGTAAGACGACCCGCGTTATGAAAACTTACATTTTTTTTCTTCAGAAAATAATGATGAGTGTAGTATTAACGTTAAATTAATAACTTTTGCAATTTGATAAAATTATCGATCTTATTTTACATTTCTATTTCAAGAATTAAAAGTCGTTTCGGAAAGGTAGTGGGCCTTAAAAATACCGCTACTAGTACACTAGAATTTCAATAACCACGTGTCTTACCGTAAAGCCGGTAATATTCGCATGAATGATATTTTCGCAATAACTTGTTAGGCCACGAAATTTTGGTAATTTTTTTTTAAATTTCTCATTTTCGTCCGAAATCGCGAAGCTTTTGACTCACGAGAAGTACCAGCTGTACGGTATTCATCGTCATATATATATTATTCTTTAACCTTAATTAGTATATTGATATACGGTAAACACGGATATTTTTGCGAGTGCTGAATTTCGCGGTTTATAGGAATAAATACTTAGTTTCGGTGTTTCATTTCGCAATATATATATACATGTATATATTCACGAAAAAATTACGCGCTGTTATCATTTTTTGCGGTGAAAGTTGCGTAATTATCCAAAAAATTCTTGCGTAAATATCTGCATTTACAGTAATATGACTATCATTTTACTATTATATATAATATAGTATGTATAATATATTATTATAATCATATATTACCTTTGTCATATGCAGGCTGACGTGCCATCCACTGACAAGGTAGGTCGTAGACTTACGTTTATACGTACATGTAAGAACAGTACTACCGACCCACACTCGTTCCGTACCTACATTGATCTGGAATGAACTATCCACGTCATTTACTGCGGAATAAGTATATGGTATTAAAACAACACCGTATTTGGCTTGGAACGTTACATTTAAACTTAATATGAAAGGCAATACTTAAGTATCACTGAATATGTGTTGAGATTATAAACAAATATAATTCAAATCTGAAGTTTTTGCTTACGTCTGATTTATTAAAATACTTAATATTTTAACCGTACCTTTAGTTGGCGCTTTTTGTGCTGTCTTTGAAGTGCGAACTCATGATCATGGCGTGGTGAAAGTATAAATGGTATTTCCTGTATTGGACCTTTCAGTATTTCCACTGATTAATCATAATTTATAGTTTTTCGTATTGGCGAAAAATGACTATGTCGGCAGCATATGAATTATTTCAATTTTGAAAAACTGCTTTCCAGGTAATTTTATCTACATTTTTAATGCAGCCCTACTATGTGACCTTACCAAGCGAAGTTGGTGTTCATCAGTCTATGAAATGTCATCCGCTTATGTAATTATTACGACGTCATTATCATTATAACGTCATATTTGTCGTGCCAGCGGAAGATGACAGTTCATATGCATATATTTACATATGTCCCTATATAGTCAACGGGAGGGGAGTTGCGTTCAAATTAGCGTAAACGCAATGACGTATGAATACAAAAGCAGTGCAGGTTCGGACTACTTCTAGTTCACGCTTCGATAAGATTTTGCGTCATAAGTTGACGGATTTTAAAATAACAATAAAGAGTTTTTATTACATCCAATTAGATATGTATTTGACATCAAAACAAAACATGTGTTCAAGCATTGTAACGGTAATAAAATACAAAATGAATCGCTGGTCAGGGCTACAACCGGGGGCTTTCCTCAGGAATGTTCGGGGAATCCCATAGTTACGTCAGTTGTACATGTGTGTACGGTCACTTATCTCGCCTAAATATACAGAACATCTGATTGTCGGTGAACAATTCTGGGAGCGTCTAAGCGAATAATAGGTTAACAGATCATATACAGGTTTCCAGAAGAAAAAAAACAACCCATTACAGGTAGCCTATCCGAAACAGTATCATCAGCTTAAATGGGGGCGTCTTGGCATTCAAAATAGGCCTACACACACGCAAACACTTGTCTATCCTCCGTACAATAAAATAAAAGTCATGACTATGAAAAATTTAGTCTAAATCGCGTTCTTAGACCGATAAATACATGACAGCTCAACGGTCATACCATCAAAAGGCTATATCACAGTCACTTTCTTCGGTTGAAAATCAAATATGGCGGCTCGCTCCACTTCGGCCGCATCCCTACCCTGACAACGATACATACCGGTAGTCGTTCTGCCTTGGTTATCTCAATTTTTATTCGAAATGGACATTATTGATATATTATCAAACTGAAAAAAAAAAATATGTTAAAAATAATTGAAAAGTGTCATTGTTGTATTTCAAACCAAACTGCAGCTATGACATTCAACAATCGGAACTATATCTCGGTCATCCTGACTACCGTTGTTACCCAACTTAGCAACCATCACCGTTTTAAATTTTACGTAAAAGTATATTTATTTATGTAAATATATAGATTGAACAGTGTTTTGATTGCGTTAAAGGTGGTATGAACGCAATGGGATACAGACATATTCTATATGTAGCGCTAACGCGCTACATTGAATACATGTATGTCTGTATCCCATTGCGTTTATACCACCTTTAACGCAATCAAAACACTGTTCAATCTCTATATGTCTGTAACGTCTTTGACGATAATGAATTCTTTATTCGTTATAGATGCAAAATATTTTTGGATTTCTCCATAAAATTGTTATCATATGTAAATACATATATAAGCATTGAGCGTCTTTCATTTGGCATTCATAACCAATATATAACAAGAAGCGCTATCACGCTTCATTGAGTTGGCCTCTGTCTACGCTCAGTTGGCATTTATATCAACTATGAATGCCAAATGAAAGACGTTCAATGCTTAATCACCCCATGTCTTTTATAGTCATTGTCAACTATATATTGCATACATTATCATATCATTGATAATATCTTCACATTTTAAAGATGCTATACCGCCAACGTATTGTAACATTTTATCTATTAAAAAGGAACAGATACATTAGTATATTTCTTCAGTAACAAAAAATACTTACTTTAGATTGTTACCATCATAATAAAGTATTTAGAATAATTCATTGCATTCGGATAAAGCAATTATGACACAATGCCTTACATGGAATATGATGACAACAAAAGCAGAACAAATAATTTCATATGTATTGTTGTGTTTATTACATAACTGGTATAAGATACGAATAAAGATAAATTATTGTCTAAATGATTGTATTTATGCTCTGTCGGCGGTGGAGCATATTTATATATTCTTTTATTATATAAAAAAACCCACTACGTTTCCAAAAGAAATAAAAATAAAAATTGATTAATAACTCGATGTAGTTATAACACCAAGCAAATATAAGACTATTTAACACAGAATGTTGATGTCGCAGTTTTGCCGTGTAGCGTAGTGATAGTCTACTGCTGAACAGTATTTAAGGCGAGTTCAAACCCTATATGGGACGTTCGCCAGGTACTGGCCGTTGGTCGGTGATTTATATTCGGGTACTCCAGCTTTCTACTCACCAACTACTCTGGTACGTCCTTACGTAACCCTGGCTAGTAATAGGACGCTATACTAAAAAACGGGTATCATACAGTAAATGATGAGAACATAATATTACACACATTTGAATGTTTTTTAATGTTATATATATTTATTTATAACTCGGCACTTGTTTTATCAAAGTTGATATAAATGTGAATATGGTATTTTTATGATTAGGTCTTGTAATTTTACACACCACTAAGATGACACAAACAAATTAAAAAAATACTTTGAGCGTGCTGGCTCATCCGTTGGATATACATAAACCTTACTTCATATAACATTCATTAAAGATGCTCCACCACCGACAGTGTATAAATGATATTCATCACTTGAACAATAATTGGTGTTTAATCGTGTAATATATATGCCTAATTAACACAAAAAATAATACAAAATAATTTGTTTCGCCTGTGGTGCATGCGCAATCAGTACTTCAGTCAATATAGAATAAAGTGTTACGATTTTTTTCGGGATGCAATTAATTATTTTTCATATTTTTATACTGAGGTAAAATTAGAAGCTCAAACTTTTCAATGGTGGTAATAGTGTAAAGTAAGTAACTTTTGTAATTGAAGAAATATACTAAATCGTCTGCTCCTGTTTTTGATAGTGAAAAAATACCATTTGTCGGCGGTGGAGCATCTTTACATATAGTGAACCCTCAATAATCCGGACATTTTCGTCTCCAGTCAAAACCGTCCGTACTGTGAGGTTTACGGACTATCGGCGTCCTAATCATTCGGAAGATCGAGGGGTCACTGTACAAATTGAACGTACTAGACAGTAATATATTCGGAAGAGTATAACTAATTAAATAATAAAGATCTTTTTACGCTAGTAGCTTTCATGTATTTTGTATAAGTTCTCAATGCTTACACCAGAAATTGTATTAATTCATACCCACTTGTGTTTTGAATGATAGTTTTTTTATGATTTTTAGCAGATATCACAGTAATAACTGATTTTAAAACAAAATCACATTCATCTAAGCACTATTTAAAATTGCAAATTTCTTTGAAGTGCTCATTTAAATCGGTCATATTGAATAACATGGTAAACCAAAGTCGTGGTCAAGACACGGGTATAACACATGCGTGTGACATTTAACCTAACAGGAGCTACGTGTAATAGATCCATTTGGTATTTGGTCTGTATTGTGTAGTTTCTTTATTATTTGTTAGCCCTCCACAGTCCCAGAAGTAGGTGGATTTTAACCCCAACACACACAAACATACTAGACATCAAGTATTGTATACAGTTATGCCGAATAAACAGTGTGTAGACTTAGCTAACAGTTATTTGTATAAAGGTTACTGAAAATTAAATATTTTTGGTTATAGAGTATCGATACTAAGTACGACCAGTTAATTGCCTATATTTCTTTTGAATTAGTATAGCTGTTGAATGAGGGTTTAAAATGTCACGCTCTTTCATGGACACTTCAGTTGGATTATTTTTCACTTTTAAGTGTAATAATATGTCCGTTTAAAATTTTCGATTTAACTTTTAAATTTCGTATTTGGGAAATTGGAGCATGACCTTTGACACACATTTAAAAGAGACCACGGTTCGGATAGAAATTGAATATCAAATCACAAAACTCTCAAAAACAATAAAAAGAAATTGTATAGTCATTTAAAATTTTAAAAAATGAGATAGTGAATTTCATTAAAATGAGAAAATGTGTAGTTATCAGTAATGTGTTGAATTATATAATGTTGGAAACGATGCCAAATTGTAAGATATGTAGTTATTATAATAAAACACTGTTTTAACAAATGAAAGCTGACTATGCTTGAATTAAAAGAAATGTTATTTAAAATTATGTGGTTGAAACTCAAATGTTTTCACTGCATTGTTAGTTTTGTAAGATTTAATCTCAGGATAGTTACTGGTAAACTAGTTTTGTTAAGAATTGGTAAAGCAAACAGCAACCTATGGACATTTTGTACAACTTATCGGACCGTAAACAATTGCAGGAAACATTTTATTTTGGAAATATGAAAATGTACCAAAGGACTAAGGGCATTAAGGGTCATTTTTGGTCCAAGCTTGGATTTTCTTTATTGTCGCACCATGGTAGCCTGACAATATGGCGTTTATGAAAATTGCATTATCATATAATTCTAAAGTTGCGTTCCCTGGTAATGGGCCTAGCAACGAGTTTATTGTCTGCAAACATGATGGTATACATACTTATATTGATATTGATAATTTAATACTAAATGCTTGATGTATTACAAGCATTGCCTGTTGAAGTAAAAATAAAACGAATGACGGAAACAGACCTGATTTTTCCGGGATTTGGGAGTCGTCATCCTGATAAATCGTGGTCACGCAGGGTTTGCATCTATCGAGATTTTAGTGTTGAACAAACATTCATGGTATATTTATTCTGAAAAAACCGAATGACTGCTATAGTCTGTCGGAATTCCCAGCAAGTTATCAGTATTTTAATAATTTCCAATGAAATTTCATAATAAATACACTGCGGCAATGAATACATTTAGTTTCATAAGCAATGCACGCCATCTTGCAGGACATATAGTCGTATAGAAAGAACGCTTGAATAAGCATCGTCTTTTTGAAGTAATATTAAAATGAATATTACGGAAACAGATTTTAATCTGTCCGGATTCGGACGTCATATTCCTGATTCCGTTCAGATTTCAATGTAGAACAAGCATTCGAGGTAAAGGTATTCTGAATAAAGATTTTCTGGAAATTAATCGGGAATTTGAATGAAATCTGGTTTGTGGTTGAGGATTCTAATCAACGGGACATGGAGCATACTAAAATGCGGAACGACAGTGTATACTAAAAGCGGAATGAAAACGGAACAAAGAAAATCACAGAAACATATGAGATTAAGCTCAACATTTTCTTTGCCTTTTCTCTGAGCTTATCAATCTCTGCATAAAACACCTTTTTATATTGTTGGTCACAAAAGTATTGTTAAAACTGTTTGTCTGTACTAGACCTGGCTACCTTGCACTAACACAAGTTCACAAATTATAAAATGGCTTTCAACAGAACAATTAAAATTGCAAAACAATATCATCATATCATTGTTTAATTTCCATATTCTTTTCAATCAAAGGGTTAAGCTTCCGCGTAGCCCACTTAGTTTTTGGGAAGCTAAGACTTGTTACATCTATATCCATTAGCCGGGTGAAATTTTCAGCGATCCCGATTTCGAAGTCAAAGATGTACTCGGTTCTTTCCGTTATAAACAGCCAATGTCGACAATACAGTTTCTTGCTGTGTTTGGAGATATTTTAACTTCGATATACATTGCCAACATTTCAAATAAAATGTTGTAATTTTGAACACTTTCTAATTTCAAGTATAAGAACGTTTGTTGAAAGTCAAAAACCCTAAGAAATCTATGTAAATCTAATGATTTAGTACCTTTAACATTTTCATTTCAATAAATCTAATGGTAATTTTCATAACGCGGGTCGTTTTATGTTTCCCGCCGTTGTCCTAATTAACGCGCGTTGGTTGATTATCACTGAGCCAGGCGGCAAAACAGCGAAATGAATCTTCACTGTCACAACGGGGTCAGATGTTAAACTCGTTCAAAAACTACTCGTAAACTTGTAAATAACTATGAGGCCTTAAGAACTGTTTGTGATGCTGGGTTGAAGGGCTAGCAAGTTCATTCAAATTAATGACCTTTATATTCAGTCGAAGCTAGTGGAGCAAATAAACTGAAATCTTTAAACGACTTTTACCAAGAACTAAGAAGCCTAAAATTAGATACAGGACCTGTAGCAGGATGGGATGAAGGGGTACATACGTCGCGCACAATGTTCGGCCACTTTTATGTAACGTCATTGAATGTAAAAGACGTGACTATTTTATAACGTGACGAGCGCAATTGACGTCATTTCCGACATTCGGCAAACCTGCAAGACAAAGAAAAAACGAAATTTTTCGAATACTTTTTTGAATTTTCAGTAGAGATTTCGCACACGTATATTTGAGAAAAAACGTATTTTTCTATTCTGAATAGAAAACATAATTCCTAATGTAAAGTCATTTTTCAACGTCGTGAACTTGCGTGACAGAACAGTCAATCTAAAAATTTCATTTTGTGTCATTTCTGCAAGACACAGTTTTTGTTCGATAAAAAGGTAGAACGACGTCGCAGTCTATATTTTCTGACATATTATTAAAATAGAAGAAAAATGTATTTTTATATTAACAATCCATGTCTCTATGTCATGAATTAGTACCGTTTTGAACTGTGTGTATTTGTGGTTTTTCACTTTTTTATCTTTTCTCTTCGGATCTGTCGATCGGCAAGTCTACAAACAAAGTCCACCATTTTGAAGTATGACTTCACAATTAATTATAACGAAATGACGTCATGATAGTGAATTTTCGGGGAATCTCTGTGTCAAATTTCACCGCCATGTGGTGTTCAGTATGACCACAGTGACACTTTGACTGAAACCGCATACAGATGCGTGTTACATCTGTCGCGCCAAAAAACGTCATTTTCTCAACAGAAACGCATCAATAGAAGAAAAACATTGCAGACATTTTGATAAAAATCCTCCCGTAATTGAATAAATATATCCTTTCCGTTTTTCAATTTAAAAAAATAGTATTGCGCTTATATTATTTTACTGTTCATCGCTTTTTCCAATGATATTCCGGCGTGACGTAAAAGCGACCGAATATTGTGCGCGACGTCTAACAGTATGTGGAAATGAAATTGTTTGACCTTCAGGTAATGTCACAAAGGTCAAATAAGCGGAAAAAGCACTGCTTCCCGGTCAGTCATGTTGATGAACATGTATAGCAGAAACTAATAACTGCAAAGTAATCTTCGCGTAGCGGATTCTCACTAAAGTTTGCAAACTTTTTTTTTCATAACCCGATGAAATAATAAAAAAGTGACTTCAACGCTTCTACTTAATTTCCCAATCTACTGCAATATACAAAATGAAATACGTTGACACGTACGATTCCATTGATTGATTTTTTCCAAATCAATACGCAACGTCAATGTTTTCTATTGTGATGTCACGATAACGTCGGGTTACTACGCCATTCTCGGATTTTTTTTGTTTTTTTTATAGTGGAATGAAAAAAAATGAATAGGCCATTCATAAAGCCTGAGACAAAGAAAAGTTTATTTTATGGAAATGAAGTATTGTGAAATCATTATATTCCGTGCATATTTGATAAAATAGGGACATGTCAAATTTTGATAAGGGGATGTAATGAGATACATTTAAGTATTAACAAGTTAAACGGAAACATACACGGATGAAGATCAACCGATATGATGTTGTACAATGTTCAAAAGCGGAAATTGTGAGTTAGTCCAATCAAGTATAACATACGGTGTTGTCGTGTATAAGCGATCAGTTGTGACAAATTCCTAGTACTGAATTGTTATATGAATTACCAGAAAAGAGTTTCTTGTAGTTAATGAAAACATTGGATATCACGACAGAAAGTAAACATGATGTGTGTACACGGAGTCCTCCTGATATTTATCCTGATATTTATCCTCACCAATATCTCGTGCTCACAGCATATTGTTCGTGAAAAGAAAAAGGAACAGTTAATGACCGCAATACTGACTAACGAAGTCTTAGAAGAAACTTTGCCGTTAATTCGGCGTTACCTCGAGAACGAGGCTCAATCCAGCAGACGACAGTTTGACGAGATCAAGGAAACCTGCAGCTCTGTTCAGACTGAGTTGCAGACTACCAGAAGGATTGTTCAGGAGTTGCAGGACTTGATGGAAGGTAATATGATCGTTTGTCAGTAAACCTCGGTAATGCCCGGGATCGCCCGGGCATTGCTGAATGGTTCATTTCTGTCCGTTTTCTCTGTTCTGTTTTCTTTACAGAAATCATCAAGCCTTTATTTAGAGAAATTTGTGTTATACTGTCAAATCTGTCTATGAAGACCACCAAAGGGTCAGAAACAAAATGATCTTTATTTAAGTAATAAACTAATACCAGATTTTACATACATGTACAGTTGATATGAAGCCCATCCGGACGAAAGATAAATAGAATGGCGCCCGTTAGGGCCTTATTGATACTTAAGTTTCTGAGGAATGGGCTTTATATCAACTGTATGTCCAATCTGATAAAAGTTTATTACTTTTATATCCATTATGATCATTAAGATTCAAAACAATACACTGTACATGCATACTTTATACCTTTCGAATTTTCCGCTTGCGCTAGTGTTGTTGTTGTCACCAAGTTCAATAAACGGAACAGCTTCTGAATATAGTTCCAGCCAAAACGGTTTAAAACAAACGAACAATTGAAACTATGCGATGATATTTTTTTTTCAAAACATGCTATTTTTGTCAATGTATACATCGTCAGTGACGCGACGGAAACGCTAACTATTCAAACACTTGACCAGAAAGGAGTTCATAGCCTGATCTAACGGGACACTGAAAGTAGAATGGAAATATATAGGGATTGGAATTCGCTTTGATGTTAGCCATGCTTGTATGGAGTAATTTCACTAAGAATATATTCTATGGGGCGTAATATTGAATATATTCTTAGAAGAATTGCTGCATATAACCAAGGTTGACAGAAAAGTAAAATCCAATTCCTATATTTCCACTCATACGACTTTATTTATATTTATATTTTTGCAATAAAATCGTCATTTGAAAGTGACATAATTATTCAATAAAAATCGGTCATAAGTAGTAGGAACTTAATATCCAATTGAACAGTCAAGGATAAATGACTCTTCACATATGGTAGAATTATTCATCCTCGACTACAAAAAGTTCAATATATTAGTCCGTTTTTAATACAATTGTTAATTAAAAAAAGAAATGTTTGTATTATATAATATATATCAATTGTTTACATTTTTCCAAATTCTGTGAAAAACAACACTATACGTGTGATGTGCGTCTAAATGTAAACAAAGTCATGTGTTTCGAAAAAAAAACAAAAGTAAAAAAAAAATAGTAGCATTAATTTTTAAATATATACATTGTTCTCCTTCTACATTGGATTTATATAATGCTGTAGAGGATATTCAAGAGAGGAAATATAACTGGTATTCATCAAGAAAAAGGAATATTTTATTTACTGCATTCATTTCTTCGCTTTTTCAGAAGACCATCACTCCTAGTTCCGCCAATGGTTATTCCGTCATTGTATTGTACAGAGTTAGTTGCCCTTGCGATTATTACATCGCATTTTACAAAAAAATCTGACGTCATTTTCAGGATATTTTCACTGTCAATGCTGCATTTCGATTGTTCAAAAGCGAGTGAAAAAAAAATTATATAATGAATAATCGATATTTTCACTGGAGTTAAGCTAGTATATCGCTTTTATGTTCACCGTAAAACCTTATATTTCACTGCGAAAAATGTAATAAATGTGTTTCATTAAATAATTTCAAACTTTGTAAAGAGATTAAATAAAGTTTGACATGTTCATATTTAAGCAACTGAATATAGAATATTTGTACATGTACTTGGGTTTAAAGTCAATTGCCAGTCAATATTAAAATTAATGATCCTATTTGCAGATCCGCCTAGCTGTGAGTCTGGCTGGGTATATCATTACTTATACTGTTACAAGTTTATACAAACATATGTAAACTATCAACAAGGTCAAGTAAGTATTGCAGTCATGCATGACATTTAATGATCATAACAATATTCCAACAGTAAAACTAATGACGTTTGTAACCAACACGCTTACAACAAATTAATTGATATGTATATGACATACTTGGTCTCGAGATATCTAACTATAGTATGTAGGTCTAGGGGAAAGTATTTCATTCCAAATATTTTATTTAGTTTTATATTTGGGTTTATTAGTTTATAATTCAATTTTGCTTGTTACGAGTAATTTCATTGGCTTAAAAATTTACTTTATCAGCCCATAAAGGAAAAAATGGCGTCGCCGTTTGTAACGTTGCTTCTGATTGGCTGAGATGACGGCGTAATGATTTCATAGACAAAAGAGTCCCAAAATGAATTTTGAATTTTGAAGAGATTATCTTTAGTAAATTGAATTATAAGGATTAATTTGAATAGATTTTTTATGTTATGGAGATATAACACAAAAATCTGAGTGTACTCTCATCATATACCGCTTCGCGGTTTATTTAGAGTACACTCAGATTTTTGTGTTATATCTCCATAACATAAAAAATCTATTCAAGTTAATCCTTAAGTACCTGATTCCCGATATTTTACATTTTTTTCATTAGTGTGTACCTGATTCTAGATACGTTTGTCCTATTGTTGTTTTTATTATTAGTTTGAAGAACGAGAATTAAATCTGGACATCAGAAACGGTCTTATTCGATTCCTCTCACAGCCAAATATGACAAATAACATATCATGTAGCTATTTTCATTCTTTATGTAAACAACAAATTGCACTTGTAACGAAGTAAGTCTGTTGGTCCCCAGAGGTTTTATAACACTGTTTTATGTAAAATAATATTCCAGGGGCACTAACTCCTGTAATTATAGTCCGATAGCATGTGTCGGTCCATCCTTGTATATGACAGAGTTACTTCCCTTGTGGGTAGGTATCCATTTTTGTCGTCATTATTTTGTGAGCAAAATTAACGTCGTTTTCGCTGAATTTTATGACGTTATTCTCGAAAATATATGGCGTTAAAATCAATACCTACCTGGAAGGGCAGATAACTTTTTAATATGAAAATAAAGAAAAAGGAAGAATTCAGAGTCGTCCTGAAATGCTTCAGACTAGACCAAAGTATGAAATAGTGCCAGAAACACCTTACGAAGTACCAATCATCAAAAATATTAAAATCATCTTGAACTTTTTATGATAGAAGGATTATGGTAGCATTTGAAGATCGACTCCTGTTCAATATTCTAAGTATAACAATATTTTGCAAACCAAAGATATTGATTTTGTTTATTTGATAGTAAGGACTATATACGATTGAAGGGCGTGGCTAATATCTCATGTGACAGTAGGGCTGGGTTTATGCATCGTGTGCATGTATATGTCATAGGAAGGACGTATGTATCATGTACTATCTATAACAAAGGGGTGGAGCTACGTATCATGTACTATATATGACTTTTCCTCTTAGGCCCGATGTCAAAGCATGAATGCGTACGTTGCAGATGTCACAAGCGAACAAGAACATGGATTCATCAAGGCGGAGCTTCTTAAACTCAAACCAGGTATGTACATGCACTGTACGTAGTTCAAAACGAGGATTTTTTTTTATTTTTTGTCGCTTGTACGCAGTATAAAAGATGGCACACACCAGACAGTCTTCGGTAAATAACTTTATCCAAACGCACATGGTTCAATCGGATCCCTTCGGAGAAATTTCCGGTAATCTTCGGAGATGTGATATATTTCCGAAGATTCACGGAAATTACTCCGAGATGTTGCGATTTGCACATGGTTGATATACAACACGGGCGAGATTTCCGCCAAGGGCGATAACTCTACTTGTATTAAGGTCATACGCCGCCATTATTATACACTTATGCTACGAACACTACAATTATATTTTATGTGATACAATATGGTGGCGCTAAGACAGCTTTCAAAATGCTCCAAACAGCCATAATGGAATATTTTGCATGTAAAACTTGCAATTGTTAATATGTTATATTAATCATAATTAGCGAATAGCTGACCACGGTAAGACAAAGGTAATTCAGCTGTATTAAATGTAAAGAGAGCGAGATAAAAATGACCATTATTTTCCGTGTGCGATTTACTTACGCGATCAAAACAAAGTCGCGTTATTTGATCGTCGCGATTAAGTAATTCCCAAACTTTCATTGAAAGGTAATTTTATAAAATTCTCATTCCGAGAACATTAATCTCGGAGAACTTGTTTTGATACAGAAATCGTAAAACTTACATGTAATAGCCGAGAAAATTCGTTTAAGGGAAAGTTCTCGCGTTTATATAATGTTGTCTATTATAGGAAACTTTGCAAAGTAAATAGAATACTGATCATCTCTTCCTTGGATTTCCTCACAGTTAGAACTTTCATTTTGTTGGATGAAATTTGAATTCCTTGTACTAATATCTATATTGACCTAAATATGAATTCGTTGTGCGAGAATTAAACTCAATATTGACTTAAATGTGAATTCATTGTACGGGAAGTTACCTAAATATTGACCTAAATTTGAAATCATTGTAGTAGAAGTAACCTCTTTATTGACTTTACTTTGAATATAGTGTACAATATGTATCATCTTAATTGACATACATTTGAATTCATTCATGGTATAACGAGTACTGTATACATTCAATTCATAACAACTGTCTGACAATGGTCAGTTTATTCAATTTAAGTGAAACCGAATTGGGATATTTACTTTCTCGGAGGACAAAGAAATCGTACAATCAATGAGTGGATATGGAAAAGGACAGGGAAGAAGTTTGGATTTACTAAATGGGATATGTCCAAAGGTGAACCTAATGATAGTAACAAGACTGAAGATTGTCTACAGACGCAGAGACACCGTGATTTCTTATGGAACGATGTCCCTTGTAGTTTCAAAGCCAATGTTATTTGTAAGAAAAGGTAAAGTTGATCTGTAAACAGTAGACATAATGCATGCAAAACCAAACGCTACTTCGACTATTTGTAGTTATAAGACTGAGTATCGTCAATGTATACAATAGTTGGTATGTTGAATATCGCGCGGGATCACACGTATGAGATGTTATTGTATAGCATAGATTAACTTTGGTTTGTTCAGTTTTACGTCCTTTTAACAACCAGGGTCATGTAAGGACGTGTTGAGCTTGATGGTGGAGGAAACCGGAGTACCCGGGGAAAAAACCGCAGACCAGCGGTCAGTACGTGATAACTACCGCACATAATATTCGAACTCGCGACACAGGGTGGAGGGCTTGTGTTTATATGTCGGGACCCCTATCAGTTACGATTCTAGTTTAAATTTATAATATACTGTGCATAGTGATATTGTTCCCTTTTAGCTTTGCGATAAAGGTTATCAGGCCTTTCTCCACTAATAAACCAGGTACGCTCTTAAATGCTGACTGTTAATAGGACGTAAAACTAATAAAACCAAATATCTCCTCGTCTTATATGTAGCGCCGTAGTGTAATGCTGTGATGCATTGGACAATGTTTAGATAAGATCGCATCGCCTTGTGTAAGCATGTACAGCCGTGACAAGTGTTTAACAGGAAACAGGAACCAGCCTAACAATAACACTTCACTTCATGACTGGTATTTGTATAGTAACACTTAACAACAGTGCTAATCGGTACATATCACTGTGAAAGCTGTGTGATTGAATTATTGATGGAGCTAGACTTCCTTGTTCCTGTTATACTTGAGCCTAGGACACGAATTCGATGTGGGTTACAGTTGAAGGTTTTATAGGGCAGCAGGACTGTCTCCAACTCTGTCTGGTTGTTACTATCGACAGGAGCACGTACCACCTCTCCTGTACCGGCTCATTCCCTATGCTAGCCCGTTTGTTAGTAACTAACTTTGTGCAATTCATAGAAGTTATCTTTGCTGCTGTATCAAAATATATAAGCGAGAAGAATTGACTCTTTGCTCCGTCCGACTACAGTATACAAGTCCAAGTGGAGGCTTTTCCGTCTTATCGTATTATAGAGTTATCTACCTTGCGGGTAGTTTTTTATTGTGGCGTCATTGTTTGCACGCGTACGCGATTTCTTTAGACCGGTTGCCTTCCCAAAGTTCAATACTCTCCGCCAGACTGTGCTGCGCTCACCAAGGACCAGTGGTGGATAACCATGATGATTTTCTGATTGGTCAATCTACATATCCTGTTTCACAAGCATCACTTATTTTAGACGTTTAGATATTGTATCTGGACGATAAATAATGAAGTAATTAACAAAGAAATTTGGTTTTAAGATTTGATATTATTTTAACAGAGCTTAGTGTGCTAAAGGGATTGACGTTAGGTAATGACGTTATTTTCTCATAACGGAAGTTGCCGTCTCGACAATGACAGATGATCCACAGAAATGATCTGCATTCTGGAGTAGTGAATTCGTACTAATAATGGCCTCTCGCTTCCGATCCTCAGTGAAGAGTACGCAAGGGAGGTTACTGAGGCGGGAACTAGTCTAGTCATTTTCTCTGAAAAGTATGACGTTACGCTGGTAAACGCATAGCGTCACAATCATTACCTACTCGCAAGGGCAGACAATTCTGTAATATGCAAATACAGTATAACGAGACTGAAAGGTGTCCTTGGAAAGAAAACAGGGTTTTTTTGTTGTTCGAGGGCAAACACATTGAAAACGAGAGATGGTAGTGTAACAGGTTGTATTGGTAAACAGTGATACGGCCGCCTTCGATTACAGTTCCGTGATTGACGATATCGATATATCCCTTCAGCTCAGTCAGTTGGGTTGAGCGGGCCAGTGAGTCTGATGTTGCAGGGTCAATCCCAATTGTCGACACACAACACATGCAGGCAGTTTTCGAAGGGGATGTGTTACAGAGTGCAGTTTGTGATGGGGCTAGTGCTAACTGCAATATTGTAGCTCAAAACGACTTTTAGACAGATAAAAGTGTCGTCTTTAGAGCTACAATTGGTGCCTATTACTACTAATGAAGCATATAAATGTTTGTTCAAACCATTATTAAAACGTCTGTATGCATTTCATCTTACTTTTATATCACTTACCTACTAGTCTATAAAACTGAACCGTATGAAATATCAAATCCACAGAGAGACATTATTTTTTCACATATAAGTATGATCGTCTTTTCGAAGGAAAAAAATACGGCTAGTCTACAAATTATAAATTTGACGTCTTATGAGTGATAAGGTCGAAATTAAGAATGTTTGTTATATTGTTTGGAAAAAAATAATTTATAAATGCATGTATATGCTTAAAATAATTGGAAACCTACAAGAGTGATTTTCTGAGGCAGTGCTCCACTACGACATATAGGGACCATTTCGTACCCCGCCGAAAGGTATAGTAGGCATATCTTGACGGTAAATATAATTTAGCATGTTTGTGCCAGAAAAGACTATGTATAATTCATCATATGCATAAATTGCGAGGATTTTAAAGTTAGGTTTGGCCTATATTTATATAATGAAAATTGAGTCAGACAATATGTAGGTGTTCAGGATATATCATCCGGAGAAATATATAGTTTGTTCATACTGTATTCATAGAAACATTTGTTTTTAATGATTTGTTTTTATCTCTGTAAGGTTTTAATACATATATTGTTTAATGTTTTTGTCTATTTATAGTGTCTTCAATCCATAAATGGACACAGTAGCAAGGCCATTCTGTGGAAGTCATTCATTTACTCTTCAGTCACGTGCTGGATGTTCAACGTGTTTTACCCTCAGAAGCCTGTCAATGGACTATGATCCTTCACGTCGTCTGACTATGATCCTTCACGTCATGTGACTATGATCCTTCATGTCATGTGACATTGATTCAGCCTGTCATGTGACTATGATCCATCTTGTTATGTGACAATGGTCCAGCCTGCCATGTGACTATGATCCATCATGTCATGCGACAATGATCCAGCCTGCCATGTGACTATGATCCAGCCTGCCATGTGACTATCATCCATCATGTCATGTGTCTATGATTTATCCTGTCATATGACAATAATCCAGTCTGCTATGTGACCATAATTCATCACTTTCATAATTGCAGAATGATATTGATACAATATAAATTTATGATAACTAGTGTTTATTGAAATATCACTCCGTTCATTTTAACTACAATTTAGTATCATGCATCATTTTCACGTGTATAATTTGTAATTGTCCTAGGTCCACTGTAGAAAAGAAAAAGTCGAAATCCGTGTATGTCGCGGTTGATACCATTAAATGTATTATATCTCACTAATACATATTTTTCATGCTGATCCGACTTGCGTCATTTCATAATTTATGCCACTAAGAACGTACCGGATGTAACGGTCGTATATTGCCCTCAAATATGACACAAGAGGATCCATATTGAAACCAAGAGGATACTGTCATAACAACTGGTTTCTACGACGATACTTTCCCTCGAAAAGCGTCAGTTCATCGATGCCGTGTGTCATCCGTCTCGAAGGAGAAAAGGGTACATTAAATTTCTTAAATTTGGGGCCTATTTTTAGCAATATTCTAGCCGTAATGATTGATTCTGGATAGGGTAAAGCTTATTTAAAGATGCTCCACCGCTGACAAATGGTATTTTTCCACTATCTAAAACAGGAGCAGATGATTTAGTAATTTTCTTCAGTTACAAAAGTTACTTACACTACACCATTTCCACCATTGAAAAGTTTGAGCTTCTAATTTTAATTCAAATTAAAAGTATGAAAAATAATTAATTGCATCCCGAAAAAAATCCGTGGCACTATATCCTATATGGAATGAAGTACTGATTGCACATGCACCAAAAGCAAAATAAATTATTTTATATTATTTTTGTGTTAATTAGACATATACATACATAATTTAACACCAATTATTGCTCAAATGATGAATATCATTTATGCTCTGTCAGAGGTGGAGTATCTTTAAGATTTAATTGTATTAACAACAATGAATGCCAAGCTGTGATAGGTATACACTTTTATCCCACAAATATGTGTTTATTGATAATATACTATTATGGTAATATGTGTAAGTGTAGGTGTATAGGTATTATTAATGTAAGTTTTAACATTCAAAGTATAGTTTGCATATGTAAGATACTATAAATATATTTGAAAATAATAAATGAAAAAAAGAATGTATATTTTCAATATACTTTAAACCCTACGGAACACGTTCACGGGAATATTGATCATGGCGCCGTCCATCTAAGTATAGTTTCCGACCTATAAGTCTAAAACCATTCGCCTTGGATCCATGAAATTGTCTGCACGACTTATACGTTTTGTTATTGTGATAATTCCATTTTCAACACCATTTTAGTTACCACGGAAACTTACGTAAAACACCATATCATAGTTTGCTTTAGGTCCCTGTCTGCAACAACAGGCTCTAGATAAAGCCGCCGGGTGATTACCACGCTTTTTGCACCTTGGTTTTTTTCATGACTAGATAGAATGACTTATTATCAGTGCATGTGGCTAAATTGTAAAAAAAATGTATTTATTGATTTCAAATTCAACAGACCATTAGAGCCACATATAAAATGGTTAATACATATACAATATCAAATTGAACAGACCATTAGGTCCACATATAGAATGATTAATACATTTACAATATGAAATTCACCAGACCATCAGGTAGACTTATAAAATGGCTAATACATATACAATATGAAATTCAACAAACCATTAGGTCCACATATAAAATGGCTAATACATATAAAATATCAAATTCAACAGACCATTATATCCACATATAAAATGGCTAATACATATACAATATGAAATTCAACAGACCATCAGGTAGACTTATAAAATGGCTAATACATATACAATATCAAATTCAACAGACCATTAGATCCACATATAAAATGGCTAATACATATACAATATGAAATTCAACATGAATAGAAAATATCACTGACTAGTAGATATTACATTAAATAGTAACTTTTGATTACACTTCTTAGATCTTATTCACATGGGCTTTAAATAATACTAGAGACAAAACAATATTTCACAGTCAGGTACATAATTCAGGCAGCGTTAGATTGCGTCAGGATTTAAGAACTGTGTTTTCTCACAGAATGGAAATAAAACTGATTTGAACATCTAGAACGTAGATTTCAATTCGGGACTATAAGGATTAAGATATATTCGTTTAATAAAGTAAGAACAATAGAAGATGCTATTTACACCTACAGTTATACTTAGATGTGCCACGAACGAGAGAAAATTTAAATCCTACTTTTTGTCTTGCGCAAAATAATGACAACCACGAGGTTTGATGAATTAAGACCGTATGTACTCTTTTTTCAATATTGCCAAACATCAGTTTTAGCTCTTACTTGAACTTATAAAATAAAAACTTATGCACTGTAAAATTTAAAAAAAAAAATTAAAAAAAATCAAAATGTTGGTAAGATTTGGTGGCGAATTATATATTAAAAACTTGGCACATTTAACACTTTACGGGATTAGGCTTTAGTCTTACTAAATATGTTTGTTTAGGTATAGCAAATGTCAGCGTAAACCATATATATAAAGATGAGATTTACAATATCAATATAAAAAAATCGAACTACTTCAACTTTAGAAATCAAATATGTCTGATAAGGAGACCCTATGATACAACAGTCTTCATTTGACGACAACACTTAAACGAATCTTCAATCAAAGTGCTGAAAGTACTAAAGCATTGGGGTGTAAAAATTAAGTTCAACAATTACCCCTTGAAGACAAATTTGGAATCGTTTACTTTAAGACCTAGAACAGTCCTTTATGAAATTACAGGTGTGAATGGAATCTTACTTGGGATTAGTTTCATCAATATAACTTAAACCATCGTTGAAGGTGGTACACCGCTGATAAATGGTATTTTTTACATATTCAAATCAGGAACAGATTGATAAGTATTTTCTCAGTAACAAACTTACTTAATTTACACTATTATCGTAATTGAACAGTTTGAGTTTTTTTATTTTACTTAAAAAATGAAAAAATAATTGATTGAATTACGATAAAAATACATGGCACTATGCCCTTTATGGAATGAGATACAGATTACATATACAACATAAGCAATAATTATTAACACATTATTTTACAATATTATGTATTTTTTGTGTTAATTTGACACTATTAAAGACACATTATTTTCCAAATGATAAATATTGTTTAAGCTTTGCCGGCGGTGAACCATATTTAGGTTGTTCGCTTAAGCACTGTACAACGCTTTAACCTTTTGTGGTTTTATATACGGGGCGTATTCGCAGAGGTTGAATTTTGCGGTTCATCATTTTCTACATTTCTTCGTAATACTGCTCTTAGGTCAGTCAATGAGTTTCTGAATACTACGCTGGTGTTCGAAATTCACGGTTTCGGTGAAAACGTACCTGCTGATCATTACAACATGGTTTTCTTGTACACTTCTAAACCAATTAAGACTTTCCTCTGACAAGTTTCCGAAAAAACAAACACATCAGGAAACCACATTATGGTTTCCGAATCATCATGGTGCATTTTTTCAGCGGTGCTCCAATGTCGAACCGAGGGAAGTTCCTCCAAAGCATCGAAGTTACCTCCGTTTTCCCGACGTCCACCATGTAAAGGCCATTTAGGTTAGAATAGTGGCAATCGAAGTACCACCAGCCGCCCTTGTACAGAGACCCACAGTTTCGGGAATGGACGTCATTATCCTTGTCGTGCGTAGTGAAGTCGTGACCGTCATGTGTCCCCAATGCGTTATCTAAACAGTAACAAACAACGACTGAAGCGTAATTAATGTAAATAGTGCCCCTACTATCTTGTAGGAAAATAATTGAAGTAATAAAAATAAATAAATAAATAAATAAACTTCAAGTCTGAAATATTGTTATTACAAACACTTGTAAAATTGTCAATAGGATTGGACATCGTGGTCCTTTTCTGATACAGGTGCTACAAACAAACCACAATGAAAACAAAACCACGAAACAAAAAAAACTTACATGGTAGGGTTTAGAATGTAAGGGAGGTAACTCCCTAATAAAGAGAAATACTACCATTGTCCTACTTACTACAATTCTTTATTTTATTTACTTATAAAAAAACTTTTGAAAAATAATGTGTTTTTCTTGCGTCATTTGAGTCGCGGTTGACGAGCGGTTAGGATATCACAGTATATTACTATAGGCCCCCAACTTCTGGATAACGAGTTTCGAAACCTATGTCGGGCATTTGCGGTCAGGTACTTACCACAGACAGTTGTCTTTGTACGCTGACAAGTATTATACTTACATGAAACGCTACCGGAAAATCCCGAGACAGACAGTCTGTAATTCTGAGCCTCATTAGCTACCTGGAAAGACGAGTATTGGGCATATCCTGTAGTTCCATCCCATCCCTCAAGCACAACGCGAAGGATCATTGGGGTTCTCGTCAGCAGGTGGAAGTTGTCATTTCCTGTGATCGAGATAAAACATTATAAGAAGATTTAATATCATATAATACGCCTGATTTCCAGTGAGTTCAACCTATGTTATTTTTGCATACTTTTATGACCGGAACTAACATGAACATACATATGATGTTAATACAGTACAAGATAACGTACCAAGCCAAAAGTCTCTATGTAGATCCCCAAATCCACCCTTATAGTCAGCCCAGTTCCGAAAGAAATCCACATCTCCACTGGTTCGTCTCTGTATCACCTGGGTAGAAATGAAAACGCAATTGTTTATTTGAAGGCATCAGAGAATAGTACCATACATTATAATGGACACACTGTTAAATGATAATATTGAAAAAAGTCGTTAAAGGAAGGGGGCGATGTCAGGATAACGTGAAAAGGTGGATTGCACTTACTCTTTTGTAGTTCCATACCTCATAACCCCAGGATGAACCTTCTGTTTAGGTTTAGATACGTGTCATATTTAAGCCATCACAGTTAGTACACATACATTGTACGTGGTACTCATCAAAAATAGGAGTTTCTTTATAAGAGCTGTTTTCTTAATTCATACATAAGCATTAGCCATGCTTCAAAGCTTCAAGTTATTATTATAAACATACTAAGAGTTTGTTAACATGCGCATTATGCTTCGTAAATACCGTCATATAGTTTGCTGTACTCACGATCCACGGACCATCTTCCGTATCCTTATCCATGTAGACTTGGATTGTCGGCCCCCCTGTTACAGTATAGTAGGAAACGCCGGAGGCTACAATGGATAAAACGTTCCGCATGATTTGTGCGAAACTGCGGCGGCAAAAAGGTGACAAATTTGTCTTAAATGTATGAAATATATATTATATTTTTATACATGGTGAAAAACTTTCTCTTTACGTACTCATGAATCTCAGAAACGGAATAAAGCATTACACCACATCACTGGTTTTGTTCGCCCCTGTGAGGCAGGCTTTATGTATGTCATTAAATATTTAAAAGTTATATGTGCCGTATTTTTCATACTCACGAATCAAGATGAGCTTTTAATATGTTATTCAGCACCAAAAATTACCAACTTTTGGAAAATTACAGTGCTTTCAATGCATAGGTTTTAATTTTACATGTACAAATAAGAGCTGAAAATGATTTTTGGCAGTACTGCCAAAAATCATTTATTTACATCAATAGTGAAGTGAAATGAGTACATACGATGAGACCATGAAGCCAAAATGTGGTCTACAATTTTTTTTACACATTTCTACAATGTTTTTAATAATTATAAAGTGACTTCTGCAGGTATGTTTTCATTTAAACATATTTAAGGCATAAAAACAACAATTTTTCAGTACAAAATTTCTGTGTTATAACTAGCATTTATAAGTCATCTGAAGCCATTTGAATGATTTTTACAGTTTTATTCATAAAACCTTATGGTTTTTAATAAATTAATGATAAAAAATGATAAAATATCTTTCAAATACCTAATCAATTTATGAACGACGCCCTAGAGACGTACAACCTTAACCATACCTTTGGAATGGCCTACATTTTCTTTGACATAGTACGTGGTGGTTCCAAATCAATGCTTAAATATAATACATTGTTGAGCTCAGTGTAAATTAAGTCTTAATCAATTTCCGTATATAAGTTACTGGGTTAATAATTAACAACTTCGATTGGCCATGGAACGCCATAGACAACTTTAAAGTTGCATGGCCACGACTTTTTTGTCATAAAGATAACTGTTTCAGTGTTATACACATTTTTCTCCGTCTGTCTGAGGTTTAAACTTTCTAGTTTTACTACTTTTTATAAAGTTGAAGTACTGGAAGTATTTATGATTATAAAAGTAAAAAATATGTTTAACGAGTACACGTGAAAAAATTGGCCCGAAAGATACCGATTCATTCCGTACTCTTCCGAACATCGTCGTAAAACGAGAGTTTTGAAACCAAAATGTCAACAATTGTTCATAAACAAAAAATGTATTCGACCTCAGCAGGCAGGATCTACAAAGAAAATGATGCTTGCACATTAGAATATTTGATATACACAATATTTTAAGGCAATGTGGAAATTAAATGTTTCAAATACTCATTATGTGGACATATACCAACATGATTTTCTCATATTAGCCAGAAGGAAAGCGTAAACAAACACATGTGCACACGCTCAAAACGTTACCCTCCACACATGCTTCCTACGCCCCTGGATATTCATAATGCCTGCCGTAAACATATCTAAATATTCTACTATGTTGGTACGAAAACTTATAATACATGTAATAGAACATTTCCAATTCTCGAGTAACACGTTATGATCAAGTTCCCTTGAAATTGTAGAATTTGAGTATGAGCATCTTCAGTGAGGGTATGTCCGTGTTGTGACCTATATGTTATGTCATGATATATGTTGAATGAAAACTTGTATATAAAATAAAATATAAAATAATAATTAAAAAATGCTAAAGAAAGTTTCCTGAAAATCAGGATAAAATTAATTTGAACCGAACTAATCAATTCATCTGGTTAAAGGCTTGCGATCTTTCCGAAACAAATAAAAATAAGTTTCTGAAAAATGACATTAACGTCAGAAAATGTATATCATTCGGCTTAGATGAGATAACAATACCGAACGGAGTTTTCTTTCATAATCCCTGTTACATATATAACAACGAAAAGTAATTTGCCGTCCGGCGCAGTGATAGTCTATTTATGCGTAAGAGTAAATAGGATGGCAGGATAAAAAAACGTCCCACGTTGTAACCATTGAAAAAAAGATAAATTACGATTGCCTTGGTCAGAGGATGACTTTAAATATTGTATTAAGGGTAAATTAATAACTCTTGGAACTTAACGACATTTTCAACCTTGTTCCAGATTCCATTTTTCCTTTTCGGAAAAGGAGATGGCCTTTAACGATATGACACTTACGTAGTGGCTTTGAGAAGCATATGGTTGAACTTGAAAACACAGCAGTCGTTTCCACTAGTGCCTTGGAGTAGGTGTCACAGGTTCTGGTGTTCTCCGTGTAAGAGAAAGACTTGCATCCGTTTTCAGTCATGCAGTCTTGTGCGCACATTTTCAGGCTTCGGATCTCCATGTTTAAAGTGATTCCTTCTGAATTTATTTCCGAAAGGTCAACTCTGTAAATTCTGCTGAATTGACCATTTTGACAAAGGCCCACCCCATCGGAAGGGTAACATATTGAAAATAGTAGCATAAAACAATAAATTTCATTTTTTTTCAGTATGTTTCCTTAAAGATGTATCACATACACTTTTGCATTCTTTCTGCGAAGTGGAATCCAAATTTGAACCATGTCTTTACGTAGTACAACAGGTCACAAACAAACATCTAGACACCTATCAGCTATGTGAAACATAGGACGGCCTTCACAAGTTTGTTACGCTTATAGTTATGCGTTATAAATAATACAATAGCTGGACATTTTACAGCGTTTTTTTTCTGTCTACTATCACAATGGCTAGATCTCATTAATATTATATCAGGACATTTATCCTTATAACACCTAATTTATTATTCACCTAACACTTGATAGTTATAACAGATTCATGTTATTTTTATCGTGTGTTAGTTCACCTGTATCGGAGGTCTGTAAGTTTATATTATGGACTCAAGAAAATTACTATCATATTGTATATGGAATACCTGATACTGTCTACACGGCAAATATTTTTCTCCTTTTCAGATTTGGTATAATCCAGTCGAGTATTATATATATGTGAAAACACATAATAACTAATTAATATATATAATGCATATATACATATCTACAGAGAGAGTAAACTTTGTTTGTTTCAATGAACACCTTGAGAGTGCATTATATCTAGCAGCTTTTGTAAATAACTTGGTTTACAGTATTAGAGAAGTTCAAAGTTATAAATGAATATTACGATTTAAATAATGAATATTGAATATCATTTGTAAATGCTTTTTGTACCCATGTAAAATCTCTTCAAAAATAAAAAAAAAATACAAAACAAAAAGTTTATATCATGGGGCGATATCAGTCTCACATCCTTCATTACGCCAACAATACATTTTTATAATTACTAGTTATGGAAGATTTAGTGGATTATAAAGAAATGTAGTCTGACACATTACTAGGGCTAGAGTCGACTCAATATGATATTTTTGCAAATTCCTTGAAAATCCTTATGTTGAAGAATTAAAATGATCTGGTTCATATTTGTCTGCAACATCTTTGATTGAAAGGAAAACGATTTCCTAGAATAAAGGGTTCGGTCACTTAGGGCCCTAAAGGGACGCGATGGCCGGGTGATTAAGTTGTCCTGACATATTACCACAAGCCCTTCACCTCTGGGTCGCGAGTTTGAGTCCCGCTAGTCGGTAGCTTTGCTCCACCAACAAACCTGGCATGTCCTTAAATGGCACTGGCTGTTAATAGGAGGTTAAACTAATACAACCAAACCCCTAGGGCCGTTCACAATAGAGACAACGGTCCCCGGGGCCAGAGAGACGAGTGCAGTAAGCCAATCTTGCGAAGAAACAAAACATGTGTCAGGAGATTCTTTAATTACAAATGAAGCTTTTTGGGACTGGAAACCAGTACGCTTTACCCTATTTAGTGTTAACGACATTTATAAGATTACAATAGATTTATATCGTTTGGCTCTGACAGGCGTTTGGAACGGCCTCTCGAAGTGGCGGGCATTCCCGCCATTTTCTGAATGATCATACAAATAAAATGAGTTCCGTATTATGAAGCATATATC